>NC_058094.1:208986250-209297500 GCF_020171115.1 Neogale vison
AGGGGTGCAGCTTGTTCCCCAAGTTGGGAGCTTTGCTTCTAGTTTAGTTGCCGTTTGCCAGCGTGTGGCTTCTTTGCAGGAAGACCCAGGTGTCCGGGCTCTGCAGGGGGCCTTCTGCGTGGCTTCATGAGTTTTGACTTGCCTCTGGTGACCAGAAGAGAGGACGAAAGCGAAGGTGACCGTGAACACGGTGGGGCAGTGGACAGAGCCGTGTAGTCCTCACTCACACTGAGGCCTTGCCTGGGGTTTATAGGCTGGGGACCAGGGCCCCGGCTCACAGTGCTGAGGCCAGGAAGGGACTCCCTTGGCCTACTGTCCTTCCGGCGCATCTTGTACCTCACGCTATGGGAAGCAGCGTGAACCAGAGCCACGCTTGGCCCTGAAGTAGCCCTCTGTCAAACAGGAAGGCCTAGCCACATGGGTTTGCTGGCCCCGCCAGTGGATGAACACCTGTGCCCGTGTTCCCTGAGCACCCAGCACCCAGGGAAGGCCGCTGTCCATATTGCCTGGGGCAGGGGTGGGGCCAGCCTCCACCACGAGGGACAACAGAACTTTTTTTTTAGAAAAGTTCTGCTTTTTTTGTAAAAGAGCATTTTCTTCTTTGGTTCTTAAATCATTATTTCTTGAGTGGTGACATTATTGCAGTTTCTTGATAACCCACTTGTATGTTTATATTATTATAACTTACATTAAAAACTGTCCACTGCTAAGACAAGTATATTATCACTGTTACTATTTGCTTTTTCCCTTCTGTGTTTTAGATCATAGTCACTGCTTCTGCCCGCTTCCAGAAAACCCCTCTCAGTACTTGTCCCCGTGGGGTTGTGCCAGTGTCCCCTCTCTGCGCTCTCAGACCCACTGCAGAATTCTGGTACGGGGCCCTCAGCCCACCCCACTGCTCTTCCCGTGGGCTTTCGGTCTCCTGGATTCCCACGCTGCCTCTTTCGTGGTTTTCCCTCTTGCTGTGGAGCTCACCCTTCAGTGCTCCCCGAGAAAGCGTACGCGGGTGGCCAGTTTTCCCACCCCATCCAGATCTGAAGATGCCTTTCTTCTGCTGTCACACTCAGTTGGGAGGGGCTTGGGAACAGTCATTTCATGGGCTTGGGAACAGTGCTAGCCAGAAAGCACTTCTCAGACACTTAAAGGCGTCTGCTTTGATGCCTTCTTGAAGGAAACTGCTCCCAGCTTCCAGGCTTGCTTTTGAGAAGTCCCACAATATTCCAACTCCCAGTTCTTTGTACAGGGCCTTTTTTTTTTTTTTTTTTTTTCTTTCTGGACTCTGTCAGGATCTTTGCATTATCCCAAGTGTTCTGAAATTTTGCAAAGATGTGTGTTAGTGTCTTGATCTTTTGTCATCTTGTCTCCTGGGCATCTAACAATGTGTCTGATAATTCCCTACCTTTGGGGTTTTTTTGTTTTTGTGTTTACTGTCTCTGGAATTCTGTTTTATCAGCGGCTGGACCTCTTCCGGCTCATACTTTTCTCTCCTTTCCATCTTTGAATCCTACTCTCTGAGAAATTTCCATGACTTTTATCTTCTGCTTTCATTGGATTGTATTTCATCATTAGATTTTTTTACTTTAAAGTTCTTCTCATACTCCTTTTTAAGAAAAGCATCCCATTTTTATGATACAAATCTCTTCTCTGAGGAGATCAGGGTTCTGGGGCTTTCATTTTCTTCTCCCACCCCCACCATTGTCTGCAACCTTGTGTCAGGGAGCGCAGGCCACAGCTGGGCCATCTGTAGGCCTCGGGATAAGCACTGGCACAGCAGGCTGGAGTTTTCAGTGTCTCCCCCCGCCCCATTTCCCCACCCAACAGGTTATCACTGGGGTCTTTTCTAGCCTCTCCAGGTCAGCTTCCCGGAACAGTGGATGAACTTCAGATGTCCTGTCAACGAAGGGCAGGGTTTCTGGGTGTTGGGATCGGTGCAGTACAGTTGAATACACACGCTTAACCAATTCCTGTTTCCAGCCTCGTCAGTTTCTGCGTAGTGAGGGCTATGTCCAGCGCCCTCCATGGGCACAGGACTTGCTGCTTCCTTTTCTCTGATAAGTCAGAACCACTTTACATCTTCCAAAAACCTGTTGACATCCCTCATTTATATCCTTCTTCCCACTAAATTACAGTTTCAGTTTTAAGAGGAAGAGGAGCTTGATAATAGGCATTTATTCTGCCTCATTTAACGCAAATCCCATTTTTTCTTTAGTATGTCATATAGAACTATCAACTTTTCTTTCTTAGGAAGGACTGCCCTTTTCTGAGATTATGTGCTTCTTCCTCCCTTTGTGTGAAACCATTTTTTCTATGTGAAATAATAGTGGTATTAGGAAACAGTTGGGTCTTTTTTTTTTTTTTTTAGTATTTTATTTATTTATTTGACAGAGAGAGATCACAAGTAGACAGAGAGGCAGGCAGAGAGAGAGAGAGGGAAGCAGGCTCCCTGCCGAGCAGAGAGCTCAATGTGGGACTTGATCCCAGGACCCTGAGATCATGACCTGAGCCGAAGGCAGCGGCTTAACCCACTGAGCCACCCAGGCGTCCCCAGTTGGGTCTTTTTAAGTTGACCCCAAAATGTATTTTTAAATTTTACTGGTCTGTGAATCTAACATCAAGAAAACAATGCCCCTAGGCTTTTTTTTTTTTTTTTTTTTTTTTGAGAGTGGTGGGAGGGCAGAGGAAGAGGAAGAGAGAGAATCTTAAGCAGGCTCCACGTCCAGGGTGAACACTTCACACCCGACGTGGGGCTCAGTCTCATGACCCTGACTGAGATCACAACCCGAGCCGAAATCAGGAGTCGGATGCTTAACTGACCGAGCCACCCAGGAGTCCCCCCACCCCTTTTTTTAATAAGCAAACACTAAAGGGAGAGGCAGTGGCCAAGAAAACAGGACGGGATTGAGGAAGGTGTTTTTTCAAGCTGAGAGAAACTTGAGCATAGGCATGCAGAAGACTGAAGAAGTCCGTAGCAGAACATCAGAGAAAATTAATGGCAGCCTTTCCCAGTGGAAGGAGGCAGTCGGGAGGGCTGGGCTGGGGAGGAGGGTTCACACCTGACCAGCCTTGCTTCCTAAAATGAGAGGCAGGCAGGCTCATCTCCTGGGCAAGTCGGGGAGGCCCTGCTCTGGGTCCCATTTCCACAGTTTCTTTGCATTTTCTTTCCTGACAGTCCGTTTTAAGAATGACAGTGGGTAAGAGGAGGGATATATTTGTGCTTGGACAGTGGTGAGCAATTACATGAGGCTGACCAGCGGTACCCTGAAGGGCTGGGGCTGGTTGCCCTGTCCAGGCAGCATCTGGGAAGCTGAGCCCGATCCCCACCAACCATCTCCCCTTTGTCTCCCCAGGACTGGTCCAGATCCCCGTGAGCATGTACCAGACTGTGGTAACCAGCCTCGCCCAGGGCAATGGGCCGGTGCAGGTGGCCATGGCCCCTGTTACCACCCGGATATCGGACAGCACAGTCACCATGGACGGCCAGGCTGTGGAGGTGGTGACGTTGGAACAGTGACATGCAGCCGTACCATGGCATCGTTTTCTAGTCTACTTCAAAATTTTTTACACGTTTGCAGAGGTGCAATCAAATGGAATTAAGTCTCTCGACTTCGGAAGAAAAGTTTTGTTAACCTTTTTTTTAAAAAGGAAGAAAGGCAGTGGGTTTTGGAATTGCATTTTTTAAAGCACCACTCTTGATTTCTGGGATTGGTGGAATAAGATACTGTGTTGTCAATTTCACCATCCCGAAAAAGCCAAATTGTGGCAGGACTTCTTTCTGCAGAAACATGTGTGTATACTTACGTGTGTGTATGTGTGAGTGTGAATATATGTATATGTGTACATATGGATATACACATTTACATATATATAAAGTATATATATGTATGTATGTATGTATGTATGTATATGTATATATATACATATATATATATGTATATGAAACCCGCATGGAATTATCTGTATGAAATCAAGGTGAGCTGTGGAAAAAAATAATTCACCCAGTTTAGTGGGTGTAGGGTACGTGGCCAGACACAGTCACCCGGTTTTTGTTCATACCAGGGTCATGCGTTGAGCTACTGACAAACTCAGGCGGAGGTGACCATGCCCTTCACCAAAGCTGCCTCCCAGTGGCCACCCAGAACTCTCCCTGCTGGACTCACCTGAGGAAGGAGGTTCCAGAATGGGGTGGGGTCCAGAAATTGTGTTTGCAAGGTCCAAGGGCCTCGTGGCCTGGCAGCTGAGATGCTCCTTGGGCTGGCCCAGGTGCTGACCTTGCCACAGGCAGGTGAATGTCCTTAAAGCTCCAGGCAGGGACAGGAGGGATTTCTCCAGCCTCGCATCTCCTCCCCTTCCCAGGAAGCCTTCGTGATCTCATGACTATTAAAATGTTGCTTTGGTTTTAAGGTCAGTCCTGAATTGGTCATGTATATGAACTGAAGGTAACAGAAGTATTAAGGGTTTGAGGAGCACGTGCGCGTTAAGTGTGCTTGTGGGCGTGTACTTGGAGGGGAGAGAGTGCGAGGGGGAGGGGAGGGGTTGGAAGGGGAAAAGGAAGGAGGGAGAGAAAAATCTTCAAAAACCAGGGCACACCAACGGGAGCAATTTTTTTCCTTTCCAGTAACTTTCTGTAGTTTAACAGAGGAGACCGGAGGTGACAGGAGCCCCACGTCAAGGAAGGTTGCTCTTCATCCCGTGGGGCCTTGGAAGAGAAAGGGACCTGGGTGTTTCCAGCAGCCCTGAGGCAGGTCCTATCTCAGAAGGGACGCTGCAGTTTTCCCAGGTGCGGCCCGCTGGGCCAGGTCCCCGCAGCTGCCTCCTCGAAGGTGTTGACCGGTCTGGGTGTTCTCAGTAACTGTTAAATTCTGTGATTTCTCAGCTGCAAGTCCTGAGTCTCCAGTGGCTAAATTCACCTGACTTCTCGACAGGCCAAATCTCTGCTCCTTGAGTACAGGGACAACTCTTCCCCTCCTCCCGGGCCCCCACGTGTGATAGTGTATTTAATGTGTTTTTTTAATGCGACATTAAAAGATCCTTCACCTCTTGCTCAGCCTTTGAGAAAAGTTTCAGATTCTTGTATTTGCTTGTTTTATATAAAACTATCTAATGTTCTTTGTATGTTTTTTTCTGTACGTAATAGGGGGAGGGAAGGGAAATTTACATATGAACAGTCCTAGTTCTACAACTTGTTATTTTTTTAATTATTATTTTTTATCGTCATTGTGAAGCTGTTCAGGGGCTTTAAAGTCCGTGTTCCTTTGTGGTGAAATAACCTCCTAATAGTTTGAGAAATTGCCAAGAAGAAGAAGAAGAAGAAGAAGAAAGGCAAAACCCAAGTAGCAGAGCATGGATTCTGTGTTGTTTTCCATTCTGTCTATTACTGCCTCATTCAATAAATAGTTTAAAATGTGGCAACAGGAAGTGGAACTGTTCATCTCTGTAGGAGCACTTGGCCCCTTGGAACTCCTGTGGGGTGGCTTGTTCTGCTTTTGAAAGGTGCTCGTACTCAGCCGAGGTGGTCTTTGAATGGTGCCCCGTGATGTGGTGGAGCCCTGTGGCCAGTGCCCACCCCTGGAGCAGTGCCACTGAATTTGTTTTATAAAAGGCTGTCCTGGGGGTGCAGAGCCAGGTGGGGGCTGCGATCTAGTTCGAAAAGTTCTAACAATGGTTTGACAACTCTGCTCTGGAGTTCTTTCTTTAAGGGTTCATTGCATTCCACATTAAAACTCAGGTTGGCGATGGCGCCTGTCCTTCGGGGCTCCCTCCACGAAAATGGTGTTCGCTCTCTCAGTGGATTATCCTTCTCGAAGCAGAAGCTTCATGCCATTAATAGTCTCCTAGCGTCCTCACTCCTTGGCTCACTTCTTTAATGCAATAAGTGCCTTCTTTCCAGGGTCTACCTCCTGCCACACCCCTGGTTGTATGCCCCTTGTAAACCACCCCCACCAGTGCACGTCCGTGTCTGTGCCCACGCTGTGCCTCAGCCTGGAACGATGCCCTCCAGCCCTTTCTTTGTCACTGGAGACCTGGGTTGGTTTCCTGGTGATGGTGAGTGAGATAGTTCAATGGAGAAGACCAAGGTGTTTTCCTTCATGACGTCAGCGGCTCCATAAAGCTAGCACTACCTCTCCCCGTTCTTGAACAAATGACACACTGTTGCCTATCTTCACTAGAGGGTGGACAGAAAAAGAGGATCAGTCGCAGCCAAAGCAACCCAACGTCCCTGCTGTTGGCTACCCAGGGACAGCTGGAGCCGATGGACCTCCTTACGGGGCCAGCCTCTCTCCGGCGGTATTCCCCAGTGTATTCTGTCGGCCTGGCAAGACCCAGTGGCGGCCTTGGCCCCGGGCATGTGTGGAAAACTTTCCTTGGTGGGGCTCACGGAGACCTTTGTTTCCTTTACTGCCTGAGTCCGCACTGGCAGCTGCTTCAGGGACCCGGGGGGTAAAATCACTAAGTGAAGGGTAAGTGGCTCGGGTGGGAGAAGAGGGGAGGCGTAGGGGCGGGTGGAGTGGAGAGAATCCGTCTAGAGGGAGCAGCTTCTCCTGCTGCCAGCAGATTGCCACCAAGTGGGAGCAATATGGGCCCTAGAGGCCCATCTTCATAATTTTCCAGAGAAGATGAGGAGTCTAGTCTCCTGATTTCAACAACAGATCAAAAAATCCTTTACATACTCTGCAGGAAAACAAACACCTGTCGACCAGATCTGGCCCATGGGTCAGTTTTGTTTAACTTGGTGATAGCCTGCCCTGTGTCAGGCGAATACAGCCCGACAGGTGCCCGTGGGCAACAAGATGGGAGGAAACGTTTGTCTGAACAGAGCTGCTGCAGCCCCGGTGACAGGTGCCATCTGGACGGAGTGCGGTAGCAGAACGAGTTCTGTCATCTTTTGTCTCCTTCAGGGTTCTCTGCCTTAAGTCGTTTATCATCCAGGCTGCAGAAGAAGAGCCGGGGCTCACAGAAATCGAGACTGGGCTAGGCATTCTTGGCTCTAAGTCTGCAGCTGAGAAGTTACTGGCGATGCTGGTGACCACTGGAGTTGTCTGAACTCAGAGCAGTGAGGAGAAGCAGAGGGGCAGGGAAGATCAGGGGCTGCTCGTGCACCTGGACCTCACTCAGACCCAAGCCAGGCTCATCGGCAGCCACTTGGCACATGGAAAAGGGCCTCCTCCGTAATGCGTAATGCACCGGAAGCCTCCACTCCGAGTGTGGCTGGCTTGGTACCCAGCCGTGGTGGGTCCCTTTAGTGTCAGCACCAAAACTGAAGCTTAATTAGTCAGACGGAGGCTACGTGGGGTGGGGGAGAAGAGCCCACTTCCCCTCTCATCCCCACCGCAGTAGGCTCTGGGTCAGGTCATGAGCCCAAGCCAGCCTGTGACGTCAGCACAGCTCACGCCCAGATGTCAGAGGCAAGGACGCCCACTGGCACACTCGCACCTAGCCTCTACTGTTGGCTCCAGGTCGGCAGCTCTCGGAGAAGATTCCCTCAGGATGGCAGAGGCAGCACAGAGGGAGAGAGATGACTTAAGGTCTCTGGATCAGCTGGACAGGGTAGGTATTCCCACCCGCCATTTCATTCCCAGGGCTGCTGGGCCCCTGAGTGAGTCCCCAACTCATTCTGAATTTGAGGTTCTCTTTCCTGAAAACAGCTAAGCTGTTAGCAAACATTTGTGGACTACTGGTGTCTTGGGAGTGTATTTCTACAAAGGTCTGGCAGGGAGGGGAAAAGAACAGGGATAATATCCATCAGCAGAGGGAGAACCAGGCTCCCCTGAGAACCCGGGACTAAACCGAGGGCGACCTTGGGAGGCAAGGACAAGCCTGCATCCCAAGACCATGTCTCCAGCCCTGTCTTGAGGCTTTCCTGGCTCTTGTTGAAAACTGTGACTTGTCTGCAATTAAGAGTGTTTGTGTGGTACTCATCATAATAGTTAAAACTCATACAGCCCTTACAATGCGCCATGTTCTGTTCTAGAGAATTACCTATAGATCCACTTAATCTTTGCAAAGTACTGTTACTGTCCCCACTTCACAGATGGGCAAGCAGGCACAAAGAGGTTAAGTTTAAAGTAGCTTATTTAATATTTGGGAGAAAAGCCTAGAAGCAATCCCCCCAAATCTAAGGCTCTTGTAATTAAAACTGTTTGTTTGACTGCAATTAATTGGTTTCAACTCAGATTTCTTCTGAATGTGTCTACCTTTAAGAAACTAGCTTTAGCGGGGCACCTGGGTGGCACCAGGCTCCTGGGATCGAGCCCCGCGTCGGGCTCTCTGCTCAGCAGGGAGCCTGTTTCCCCTCCTCTGTCTCTGCCTGTCTCTCTGCCTACTTGTGATCTCTCTCTCTCTGGCAAATAAATAAATAAGATCTTAAAAAAGAAAAGAAAAGAAACTAGCGTTAGAACTAACAGTAACTGAACAGCCGCTCGGCTCAGGACATCATGCAGAATGCTGTACGCCTTGATTTCTCATCCTCTCCACAACCCTGTATGGGGGTCGGATTCCGTTTCATAGGTGTGGAAACTGAAACTTGGCAACTTCACAAGGTAAATGCGGAACGGGGCCCTGGGGTCAGACTCTGCTATGTCTGTCTCTAGAAGTTCTGGTCTTCGTGCCAACCATTCAAGTGTCAGGGCAGGTGTCAGAAAACAAGAGGCACATCTGGATTCTCATCTTTAAAGAAACCTCCAGGTGAGTCCCGAGCTTAGCCCACAAGCAGCCCTCAGCCATCAAGGTCTTCTCACGGTGCCATGGTCCTCCTGCAGGCCCAACACCGCGGAGCTTCCTCCGGCAGCTGGCCCTTTTCCTCACGCATGCGCACACAGGCGAAGGCGCCCGGATGCAACTACAGCTCTCAAAACCTCTCACCCAATGAGTGACCTTAGCTTCCAGCAGTTCCTTAGTCAGAAAATTCAAGGAACCCAAAACATCCATTCCCATATTCTCATTACTCAAAAATTTTCTGCAAAAAGCCAGTGTTAACATTGTTAAATAATTAGATGTGAAAAAAAATGTTGATACTAAGAAAAATCTGGCCCATGAGAGCCTGCCATGGGTGAAGGGCAGTGAAGATGCTGGGGCAGTGAAGATGCTGGGCCTAACACATTCTTGGCACTAGTAGTTACATTATGTTGTTGGTAAAAACCACAGGGCTCAAACGCTACAGAGAGATCAGTTGATGTTAAAACCCAAGAAGCTCTGGGCAGGGAGGCCAAGCCAAACCTTGGCAAAGTAGTTGGTGAAGTCATCAGTTGGGCCTAAGTCCCATACAGTCCTTGGCCTCCCCAGTGGCATTGCATGGAAGAGAATTTTAAAGCTGGAAGGGACGTTAGCCATCACCCTTCATTTAGGCTATGAAGGTTAAAGCCTAGAGGCAGAGAGATGCAGGACCACATGAGTGTGGCATTGCACCTAGACTTCTCTCGGCCAGGGTCATACCCCCGGCTGCACTTGGATCCTCCTGCCTTGGCCTTAGCATCTATGTTCTTAAAGCCTTAAAATTTGGTTTTTACTGGTTCATCCAGTAGAGCATGCAACTTGTGATTTGGGGGTTGTTAGTTCAAGCACCAGGTTGGGTGCAGAGATTACTTAAAAAATGTGTTAGTTTATGCCTATATATTTCCCTTACCAGAACTATTTTTATAGAGAATATTTAAGCCAAATAAGGAGTCTGAAATTTGCCAGAATTTACCAAAATTATTGCAGAAAACAGCCATAAAGGATAGTTTATTTCTTTGCCCAAAAAAAAAAAAAAAAATTTTTTTTTCTTTTTTAATTGACAAAAGAGGGAGACTAATCACATAGTAGAATTCTTTACCCTGGCCCTCAGGGTTCTCATCTGTACAAAACGGCGTTAATGAACAATTCAGGGGACCTATCACCAACGCCCAGGTGATGTCCCCTTCTCCCAATGAATTAGGTGGGTCAAGTGTCGTCTTTGTTTGTTCCACAGATGAGCTGCGCCAAGTTGAGTTGGTCCAGGCTGTGAGTCCTGGACTCAGTGTCCTCCTGTCCTCACAGGTCCCAGTACTTCTGGCTAGGCTCAGCTCGCCTGCCCAGACAGAATGAGATGACACCAGAAAGTGCCCAGCATCAAAGCCTTTCCGGTGTGAACACCAGAAACCCAGAGGTGCCGGAGTAAAGATGGGCTGCAGGTAGAGCGAAGGACCTCTGTCTTCAAAGCCCAAGTCCACGCCGACCCACAGGGAGGCGTGGTCTTGGGAGAGCACAGCTGATTGGCCAGGTGATGTCACGTGTCTGCCTCCAGGCTAATCAGCAAAGGCCAGTGGGATTGGGGGCGGTCTTCCTCACAAGAAGAGAAGGGGTTGCGAGCGCCATCATCTCCACCCAAACTGTGACAACCAGGGGACAAAGAAGCCGGGATCCTAATAGCCTCCCTGCTGCCTCACTTGCCCACTACCAAAGAACTTTCCCAGATCTGTGAAAGTCAGGAAATTAGGGGGTCACTGGGGTAACAGTGTGCCCCGTCTGCGCACTCGCACCATCCCAATAACCTCAAGGTGTTTAAAAGTAGCTTTATTGAGATAATTTGCATGCCAGTCAGGTAATCCGTTTCCACGTAATCAGTTTCCAGCTGGCTCCATTGCCTTTAGCGTATTTACAAAGTTGTGCCACTACCCCCGTAATTTAATTTTAGCACGTTTTCATCACTACCCCCAAAAAGGTCATAACACTTTTCCCCAAAAAGAGCTTGAAGGTTATATAAAATATGTATGCGGCGAAGTGAGGGAATGTGAATGAGCAGTCAAGACCAAATAAAAGGAGGCCACACATTTGCCGCGGGTGGAGTCAACATTGGTGATTTGATGAAGGTTCCCATTCAGCTCTGCTCTTGACAAAGAGGTCACATTACTAGAAGAAAGGAATAAATTGTCAGTTACTCAAAAGAAACAAAGTGCTCTATACTTTATCAAAAGTTGAAAGGAACTCCTAAGTTATTTTATGTTCAGCATCTTCTACATTTTTATAACCAAAGCAGTAGCTTTGATTACTTCCTTAGGCTTCTAAAGCCTTGAGCCCTAACTTTAAAACAGCTCAATTTTGAAGGTGTTCTAGGGAGAGCTAAACTAATGTGGCATTTAAGTGTTTATTCAGAGATCATCAACTATCCAAGGAAAGGGTACGGGAGAGATAAGTATGGTGAGCAGTTGTCAGTGAACCATCTGAGCTGGCCCCTTCCAGGTCCTTGTAAGACCTGCAGGGAACGGGAGAGGAGCATCAGGGTCACTGGTCTTGAGGAAAGTGGTTGGCTCTTATGATTTCTGCCTTCCCATTTCCATCTTCCCTGCCTGCCCATTACCATCCACCCCCCAAGTCCTGGAGGATCTGGATCAAGAGGACAAAGGGTAGGTGGCCGTCTATAAGGCAGACCACACTCCCATCCCAAACAGTAAGGGTCCTGGAGTTTGGAAGGGGGTAGAGTTGAACTTGAGTTTGAGACTGACGCTTCAAGGTAGTCTGGACTTAATGATGAACTGTATTTATAAAGGTATGGAATTCACTCAAAATGTAATTAAGGAGCTGGAAGAGAGAGTCAACAGAATCTGGTCAAGGTCATGACTGCAGAAAATAAAACCAACGGTGTTCAAATCCGCCAAAGTGAGATGTCTTTGTCTTCAGAAAGAGAGAAGACACTTGAAACCTGTGGGTTCGTCAGGGGCAGTGAAGGCATGGATCTATTTCCCCATGAGGGGCACCTCTGTCTGCACCTCCCCTCGCCCATAACCTCCACAGGATGTTGTCCTTGTCCTAAAGGCTTCTGGTCCCCAGCCTGCCCCCATTCCACCTTCTCAGGGGAGGTGCGGAGGCAGAAGAAGACTGGCTCCAAGAAGCTGGGGGCCTCCAGGACAGAACAGGGAGGATGCCACTGGGGGTGGTGGAGGACACACACAGGAGACCCTTTGGAGTTGTCTGTTGATGGAGCTCGGCAGGGGCCATGGCTGGGAAAAGGGGGCTTTCACTGATGCCTCCTGTTCCAGCCAGCATCTGGCCCTGAGAAACCCCAGTGGAGCCAGCAAAGGCGGAGGCCTGGAAAGTTCAGGTCAGGTTTCAGCCAACACTGAATGGCAGAGCTTCGAGAACCCTGTATGGGACAGAGCTACCAACAAAACTCACCAGCCCTACCACCATGGAGTTTGGCTTTCCAGTATCTGCTGTTTGAGAAAAGACAGATCCATTATGAACCCATCTTCAATTAATTTGCCCCTTGTTCACCCCAACAGCCTTTATGTACACTTAAAAAGCTGTGCACACGTGAGCTGAATCAGGCCTAGGTCACAGCTCAGGAGTTTAGGGACATGCAAGTGACCCCCACTTGGGCAAGGAACCAGCTTCAACATCAGGTGACACTCGACACCATGATGAGGCAACTGGTTCAGTCCCCATCTAAGGCTGCCACCCACTCCTGCACCCCAATACCCTTGCCGGAACATCCCCAGTGATGGAGAGCTTACCTGTCTTAAATCACGGCCTGACTGACCAAAAGGAAGTTCTTCTGGGAGACAAACAGCCCCTCTGTAGAGCCCACGACCTCTGCCGTCACAGGGAACCGTCATGTGTCTGGTCCTCCAAGTGACTGAAAACAGCATTCACATTCCCGCCCAAACCTTTCCACAGCCAAAATCTCCTGTTCCAGCTTTTCCTGGAGATTGGCGAGCGGTCTCTGAATATAAACCGGACTAGACTTCCTGAAGGACCCTCCCAGGGAAAACCAAAAAAGTTGCATTTTAAAATATCTTTTTTTTCAGGGGTCCCTGGGTAGCTCAGTGGGTTAAGCCTCTGCCTTCACTCAGGTCATGATCTCAGGGTCCTGGGATCAAGCCCCACGTCAGGCTCTCTGCTCAGCAGGGAGCCTGCTTCCCCCTTCTGTCTATGCCTGTCTCTCTGCCTATCTATGATCTCTGTCTGTCAAATAAATAAATAAAATATTTATTTATTTATTTATTTATTTTTAGATTTTTTTATTTATTTGACAGAGAGAGATCACAAGCAGGCAGAGAGAGAGAAGGAAGCAGGCTCCCGGGTGAGCAGAGAGCCCGATGCGGGGCTCGATCCCAGGACCCCGGGATCATGACCTGAGCCGAAGGCAGCGGCTTAACCCACTGAACCACCAAAAATCTTTTTTTTCTAAGCTTATTTTATTTTAAGTAATCTCTATACCCAAAGTGGGGCTTGAACTCACAATTCTGAGTCACATGATCTTCCAACTAAGAGTCACATGATCTTCCAAGATCAAGAGTCACATGATCTTCCAACTAAGCCTGCCAGGCCCTCCTAAAATATATTTTAATTTTTAAAATATGATGACTGAGCAATTATAATCCACAGAAGGGCATACGGGCACCCCAAATGTCACTGGTCCGGCCCAGACCCTCTGAAGATAGTACCAGACCCAGACCAAGGCACAGACACAGCCTGCTCACCTCCTGTGACCTGCTGCGGTCCCTCCTTCAGTGCCATCCCAGGTGAATGTGTGGTCTAAGTCCCCAGATCTTTCTTCTGTCTTCATTTCAGTAGTCTGGTCTCCTCCCTTCTCACCGCTGCACAATCAAGGGTTTTTCCTAAACACAGGAGGTCTTAACCTTTAACCTTCTCTTCAGATGTCAACGTGCTGCTTTAAACTGTCGCTCTATCCTGAGGCTTCTCAGCCTCAGCTCTGTTGACATCGGGACTTCTCGTTCTGCTGCGCACTGTCCTGGGCGCTGCCGGCTGGGTCAGCTTCCCTGACCTCCACCTGCTGAATGCCAGGAGCAGCCCCCACCTCTAGTTAGGACAATCGGGTATCCCTAGATATTGTCACATGTGCCCCAGAGGGGCACAGGAGACCTGTTCTGTACAGACCCGGTTGTGTTGGCCACGTGTCCTCCGTATCCTGGTGGCAAAGGGCTATGGGGAGAAGAGGCTCACCGCATACAACCCCCCCAACCCAATGCCCCAGCACTGACATCCTTCTGTCTGACCACAGACTGAAGGGCACAGTCCAGGCCTCAAGTTTCCCTCTTCCTGCCGTCAGGGGGCTCCGTCTTGTTCCTTCTCCAGGAGCTGCCGCCGCCTGATTTCTCCCCCAGACCTCCAAGCTCAGTTCAGATGTCGCCTTCACTCAAAGCCCACAGGCCCCTTCCCCGGGGGGCCATTCCTTATTCGGGACCCAGCACCTTGCACCATCTGTTTGCACCTGCCTGCTGTCCACACTGCCCCGCCCGAGGCCTGTGGCTGGGACAGACCCTGTATGTGGGCTGTGCATCTCCAGCAGGCCCAGGCCTTCGCCATTAGCATCCAACAGGATTATCTGTCCATGATGCCTTCCTGCATTGGGGCTGGTCTTCAAGGGGAGCCTGTCACATGGGGTTCTGATGCATTTTGCTTCGAAAGCCGCCAGACCTAGAAGAGGTGGGGTCCCTGCCCCCTTAGTCCTCAGGCCAGAGCCCTCTGACAGACCCTGACCCTGTGGCAGCACCACCCTTTGACCTTGGGGTGGGGGTGGGGGTGTTGCGAGGTGACCAGGATGACAGAGGTGCCCAAGATCAGATCACATGAACTCAATACCCTGTGGGACTCCAGGGCCTCCCTGACCCATGCCTGGCCCCTACCACGTGGTCCTTGGCACACAAAGATAATGAGATAGTCTGGGCCTCAAACAGCTTCTAGCTAGTGGAGAAACAGACCCACTCGCAGATGCTTCCAAGGCAGGGGCAGCCAAGGCTGGGCCCAGGGAAGGGTGTGCCTCTGGCGCTTAGGAGAGTTCAGGCGAAAGTAAGCCCGCCAGCAGCAGACATGCACAGAACCTCCTAGGGGAGCAGGAGGGGAAGCCCAGGGCAGGCTGCCTGGCAGGCCCAGTCACATGGGACCTCACCAACCAGGTAAGGCGCTTGGCTTGATCCTGGTGGCAGTGCAGGGACAGGGCTGTCACAGTCAAATTAGTGCAGTGAACAGTCAGAAGAGCAGAACAGGGAGCCAGCATTGGCGATGGTATCCAGGGCCAATCCTCTCCAGCCCTGGTCCTGGCTTCACCACCCTCAACAACCATGGCCCCCAAGCTGGGTCATGCACCCCCAGAGTGGTGAAAGGGGCCCCCAGGAAGGCCAGTGTCCCCAGCCAGTTCCCTGCCTCTGGTGCAGACCAGCGATTCACAGCTCTGGAGGCAGATGGCTGGGGCTCAAATTCCCTGCTCCTCACCAAGGTCAAGGTGCTTCATGTCCTAACCCTGGTTGGCCCGCAGTCGTGAGGATTAACTGAAATCAGGAAAACGCTGCACACACAGTAAGTGGTAAGAGATCAGTAGCTTCTACCACGACTAAATCTGTCCCAAGCTCCCCAATTTCTTCTGTTAATTCCCCTCCCCACGAAGGCAGAAGAATAATCTCCCTCCTGCCTGCTTGTCCCACACCCAAAAGTAGCCAGGCCAAAGCAGGGGAGAGCAGAGATGGCACCAGCCTGGTCACCTCTATGGACTTTGACTATAAATTCATTCTAATTATGTCACTGACCTGAGTGTTTACCAGCTCGCAGGCACACAGGGCACTGCAACTGTAGATGGTTCACTGTGCATCCATTTGATGCTGCCCCTGCTGGTGTGGCTCACGAAGGCCCCCTCTTCTTCCGGTCACTTCAGAATAGAGCCCTTTCAAACATGGAGTGGATCCCCCCTCAGCTTCCCGGGGAGTCTGCTTCCAGGTACTTTCCAGTCCCACAGCCTTGACCTGCCCCGGCCAGCCTCGCACCCTTGGATCCACACCTGCCCCCCACATCCCTGGTCTCATCCATTTCATGGGATCACACTCCCCTCTGTCTTCCAAGACCCCCACTGTCCTCAAGGCCAAAACCAAACATGGTCTGCTTCCCCATACAAAACCTGCACTTTCTCAGACAGGCTCCTTTTCTTTCTCCTCCTCCCCAAAGTCCTGCATCCATCTTCACCATCTCCATCTCCACCAGATCCCCCAACCCATCTCCTCTCTCTCCTCCGCAATCCCCCATGATGTGCCTCTCGCTCTCCCTCCCACAGCCTGTTCCCCCTACCGCCCCCGGTGCTAACCCACTGCCTGGTACAGAGTTTAATAAACGCTTAACAACAGGGAAGAAACCCTTGTCCTCCTCATGCCTGGTACATAAATGACCCGGTTTTTAGTATCAATACAGGCTCAGATGCCCTCCTCTGGGGACGTGCCCCCCACCTTCCTTATTCATCCCATCTCTTCCCAAACACATTGCAGGTGCATGGAGTCCAGAGCCTGGAGGGAGCCGAGGGAGATCTGCCCACCCAGCTCACCCATTCATCCCAGTGGCTGGAACCACTCTCATCCCTCCAAGAGCAAGTGAGGGGAAGACAGCTAGAGTTGCAGGGGCGGGGGGCCCTCCCAGGAAAGGCAGGGCTGGGGCACGGGGAAAAGGCCTTTGTGCTTCTTTTTGTACTGTTCACTGTGGGTCAGAACCTCCTCTCTTCCCCTCGTCCACACACATGCAGCTCTCGTCCTGGGGCTGCCCCACCCTTCTGTGGGCACAGAAAATATGTCTACCACACTGCCACCCAGCCATCCCTCACTTCGGGTCGCACCTCAAGCCCTCTTGGTAGCACTCCTCAAGGCCAGAGGACAGCTTCCCAGCTGACTCGGAGACCTGTGACCTCAGGGGGATGCAGGGAAACAGTGAGTGTCACTTCCGGCTGCACCCACCCTCTGCCACTGCCCAGCACCCGGGGACCAGCGTCCTCCCTCCTTCCCTGGGTAGCAGCAGGTCCAGAGAAGCGGCGGGTCCCTCCGTCAGCGGCTGGCTGCCGAGCTGCCCGCTGAGGCCTCACACCGTAGTTGGCAAGTCTAGAACCACCGGATCCCATGACCTCACCAGTGTGAGTTCTACCATTGCCAAAAACGGGGGAGAGGCAAGCGGCAGCGGCGGGCCAGGGGGGCTGAGGGCGCTCAGAGGCCACTGCCTCTGCTGAGGAAGAGACCGGGAGAGTTAGCAGGGTCCGAGGCTGAGGCTGTCCGGCAGGAGGCCGTCTCCCCACTGCCCTAACAGAACAAGATCACCTCCTTCCAGGCGGCTCCTGTGGGAGGGTGACAGGAGATGGGGAGGTAGGGAGGGATGGATGGAGGAACACACAGGCGGCAGCTATCAGGACCCAGCTCAGAGGTGGGCCCTGTCCCCGCCCACTCTGCGGGGAACCTTGAGGGCACCTCCACTCCAGGCAGAGTGGACTGCCTGGGCCCCAGGGTTAAGAGAACTAAAGGGGGCCATGCTGTGCTGTGTGTGTATAAAGCACTCCGTGTCACTGTCTCATCGGATGCTGAGAGACCCCCTCCCCAGGGTCCAAAGCTGCCCCACCCCTCATGGAAGAAGCAGATTTTCTGTACCGGATTCTCTTCCCTCTCAAGCCCCGGAGAGGCGAACTGCCCGCTGGGGTCTCTTCCCTGAGGAGGGTGGGCCAACCCCTGGGCTGGTGCCATTCTTCCCGGACCCGCACAGGTAGCCTCTGGGTTCATGGAACTCACTCATTTGGGCCAGTAAGTTGCAGAAATGAGCCAAGTCCAAACCCGCTGAACATACCATCCACACAGCATAAAACCCATCGTTTCCCCCCATGCTGGCCGGACCCATCCATACATCCCTGGAGGCTGGCTTCCGTTGTAATCCCCCAGATGCCACCTTCCTGGGCCTGCAGGAAACTTACCGAAAGGGCAGCACACAAACCAGATGCAGGCAGGCCCTTTCCTAAGAGGTATCTGAAGCCTCCTACGGTCACCTCAAGTCTTCAGCCAGCATGCAGGCCGAGCCCCTGGAGTTCCTTAAGGCCCCGTGGGCAGTGAGATCAGATCACAAGAGGACCCCTTTCCACACGAGAAGCCCCAGCAGAGAAGCAGCTATCAGGAAGGCCAATCCCACTGGCCGGGGCTGTGGCCCCCAGCAGGAGCAGGAGACAGCAGCCACTGCCCCTTCTGGGGTGGAGCCGGGCCACCGGGAAGATGGAGCGGAAGAGCAGAGACGCAGACCTCTGCCATCCCCAGGGTCTGACTCGCCTGTGGGATGGGGCAGCGGGAGCCCGGGGGAGGGCTGGCGCGCCCGGGGGCTTGGAGAGCAACCTGCTTGGTGCTAAAGGTTCCTAGAACTGAGCAAGGCTGAGACTGTGGGCTTGGCAGGCGGGTTTGGGACACCTGCAGAAACTGGGCTCCCGGTCCCAGGTTTTCCTGGGGGCCAGTGACGAGGCCCGGAAGCTCCCCCTGCTCCCTGTGTGCAGCGTGTGCGAAGGGAAGGGTGGCCCCTCGTCCCCACCCGCCAGAGTACCAAGCTGGGTGGGCACCCGGGGGAGGGAGCCTTCTCCTCGCACCAGCCCGGCATCATTGGCACAACTGCGCAACCCCCGCCCGCGATCAATGGAGCTGGATCGCATTTCGCAGAGCCGAGGCCGGGCTAGGGATAATGGCTGGGATTGAATAAGCAAATGGAGCGGTGGGGGAGGGGTGGGGAGGCTGGAAAATCCACTTCACACAGTCCCCCCGGGGGAGCTGCCATCTCCAGAAGCTCCAAGCCCCACAGACAAACAGGGGCCCGGCATGGGGGTGGGGGGCGGACGCCCTGGCCTGGCTGCTCTTGAAAAACACCAAAAAATCAGAGCAAAGTGCTTCCCGGAGACCTCCCCACTCGGAGGGAAAAATGCTTTCAGCTGCAGCGGGAGGGACTGCAGTCACACTACAGGAATCCCTGCGGGGCACAGGGCCCTGGACAGATCAAACAGCTCCATAGCCGAGCTGCCTGGGGAGTGGGTTTGCTCATTCCCCACTGCAGCCCCCCCCAGCAACTCCCCCCCCCCCGCCGCCTGACGCACAAAGCAGGATTTAGGCTTTATGGGGTGGGGAGGCACAAAGGCTGGGGGAGAGGGAGGCTTAGGAAATGGGCCTCTGCGGAGAAGAGCCGGCTACAGGGGTCGGGCCTGGCATGGTCACTGCTGTAGGTGAACTCATCCCGCCCGCCCCCCACCCCTGAGTGAGAGGTAGGAGGTGAAACGAAGGGCCTACGGCCTTTGCCAGGGAGCAGTGGGGCTGGCCCCCAGGACAGCCGGGTGGGGAGGCTGGCTAGAGGCTCAGAACAGGCTCCCCTGCTCCCCAACTAGCACCTGTTACTTGGGGCTCAGCAAAGCCACCCACCTGGGCAGGTGCTGAAAAGCAGAAGCAGAGCCACAGGAAGAGTGGAGCCCAGCGGCAGACCACCCAGGGGCTGAGGGGCAGCTGCTCTAGTCTCGGGCTGGAAGGCCCACCTGCCCAGCAGGTACGGAAATGGGGCCTGACATTTTAGGAGCCCCAGCAGTGCTCCAGAAAGTGGTTCCCAGGGGCCTTCCAGCCCCCCTTGCTGGGTCCTTGTGTCCACACCCACCCCTCAGGGGTCAGTCCGAGCCAGGCCCCAGACACCCTTCTTCCCTGGCCCTCAGACGGAAGCAGGGAGCCCTGGAGGGAAGCTCTCAGGCAAGGCAGCCATTTTGGCCCTGGAGTAGAGGGCCAGGGCAGAGACTGGCCATCAAAGGAGAGATCCCGCTGCAGGGCCAGAAGTCTCCTTCTTGGGATAAATAAGCAAATAAGAAGTAGCTCTTCTTTCTCCACAGGTCTTAGAAGAGCTTCGGCACAGGGACACCATCCCCCCATCTAGGAGGGACGGTGAGGGAGCTCTTCCCTCTGTGGTGCTCCGGGAACCAGTAGAGGGAAACGCCCTATCCCTCCAAGGCCATCCCTAGTGCCCGGGGCAGGAGGGCTTAAGTAGCCCTGTGTTCCTGCTGAGCAGCCCCTTGGATCCTGCCATCCTCCAACAGCCTCAACAACACACCACCCCCTCCATCCTACCCCACGCCTGAGGCTCGCTCCCCAGGGAGAAACAGCTCCGTCCTCCATGGGGAACTGGGGCCAATGACTTCAGGCTTTGACAGCCTGCAGCGGGCAGGATCCCAGGCCAGTCAGCTAGCCTCTTGCTGGGCGCGGCGACCAGGGCCTCACACTGAGGTAGCCTGGCTGGGCCCAGGCCTCTTGGCCTCACTATCTGTCGTCTGGGGCATCTGAGCCCAGGCCTATAGGTTCAGAGCTGAGAGCCCTCAAGCCCTGGAAGTCAGGAGTGCCTGAAGCACCAACCAATGAGGCTGATCCCCCACAAGTTGTGGATGGTGACTGAAGAGCGTCACTGTCCTCGCCCAACTACCCACTGACTTACCTATTCAGCCCAGCCTTCCCTCTCAGCTTCGCTATCTGGAAGGTGACTGACCCGCCAGGGCCTAAACCATACACTCCCAACTCCAAGCCCACCGTGTACCCTGTTCTCAGGGACCACAGCCCACACCCACCCCCCAGCACACCTGGGCTGAACTCAAGGACACCCCCACAGCCAGGAGCTGCCTCCCTCAATTCCTGAGACAGAAGGCCAGCCAAGGTCTCACCCCAAGGGTGTGTGGGGAGCAGAGCTAGTCCTTCCTGACCTGTGGCACCCCCTGGGCTGGCCCTACAGATGGTGAACCCCCCCCCCCACTTCCCTCCACGGCTGCAGGCGGCCCCATCTGCTGGCCCAGCTCGGATTGCCCGGCTTCCAGCTCTGCTGTGGCCCTAGGCGGTGTAAGGCGATCTGGCTGCCCACGGGGCTGCGCGGCCCTGGCGGCAGCTGAGCCAGATGGAGCCGCTGGGGCGCGGACGCGAGGCGCAGGGGCGGGGGCACGCGGCTGCAGTCCCGCTTCTCCCATATTGGCACTGCACATGATTGCTCAGAGCGGAGAGACACAAGCAAAAATGTGCTAGTGCCAAAATCGGCCAAGCAGATCGCAAGTGTGGCGGGCCCGCTGGGGACGTACCAGAGGGCGTATCCCCGCGCCCCCACCTTCCCCGCACCAAAGCAAGCCCATTTCCGATGTCGAGGGCCACCACGGGGCCCCGGGGGTGAAGAGTGCTCCCGAGACACTCGCGGATCTGTCTCTGCTCTGTTTATGGCCCTTCGGTAATTCACTGACCGAGACTGTTCACAGTGAATTCTACCAGTGCCATACACAGAACAGGAGTCGCGCTCTCGGCCCGCCGACCCTGCGGAGAGACTCCCGCGCGCCCGCTCCCAGTTCTCCGCATCCCTGCGCAGGTCCCGCCTCCCACCAAACCCTGGGCAGTCCTCCTCACCCCACACCGTCACAAGCTTGACAGGCCTTGTTTCAGCCCCCAAATGACCTTCCACGAGGTGGTAACAGCGGAGGAGAAGGGCTGAACAGTCACAGCGTTGGGGAGGGCGGGGCAAGATGTCCACAGCGGGGTGTTTCCTGTCTCCACCTGAACGCCCACCCCGTCCCTCCATCCTCGGAGCCCACCCCGACTCAAGCTAGGGAGGGAGTAAATCCAGTTCAGAGCAGCAAGCCCCTGGCCAGATCGTCCTCTCGGCCCATCCCGCCAGGCCCCAAAGGGGGCAGTGACCAGTGGGACATCCAGGGTGCCTCTCCTGACATCTGAGCACAGAACCCTCCTGTTCCAAAATGTCTTGGTCTCCACCATCCTCCAGCCCCTAGACTGCCCCGTGGCAGAAACAGTCTGGGGGAGGGGGAGGGGGAACCAAACCTGCTGCTCCCTGTGCTCCCGACCCGAACCACACCTGATCCTGATCCTGAATGCCCGGGGCTGAGCCCCTCTGCTGCCAGCCTGTGGCCAGGACAGCAGAGCAGGTGGGCAGGAAGTTCCTTGGCCAAGCCGGCCCTGGTGGAGGGAGCTGGAGGCACGGCTGCCTTCCAGCGAGGGGAGCGGCGTCTGGCTGGCTCGGAGGGGACTGCAGAGGAAAGCAGAGGCGAGGGAGGCGAGGGAGGGGCTGGCGAGGTTGCATCAGTGGTTGCCAGAGTGGCTGCCTTGAGAGAAGTCACTGGGGCAGCTCCGGCCTCTGGTGCCCCGCGCCCTGGGGAAGGAACGAGGGAAGGGGAGAGAGGGTCGGTCTCGGGGGACCTGGGGCCCAGGCAGGAGGGCTGGGGACTCTGCAGAGTGGCAGTCTTGGCCCGCTCCAAGCTTGAGTCGGAACCAGGGGGCAGGGTGGCTAGAAAAGCAGCCTGGAAGGGTCAGAGAGTGAGTCGCCTGGCCTAGAAACTATCCAAACCCCTTGGTGATGCTTCTCCCAGTGACCTCAAGGTGCAATAAGCCACTCTGTGTCCCAGCAGCTCATCATTGGTGTCCAAGGAGCCCAAATCACTGCGCAAGGCTCCCCTTTCCCCATGCTCTCAGGGGACTCCTCATCCTGCTTCCACACATGCCCATTGCTGGGCTCTGGCCTTTCAGAGGCCAAGCCAGATTGTGGGGTTGGAGGTCTTCCGCAGTTACTCCCAGGCACTCTGCCCCGAGACCACTGTGCACTGGGCTAGAGAAAAGAAGGGATAGGATCTCTCCCACCCCAGGCAGTGGGAATGTTAGTACAGACTCTAGATCAAGTGTTGGTAGAGATCAAGAGCTTAGGGTGTAACCAGCAGACTCACTCAAGGGGCCCCTAAATGCAGATTAGGAGGTGCACTCAGAAATCTGCATCTTCATAGGCACCCAAGCAATCCTGCAGCCCCCGCCTTTGTGAAAGGTCTGGGGGGTTCTTCCCAGAGGCTACCACTGTCTGCGATCAGAAGCTTTAGCCCTGCGCTACTTCATCCACCTTAAGTTCCTTTTACTTTCTTTTCTTTCTTTCTTTGGTGAGCTGGGGGAAGGGAGAAGTGGATGCTGGGCAAGGGGGAACACCAGGCACTAGCCTGGCACCAGGCGACTAAGGAGACGGCCAAGGACAGCAGTTACGGGTCCTGCTCTCTCCCGGGTCCAGAAATGGAAGGTAAAGAGCTTGCAGCAGGCTGCAGGGCTCCTACAGGCTCCCTCTAATTGCCGAATCCGTGGAGACACTTGGTCTGTTTTCCTCGTCTCTGCTGCTGACTTGGGTCTCTGCAAGCAGAGAATAGCTTGAAAAGCTCAATCCCCCTCCAGGTCCCAGATAGAGCAGCAGAGCTGAGCCAAGCTCCTCCCCTGCGCCTGCCTCGCCCCTGCGAAGCCCAATGCAGCAGGACCTTGTGCCGCAGTGCCCGGGCGGTGCCAGACTCGACGTCCGGGGCACCCGGGTCAAGCCCCAGAGCTCCTCTCTCTCTGCTCTGTTGGGAGAGGCTTAGGCCTGGGTCCTAGGGGAGCACGGTCTCCCAGCTCTCCTGAAATGAGGGCCAAGGGGAGCTGGGAGGGTATAAGCAGCAAAAGCCTCATTTGAAGGGTCAAAAGGGGAAACAGAGGCCTGTGGTTCAAGGGGAAATCCTCAGAGCAGCCTCCTCAGGCCTGGTGGGGAGGAGAGAGGGCAACGTGACACAGCCCCCGCCTTGAGCTCCAAAGGCACAGACATCCACTTCTGGGGAGTGGGAAGATGAAGAGGGGGGCTGGGAGCAGCTGGTCCCTGTAGCACCCCCACCCCTGCGCCCCGCCCCAGCCACAGGGCGATCCTGACAAAGAAAAGACCTTCTGAGCTGGTGTGGCCTAAAGGGGGGCCGACTTGCAGGCCAGGTGGGAAGGCCAGGTCACCAACACTGAAGCCACCAGAGAGCCCAGAGTACTTGAGGGTCACATCCTATCCACCCTCCAAGGTCTCTGCGGACACCGCCCTACCCTCTTCAGCAACCCCCTTCCAGAAACCCACTAGGACCATCTGCAGACACCTCCCTGAGTCCCGCTTCCTCTTAAGGTTTCCGTCCTTCAGGGCACAGAGCTGGTCCCACTCCCCCAAGTTCTAACAGCTCACCGGAGGAGAGAGCCGCTGGGACATGATGAGCACTCCGAGATCACCCGTCTTCGGCCGTAACAAAGCGTATCCGTACACACACCCCCAGCCCTGTGGCTCTCCCCTCCGCAAGCACACAACAAGGACACAACGATTCTGGAGTCCTGGGTTGCAGCTGCGCCACCCACAACCCACCGGGGCCTGGTCCCTCTGGTCTCCAACGAATGCCCCCAGGACCAAGGGGCTAGAGGCTGGGCGCGGCTGGGACCCTCGGACACGCCTAGGGCCTGATGTCTGTCCCCCTGTCTCCCCAGAGGTCCCAGGGGAGAAAGCCAAAGCTGCTTTCCGGGCAGCTCCTGTCACACCAGAGCTCCCACCACTAATGCCGCGGGCTGGAGCTGTGCCAGCTCAGCCAGGAGCCACTGCATCCCTAGACCCACCTGGTAGGGGGAAAGGAATAAACGAAATTCTCATATTCACTACCCAGCAACCTTTTCTCCTTTGCATAAGGCTGATTCCAGAGGTCCTTCCAGACCCCCAGGAGCCAGCCAAGGCCTCAGGTACAAGATGAGGCAGCCACCAGCAGTAAAAAAAAAAAAAAAAAAAAAATCCCCCGGCTGAGGCTGGTCGGGGGCCAGGATCCAAACCCGCCGCCAGGAGGGGAATGCGCTGGCCTGTCTGGGCTGAGGGGTAGGTGTGAGGCCATGGTCCTTTGGGTGCGTTCAGTCCACAGTCAGGACAGATTTCTGGGATGGCCTTGTCTGGGCTTAGAGACCCGACCGCTCAGTGCTCGTTGTGCTCACTGCGGGAGGTGGTGCACACCAGGCGGGGCCCAGTGACCCCTCCAGAGGACCAGGGGCGTAGCGCAGACATCCGCCACCTGGCCCCCAGGAGGAAAATCAGGCTTTTAATCCTCTAGAGCTTTACGAAGCCGGACAGAACACAGGGAGGCTCGGTCCTCACCTAACCGATGGGGGTGGGGAGGTCGATTAGGGCATGGCCGGCTCCTGGCTCCTAATCGCCCTGAGCCTGTATTAGCGCCCCCAGCCCCCAGCGGGTACGTCTATACACAGAGTAGGGATGCCAGGGCTGGGGGGAGGGCCAGCGAATGGCTTAGTGTAAAGGGCCCCGCGGAACCGGGCGATCCCTGACTCGGGGACGGCTCCACAGCCCAGTTCCTAGGATGCGCGCACGGGTGAGGGACCCGGGGCACTCCATTCAGCCGCCGACCCCAAAGCAGAGCTCAGGGGCCCGGGGTGCTCGCTAGCGCTACAAGGATATGGGGGTAGACGCAGGGCGGCAGGGTGTCTCTGTCGCGTGCTCCAAGGCTCCAAGGATCGGTGGCCCCGAAGCAGAGGCGAGCTGGGGGTCTGAGAACTGCTTTCCCCTAGGGACTGGGCGGCGCCGTCCTGGAGCCACACAAGTGGTAACGACGTGCCGAGAAGCCCGGAGAGGAGGGCTGGAGAAACTAGCTCTGGGAGCAGGAGCTGTCCCCCAGCCTAGGTCGGCGTCCGCCTCCCAGCCCTGCGCTTCCACCTGAGCCCACCAGGGCGGCGAAACGCCGACGCGACCCCCGATCGGCTCCCCCGGGAGGTGCCTGGGCCCGCGCGGATACGCACCTGGCCAAACACAATCCATACCCAAACCGCGCGGCCGCCCCGGGCCCGGGTCGCAGTCCTGGTCGCAGACCGACGACTCCACCGGGGTACCCAGGACCACGGGGCCGCGTGCGCACCTCCGCCGGAAGGCGCGGGAGAACAGGGAGGCCGCACTGCCGCGTCATCCCCGAAGGCCGGCTACCCGCCCAACCCGGGTTCTAGCGCTGCTCGCCCCGGGGCGCCCGCCTCCACCTTCCCTTCCTCGCCGGCGCTGCCTCTGCCCCGCCCCGCCGGGACACTCACCTGCGCCGACTCCGGGCTGGGCGCACCGCCGCCTCCCAGCTCCGCGCGGAGTCCACATGGGAAAAACAAGACAAAAAGGGCCCTGGTTTGGAGCGGGCCAGATGGACGGAACCCGAGGCGCGTCCGGGCCGAGGGCCGCGCCCCGAACCTCCACAGCGCTACGCGGGAGGAGGCGGCGCCCCAGCGCGGAGTCCGGCGGGGGAACAAAGAGGAGAAGGGATGGGGCCGCGCTTCCTGGGTGTCGGGTGACAGGTCTGCTGGGGGAGGCCCCGGCTCTGCCACCTGAGGAGGAGCCGCCTCCGCGCGGCAGGCGGGGCAGGGCAGGAGAGGCCCGGGGGCCCCAGAGGCCAAGGAAAAGGGTGCGCGGGGTGCCCGGGAATACGCGCCGGGAGAGTGGCCGGCCGGCTCGGGCGCAGAGGTGCGGGGACTCGACGGAGTGCAGAGATAATGACTCTGGGAGGGTTTACCGCCCCCTGAGCCCCGCCCGCCCCCCGCGCCGCGCCATTGGCTCAGGTGCCGTGAGGCGGGGAGGGGCAGGAGGCGGGCCAGGGATGATTCACCTTGAATGTGGCTCGGGTTGGTGCACCGCGCAGGGCACGCCCGTCCCGGACTGCGGAGACGTTGAGGGCCCCGCCTGCTCCACGGACCGGGCCCGGTCTGGCCCCATGGGGTCTCGCCGCCCGCTTTCTATCCCTGCCTCCTGCCGTTAGGCTAGGGTGCCGCAGGCCGAGGTGCGCCCCGACGCCCTGCCACCCCACCGCCCTCTGAGTCCGGAGCTAGCCGAGGTGTGTGTAGAGTAGCGTGCTTGGAAATCCGACCCTGTGCTGGGGGAAGGGAGGTGCGTTTGGAGCTGGAACGCACTGTGGGGCCAGTGGACGGATCTCCTCCGTCTCCCTTGCGGAAAAGTGCGCAAGGCTGAGTCGTGTCAGTGGGCTCACCCGGAGCAAGGGGCTCAGGGCTGGAGCGGGGACGAGAGGGCTCCCCACTACGCCCTCACCGCCTATGCTTTTCCAGCTCTGCGGCCTCACAGGTGTCTGGCCACTGCGCCGCCGGGAACAAAGGCTGCCTGTCCCGGAAGGGGGAGGGGGTGAGGAGCCGCCCCCAGACCCGTTTCCAGCTCCCTTCCTTCCACCCCCCACCCCCGCGGCAGTGCTCCCCCGGGAGGGGGCGGGGCGGGCCTAGGTTGGGGCACGGACGCTGATTAGATACTTCTCTGCGGTCCTTTGCTCGGATACCGTCCGGAGCATTCCGAGGGGCGGGGCAGGGGCTAAAAGACAACCAGGCTGTCAGCGTTTGGGTGGCCTCTTCCTCCTTCCCCAGCATCCTGAGCACCCGAGTGCTTTCCCTATCCCCTTCCCCGGCTGCTTTGGGCACCCTTCCCAGTACGAGCCCCTCCTGGCCTCCCCAGACGGCAACCAGTTCAAAACCAGATTAAAATAAAACGTTAATCCGTCCTCCTCCCTTTGAGCTCCTATTCTCCCTATCGAACCTCTCAGGTCTGGCGGCTAAGACGCCCCTAAAAAGGAGCGTGCTTAGCGGATGCCCCCCACCAAACCTAAAATTCTCTTGTATTAAAATTGAAGACCGTTAGCACGCTGTTCTGGGCTCCACCGAGGAAAGAGTAGGCAATGGTCCATGGTCCAGTGTCCATGGTCTTTAGTACTCCAGCCCGTGCCCAGCCCCGAGGGGCCGCAAGCGACGGTGCTGATACGAACCCTTAAAGAGGTCCGACTCCTGGGCGGGGCCTGCTCGGGCCTTGAATGTAGCAGCCACAGGAGGAGGCAAGACACCCAACCCAGGCGGGACCGCCCAGGCAAGTCTCGGGGGCTTCGGTGTCCCTCTTCAAGAGTACCCCGAGATGAGGCGTGTGGTGCGCCAGGGCCGGGACAGGGGAGATCTCGAGCGAAGCGCAAGGCCCAACGGGCCAAAGCAAGGGGGGGGGGGTCGTTCCACATTAACCCCTCCAGAGCCGGCTCGCATTCCCCTGCCTATCCTGGTCGCCCTGAATTTCCCTGGTTCTGTCCCCAACCGCACCCTACCTGCTCCCTGAGAGCCGTGGGATGCTGGGTGGTAGGGGCGCGGTGTGCCAGGAACCGCAAAACCAAAACGCAGGCAATGCCGGCTGCGAGTGGCCCCTGAGGCCTGTCGCACCCCCTTTATAGCACGCGCCCCGCCCCCCGTGCCCCGCGCGCCCCGCCCGGGCCCATTCACCTGCTGTTGAGAACCAGACACCGCTCAGCGCAAAGCGAGCCACCCGGCGGCGCGGTCCGGCCGTCGGGGCTGGCGGGGCGGGGGCGCCGCCTAGGCGGATCCAGTTTCCACCTTTTCTTAAATGCACTGCTGAAAGTTGAGACGGGCCCCGGCCTCAGGAGCCGTTGTCGCTTTCTTCCCCCGTGGCTCCCCGCGCACCCCAAAGCCCCCACCCCCACTCTGGGAGGGGGGCGCGAAACTGCACCCTCAAGGGCCTCATGCATATTTTAGGGAGCAGGACAGGCCGGTAACCGGAGCTAGACCCGGACGGTGAGGGGGCGGCCCCCGGGGACCCGATACCCTGTATCCCTTTCATCTCAGGGCGCAGGCGGGGGAGGGGGTGGCTCCGGACGACCTCAGGTCCTCACTTTGCTACCCTGCCCTGTGCACCCAGTGCCCTGCCTCAGCATGTCGGACGCCAGTCTGCCCGGCGGCGGCATCCTCCTCCTTCTACGAGATCTTTTCCGCCGCTCCACCAATATCCCACTCTGCCTGCGACGCGTAGGTTTGGGTTTCGCGACCCTCGTGTCGCAAGGGACCCCTAAACTTGAGCTACTCCAATCCCGAAGACGGCGCCCCTTGCTCAGTCCCTGAACACGGCCCTTCCTTCTCGATCCCGGTGTTTCGGCTTGTCTTTCTGGCCAGTTTAGTTCTTTCCCACCCCCTGCCCATTCTGCTTCCCTAAGCTCACCCTCTCCTTGGCAGTCATGGTTGTGCTGAAGATGTTGAGCAAAGAGGTCAACTTCCCGTCTCCCCTTCCTTCTCGCTCCGTGGGGCAAGATGTCTGAGCTGCAGCCTCCCTCCCCACCTAGATCCGCCGGGGCGTGGGGGTGGGGGCTGTGGTTCAGCCCTGGGCCTCGCTCAGATTGGTCTGGACCCCGCGCTGACCCCGGCTCGAAGTCCACAACACGCGTAACTAGTCCTCCTACGCTCCAGTTAGCAGGAGCGCGATCTCCAGCGATTCAGTTAACCTATTAGAGCCTCAGTTTCCCCATTTGCAAAATGGGCATAATGACTCCCACCTCTAAGGAGGATAAAGAAGATACAAGTGTGAGAACCGGCGTTACTTCGTGACCCGTAGATCTCTGGCAAACTACAGAACCCGCATCATCACTGCTGCGGACCTTGTACCCCCAAAGCGCGATGCCTACGGGTGTTCGTGTTCGTCCGCCGCCGATGGATCCCAGGTTCCTAGTACTGCCCGTTGAGAGGTCGCCCCTACCACTACCCCGCGTCCCGCCAGGGCCTTGTGCGGGGCTAAAGTCCACTGGGGAAGCCGAGATACAGCCTTTCTATCTTAGCCCTCGAGGCTTTGTTCTAGAATCTAAATGTGCATCAGTTGACACTTGCGGGGGTAGGGGTGCTTGAAATCCAACGAATCCCCCATTTTCCAAAAAACGGTGTGTTTTTGCGTCCGTGCGTTTTTGTTTGTTTGTTTGTTTGAGCGGCGTGTGGTCTCTATACCATTTTTCCGAAGGGCCCGGAAACCCAGAGGTTCAGCTCCCCGGCTGCGGGCGGGGTTGGGGGGAGCCGCGAGCGCAGGGTTTGATAGGGAAAGAGCAAAACAGAGAGACGGCAAATGAAAGGCGATCCCGTCATAGGAATCTACTCCAGGTCTTATAATGAGTGAGGAAAATATACATGGTCCTAATATGTCCTGGGAAATATCCTGAAGGTTAAGTGAATAACGGAAAGGACCCATGGGTTTCCGTTTGTGTAGAAATATAAACGGGGAGTGGGGGAGGGTGGTCTAAGTGTCAGGTTTGCTCCACCCGGGCCGCAAGACACAAATAGAGATGCCTTCGTGTGGGAGAATTGGGGGCCAAGGGGCAGGAGACTTCCTTTTTGCTGTATGTCTTTCTGGACTGAAGTGTGTTTGTTTACCAAGTGATTGTATTAAATTTTCAATTAAAAAGAAACTGTAAAAATTGCTTTTTTAAAAAATCTGATTAGGGTTGCTGAAGCATGCAGGAATTGATTCAGAGAGGGTGAGAGGCGGGCTAAGCCAGAGACTGTGAGCAGTGCTGGAGGGACTTGAGGGGGTTTGGGGTAGTGGGTCCCCTGGGTTCTCAGCTCCTGGTAGATGTGGGTCCTGTGCCAGGGCCACCCGGGAGGGAAGCAAGCATGCGTGGCTCCTGCGTCCTTGCAACATTCTGTCTCCTAGCTTCCCCCACCAGATGAGACTCAGGCAGAGTTTGGCGGGTGCTTAGACTTGAGCGTGCCCCGTAGGTGTCCTTGACCAGAGTCCTCGGAGAAGGCGGCTACCGGCAATAGGGGACTGGGCCTGGGATTTGAGATGAGCCTCTATTTTCTCCTCTGCAGGAGAAAGGGAGAAGACCAGACCGCCCCTCCTTCTGGAGGATAGGGGCAGAAAACGGGCGCATGGCCCCTAGAGAGAAGCCTTGTCAACCGGAGCTCAGTGGGTGCCCCTCCAGGGCTACAAACATAGCATTCCCACCCCACCCAAGCACCTGTAGCCGCAACGCCCACCTTCCAGCATCCGTGGTGCCCAGAAGAGCGGGTCTGTGACCCACCGGCAGGGGTGGAGCCTGGATCCCAGTCCCCGGGCCTCGAGATGGCTTCAGGGGTCTAGGACTCCAGAGCTTGGAAGCTCAGTGGCTTTGAGGAGAGATTGTGTCTGCAGTTGGTGGGGGAGGCATCTTGCAGCCTTCAGCAGATTATCCTGAGGTCCGTGACCAAATATGGTTTTGACCACGGTCCATGTTTCACTTCCCTTGTCCAAAGCAGACTTTAGCTGAATAATTCAGCCCCCAAACCAGGCAAATACTTTGTTTTAGGATGTGTCAGAGAGTTAGGATTTAGTTGTCTCAAGTTAGAATAATCTGCATTTTTAATCACCCAACATATGTATTTGCTGGGCGCCTCCCCGACCTGTCTGAGCCTCAGTTTCTTCATCTGAAATTTGGGAGCTTACCCAAGTCAGAGGACTGTTTGGAGCATCGAGTAACGAAATGTTTTTTGCAAGTGCTCTGGAAACAACAAAGCGTTTCTCCAGGGGACAGTTCTTAGTCCTGGAGTCACCACCCATATTCGAGGGGCTCAAGTTGTCCGCCTTTTGGAACGAGGCGGCGGGGCTCCTGCGCGGGCATGTGCCGTCTTTCCCCCCGCCGCGCACAGGCAACCCTAGAGAGGGCGATGTGTTCTGTTCAGCAGCGTTGCGTCCCTTCCTCCCTCGCTCCTGGGTGACGTCTCCCCGAGTGCACCCCACGGGGCCCTGCCAGGGTCCCCTCCATGCTGTGCACCCCGCCGGCCCAGGCTCGGTTCCGCTCAGCCTCCGCGTCTCCGCGAGCGTCTCCTCTTGCTTGTCTGCGTTGGAATCTGGTTTGCCTCCCGTCTGCCCCGACCCTCCCAGGGCTCCAGGGGTTGTCTGATCCAACCCCACGTCTTTCACAGAGGGATCAGAGGTCCAGCTAAGACCTGAATTCCAGTCGGAGCCAGGACCGGAGCCCAGGTCTCCGGAGCCCAGCCCGAGCTTTTTTCCATCCCACTGGGTGGGGAGAGCTGGAGCTGGAGATTAAGAAAGAAATGCTGAGGGACCCCCGCGGAGGAGGGCCTTTAGGACCTCTGGGTCTCAGAACTGACCCAGCCCCCTGAGGGCCTGGCCTCTAGTCTAGTGGCGCAGGAGAGGGGCGGGGCTCGGGAACCTGGAGGTTTTCCCCGACAAACCTGAGGAGTGGGTGCCAGGCCGAAGCTGGGGATGCCTAGAACGAAGGTTCCCTGGGTTCCCAGGTGGCAAGCTGACAGACCCTCCTGCCAGGAGGTGATGCAGGGGGAGGGCTGGAGAGCTGGCAGATGTGGAAGAGAGGAGGGGCCAAGGGAGGTGGAAAACAAGCATCTTGGGTGGAGGTTGAGGGGACTGGGCCCATCAAGAATTCCTGAAGCTCTTTGATAGCTTCCGGAGTCCGCTCTTTGCCAAGTACAGCAACCGGTAGCACGTCCCTGAAGGTGGTGGCGTCCCTCTTAAGAAGCAGCCTTTGCCCTTTGTCAAGGGGTTGGAGGTGCTGGGAGGACCCTGTAGAGATGGACAGGGATGGGCGGAATGGCAGAGGGGGTGGGGGTGGGGTCACCTGCCCCGGTTTCTAGCGCTGTCCGGGTTACAGGAAATGCAGACTCTGGGACAGCAAAGGCTACATCTGTCTCCTCTGTCTCATTCACTGCTGGATCCCCATGCCTGACTCTCTCCAAAGATGCTCTGCAAATATCTGTTTGAGTGAATAAATGAGCACAGGTAGAGGGTACAATCCCAATCCTACCAGGGTCCCGCAGGATCTCTCACCCCCACCCCATGGAGAGGGAGAGCCGGTTTTTGTTTGGTTTTTTTTGCAGAGGAGCTGGGTAAGGGGCTAGAACCATCCCAGACCTTTCTGTCACAGTCGTGGATGCCTGCTCGACTTTACTCCGCCATGATGACTGAGGCCATCTCTAGGGAGGCAGAGACTGCTCAGCATGACTTCTGGGGACCGTTCCTCCCCTCCTTTCCCCATCTCACAGACATGGCTTTGGACATGTCAGTTTCACCTCTAGATTGCAGTTTTCTCATCTGTAAAGTGAGAGAACCGGCAGGAACCCTAAGAGCTGTGTCTGCTTTTCCCAAAGCTGATCTGGAAATACCTTCCCTTTCTACCTTCATCCCTTCATTTTTCTTGATCAAGACACATGGAAGAAGTGTGCTGTAGCCATTCAAATGGGGGCAGATGAGCGGGGCTGGACTTGGATGAGGAGAGCCCCACTGCATGCTGCATAGTGCGGGGCAGGGCAAGTCCTAGGATGCTTCTGATATGGCATGCTCCTGCTGGTCAAATCAGCACATATTCCCTCAGGAGCCCAGCTTTGGAATTCCAAGCTTTGGAATTCTGGATCATCAAACAGACTAGCCGTTTGAGGAGCTCACGTTCTCCTTGAGACAAGAGTGTGAGATGCTGGGTCATACTCCAACTCCACTTCCAAGAAACCAAAGCTGGCCTCGAACTTCCCTTCCAGCAGACACAGGCTGGGATGGGGTGGTCCAAGATGTCAAAGGGCATAGACTCAGCAGGCACATCTCAGCACAGTCCCTCATTCTCTCATTGATCCACAGAATCTCTGTGGGTACGGGCTCAGAAACCCCCAGGGGTGACAGGAGGAATAGATGAACCAGAGCTGGCTATCAGCACCCCCCCCACACCCCTGTCCCCAGTGCTGGGAATCTGCCTTCACTTCAGACCTACCCTCAAATGCAGGTTTTGGGCTCCCTCCTATCCTCTGTTCTGGAGTTGGGAAGCTGCACCCCACCAGTTCCCACTTCACTGGGTCCCCATCAGAAGCCTAATCCTCAGCCTGAGGCCACCTGCCCGCTGATGGGGTCTCTTTAAAGAATTGATTTCCACAGTCCCTAAAGTGAGTCCTCGGCAGTAAATCTCCCGTCATCCGGGCTCTCTGCTCCATGAATGATTTAGCGCCTCGGAGGGGTTGGAACAGTCTTCCTGTGCACTCGGAGGCCGGTAGCTGTGACATCACTATCCCTGCTGGTGATGGATGGTCTCTTCTGCCCTAATGGGAGGAGAGTGCACAGGGCTGTCTGGGAGGGGGTCGGGCCATGGAAGTAAGTACCCATCTGGCTCCACACACTTCTGCTTTGTTGGGGGAGGGGTCTTCCTGAGGGACCAGCCAGTTAATTGCCCTCCAAGGTACCTAGAGAAAGGGCCTGAGTCCATCTCTCTGTCCTCAGCCCAGAGGGACAAGGATCATTTCAGAGTGGGATTTGTCTTTCCAGTTCCTAAAGTGCTCCAGAGAGAGGAACTATACATACCACGTGGCCTCTTGCCCTGCTATGACTTTACAACATACACACACTCAACACACACACACACACACACACACCCCTACATGGGTGTGCACACACGTCTGCTTTCTCACGAGCGCTCTCAGGAAGTTCATCATTATGTCCCACCTAAATCTTTCCTGCTCCCAGTGGAGCCTGTATTTTTTCTGAATCCATCTGGAACGGATGGAGAACAGCTGCTTGTTATGCACCATATGCTAATCCTCTGAGCACCGGAGGTGAGTGATGACTGGGTCTTGATCCCTGCTTGCCCTCCTCCCCCTCCCATCCTCGCTCCTCTAAGCTTCAGTGACCCCAGTCCTCCCAGTTCCACCAGGCTCCATGGAAAAAGACGTTTTTATCAGTCAGCATCCATTGATGACCAACTGCTTCAGGTGGAGGACAGGTGGAAAAGACAGCCCCTGAATGGGAGAGGAGCTTCTCCCACTCTAGCAACCCTGACCCCAGCAGGCCCCACCTCCTTGGAAGAGGTGTAACTTGAAGTACCAGCTCCTGCTTCCAAATCGCTTCCTCATTGGCCTATTCTGCCATCAATCATTAGGTTGAGTTTTTTTTTTTTTTTTTCCTAAGCTTGGTACTGGGCTCTTAAGGGGCCTGTCCACAGGATCTCCTATGTATCAGCGCAGACCCAAAGGAGTGCAGTGCAGAATGGGTAAGTCTTTGTTTTGTTTTGCTTGGACAATTGTGTTGAGATATAATTTACATACAATAAAATTAATGAATTTTTAGCCTACAGTTAGATGACCTTTGACAAATATATACACCTATGTAACCATCACCACAATCAGGATATAGAACATTTCCACCCCCACCCCAAACTTTTCATCATGCCCCTTCCAGGTCAGTTCCTTTTCCCCACCACCCTACCCCCTCCTTCGCCTCTAGCCCCTGGAGCTACTACTAATTTGCTTTCTGTCACTATAGTTTTGTCTTCTATAGAATTTCATGTAAATGCAACTACATAGTATATAACCTTTTGAACCTGGGTGCTTTCACTCAGCATAATGCCTTCAAGAGTCATCCAAGTTCTGTGTATTAATAGTTCTCTCCTTTTTATCGCTGAGTTGTATTTCACTGTATGGGCGTACCACCATTTGCTCATCCATCCCTCCCCATCCCCCAGCTGACTGACATTTGAGTTGTTTCCAGTTTCTGGCTACCATGAATCGAGTTACTAGCAACATTCATGTACACGTCTCTTTGTGGACATATCTCCGTCAGAGTTCCTGCCAGTTAATGTTCAACAACCAGCTCTCTGAGGTGGGAGAAAGCCCTGATTCACAGCATTTGCTGGTTTCTGAGGTATAAATACTCCCCCCAGGGCAAATTGAAGCTTTCAATGTGCTACTACTGATTTTCATTTCCCTTGTCTAGTGAGAGATATGAGAGATCCAGTTCTCCACATCCCTGTCCACGCTTGACATGCCAGTCTTTTCAATGTTAGCTTTCTCCACAGGGCGTGCAGCTCTATCTGCCTGTGGCCTCAGTTGGCATCACCTTGGTGACTTACGGTGCTGCTCATCTTTTCATGTGCTTGTGAGCCTGGCCGGGGAAGTTTTGGTTTTTTTTTCTAAAGTTGGCTCCACATGTGGCATGGGATTTGAATACATGCCCCTCAGATCAAGAGTCATGCGCTCTACATGCTGAGCCAGCCAGTCTTCCCTGGATGGATAAGTTTTGAGTGGCGTGGGAGCAGGGCCTGTCTCTGGAATGTTCTGGCAAAATGTCGTGGAGTGAAGGGCCACTGTAGTTTGCAAAAAGCTTTCCCATAGTTCACCTCATGGGGTTCTCAGCACAACCCCATTCCTCCAGAGAGGGAAACTTGAGGCTCTGGGGACTGAGTGACTTATTCAAGCCCTACTGTCTCTGAGTGGCTGAGCCCAGATTTGAACCTTGGTTTCTTTGCTCTCTGACTTCACTCTTTGTCCCTGTGAGTGTCATCTGCCCTCACCTTGTGTTGGGATCCAAGGAGTCCCCTCTACCCTGCTTAATTCTGTGCAGGGAGTGGGGGGCACAGTAGGAACTAACCCAGGGGAACTGTCCTTGTCCTTAGCCTGTCCCAGCTAACTGGAGCTCAGCAACCTTCAAAGAACTGTTTTCTCAGTCTGTGGATCATGCAGTTCTTGATTTCTGGGCTGTGAGTTCAAGCCCCACATGGGGTATAGAGATGACTTTGAAAAAAAAACCAAAACACTATTTTCTTGTAGCAGCCGGTTGCGTGAGTCAGTAGAGCCTGCTGCTCTTGATCTTGGGGTCATGAACTCAAGCCCCAAACTGAGTTTAAAAGAAAAAAAAAAAAAAGTGTTGAAAAAGAAAAGGAGAACTATTTTCTTACCATGGTGGCTTTGACTTTGCCTAAAGACCCCCAGATACCTTGCTTCCGGTTGCCTTCAGTCATGTAATTAAAAAACCAGGATATTCTTCCTGAACACTCTGCTCACATTTGCTGCACCTTCTGTTTTCATCATGAAAATCCAGACAGAAAGGGCTTATGTCCCTGTGGATGGTCGCCTGCAGACTCAGATCCCCACCTCTGCTTGTCCAAGAGCTCTGATGGGAACAGTAGCTCTCTGCACATAGGAGGCACTCTTAAAGTATGTTCCATAAATGAGTGGCATTTGTTACTGAACATGGGTTCTTTTCCTGAACTGTAATGAATTTAAAAGCCCAGGCGGAGGAGAGGGAGATTACATTTATCGAGTGGGTATTTTACACTCCTTACCACAACTATGTGAGACTGTGGTGATCACGCCCCCTTGTATGGAGGAAAAAAATGAGGCCTCCCAGGTTTAATAATTTGGCTAGGATGGGGTGCAGCCAGGACTCAGACTGACTCCCAGTGCCGTGCTGACTGACTTCTGTCTGTTGCATGTGAGGAGAGGGAGTGCTGACATCCCCGGATGGGCCCTTTGGCCTCCAGTGGGCAGTGGGCAGTGGGCAGCCCGAGAGCCTGAGTTCCAGACAGTCCTTGATCCCGTCCTGCCGAATTCGCCAGTGAAGGGAGCGAAGATGCCAGTCACAAAACTGAATTTCAAACTGTCCTCTAGAGCTACGTCTCTACATCCGGCGTCCGCCACACCCTCAGAGATCCTCCCTCTGCTCCAGAGAATCAAGGCCCAGAGACCAAGCCCCAGACGTTTCAGTCTGTGCTGGCCTCAGGCCACACTCGGCAGCCATTTGCTGCCTCTGGCTTTGGCGGGCCGAGGCCACCAGAGGCCTGAGTGTCAGTGTCCGAGTTCCCAGCCACACCTCTTGGGAGGGGGAGATGGTGGGCATCGTGGGGATGGTAGTGTTCCTCCATTAATGTCCAACTTCCTGAAAACCATTGAGACCCGTTTCATGTATGGACTCTTATTTGAGGCCTGGCTCAGGAGGAGCGGACAAGGGGAAACCAGCTACAGATGAGCTCTTCACAGAAAAAACCAGCAAAACTCTCACGGAGGAGGAGTCTAACAAGCCATAGAACCACCAGCTTCTGCCACAGGCGGACTAGGCCCTTCCGAGGGGCTGACCTCAGAGGCCCAGGGAGCCCTTACTTCTTGTATCCCAGGAAACAGGCTAAGGTGGCATTTCGTGGTGTGGTGGCTTCTCCCGCCACACCTCGCACCTTCCCTCCCCCTGACCGTCCAGGGGACCTGAGGGGTCCTGGTCTTGGCCAGAGGACAGATCTGAGCTTGTGGCAGATGGGATTCTCTCGTGAGAGAAACAGGTTCCAGCAAAGGTCTCCCCCCTCACCGCTGGTATGAGTCTGGTCTAGGGTGGGGTGCTGAAGCCGGATGATTGGGCACCTGAGCAGCTCCAAAGAGACCAGTTCCTGGCCTGGAAGGAATGGGGCTGAACTGGGACCCAGCCCACGTGGCCAGTCCCCACCAGGCCTTCCTGGGAGCCCTCAGCAAGAGTGAGCGGCAACAGCGGAACTTCAGGGCGCCAGGAGGAACCTATCATCTTTCTCTCTGCCTCCACAGCCCATTCTGTGGGGGCTGGAGAAGAGGGCCAGGGAGACTGGCAGAAAGCCACCTGAGGCCGCTTTTCAATGAAACCATCCATGTATAAGATCGAGTTACTTGTATCAGCTATACAAGACTTTCAATCCACTTTGTAATCAAACAGGGCATCACTCTGGGCTGCTAGGAGCCTGACGTGACAGGCTATTTCCACCCACTTCACAGGTGGGGAAACTGAGGTACTGCGGAGCCAGAGAAGTCATCCACTTGAGCCAGCCCTCACCACGGCAGAGGCCGGGGTGGGGCAAGACTCAGCCCCGGGCTGGGGTTGCTTCGGTTCCGTGTGATCTTTCCAGCTCCCAGAGGCCCTTTTTACCTCAATTGGGTCTACCAAGACTGGGGTAGGAGGGGAGGGGCTGTATGCAAATACAAATATTTCATCATCCAAGCATGCCCATGGACTTGAGTTTGTGTCTGCCGAAGCTCCGTACCTTCTCTGGATCCCAGCCTAGACCGGCTGAAGAATTAGCTACGTACCACCCTCATTCTGCCTCCTGCCAAGTGGGTTTCCATTCTGGTAGGAGCCCCCCACCCTCCCTTGCTGCAGAACTTTGGGCCAGTCTCCTTCCTACACAGGCCTCAGATTCTGCATCTGTGAACACTGGGGCCGTGCTGGTGCCTGGAGCCACTGTGCACTTCAGATAAGACAAAGGAAGGCAGCGAACTTTGCTAAATAGAAAATGCTAGCTCCCCCACCCCCCACCCCCAGAGGCGGTGACCTGTCTTGGCCAGAGGCTAAAATGGTGAAATGGGAGCTTGTTGCCTCACTGGGAGGAGCCCCTTCCTGGTGGTGTGAAGAGGCCCTAGGTGGCCCCATGATACCAAGGACGCCACTCAGATTGGACTTTGAGGTACCAGCGGATCATCTGAGCATATAAGTGTGTCCCAAATATTGCACAGGACATCCTCATAAAAAAGTATTTTTACAGCACCCTACCCCCAGCGCCCTGCTGCCCACAGTGTCTGACAAGCTGCTTGGCCCCGGAGGTGTCGGCCTGGGCCCTCCAGGAGGCTCTGCCTCTTTCAAGCCACCAGGTCTTGCTGCCTGTGTTCGCAGCTCTCACTCTGTTCTCCATCTGCTGGACTCTGGCGCTCCTGCCCTTGGCTGTCCTGGGCGCGCCCTCCTTGGCCTCCATCCGACAGGGTGGCACGCGCCCTCCTTGGCCCACCACCCGACAGGGTGGCACGCGGCAACAGGACTAAGAAAGCCGGGTGCTGAGGACTCAGGCCCACCCCCACGGGACCCACCTGCACAGCATGAAGGCAAGACCCCTGAGGGTGAGGGAAGAGTGGGGGTTAGGCCCTCCCTGTCCCACCCCCCCCCAGCCCCCGTGATGTGAGGAACCACAAGCCTGGGGCTCCAGGCCACAGCCCTTTCCACCCCAGCCCACCCAAAGGGCAGTTGGGAAATGAACCTTATTTGGGTTAAACACTGCCCCTCTGTACCAGGGAAGGGGAAGCAGGAACAGCCTGTCTGTGGCTGGGCTCCCAGGCTCCACCCACGTATGGCAGGAGAGTGGAGGGCTTCACCAGACCTGTGTCACCCTGGGCCCAGCTGAGCCGCAGCACAGCGCGAGGGACCTCCCTCCACTGCCTTCCTGCTCCACAGAAGGAGCTGAGACCTGGCCAGGTGAGAACAAGTGTGGGGAATAAGGAGCCCTTGGTGGACAGGACAGCCATGAAACCCCAGAGGGTCCCACGGGCCCCCTCCCACTCCTGGAAGCACTGAGTGTGGGAACAGAGAGGATTTTCCTCTCAGCCACGGAAAGCCAAGCTTTTGGGCTTGAGCCGATGGCCCAGGAAACACAGCTGCCTTAGGGACAGGAGAGCAGGAGATGGAGACCCTCCTCCCCAGGAGGATCACATTACCCGAGTGACAGAGAAGCCCTGGAAAGACAGGAGGGGATGGTGGCCACGGAGCTGCCAGGCCTACTCACACGTCTGTGCCCCCTGGAGGTGCCATCCGGCAAAATTTGTTTGGGGGCTTTGAATTTTGATTTTTTCCTTTCTCTCTCATTTTCTTTTCAAACTCATGTTGGTGCTTCCCTCATTACAGAAATAATCTTGAGAGCGCAGAGAGAGAAGACCAAGCAGACAACACAAACCTCCCCAAAAACCACTGACCACCACCCACGGTAGGCTTTCCCATTTTTGCCCATGCGCGTTTTGTTTTAATAAAATAAGCGCATTTTGTATATACTGTTTTGTATCTTTTCTCACTGAACTATCGTTGCTCATTTGGGAATATTGTGTCCTCTGATACTTAATAACTACAGTATTTCATCCCAGGCTTATTCCTTAATTTGTCAAGCCCGTCTTAAGGACATTTGCGCAATTCCCGATTCCCGGCTATAATACAAATTTAGATTTTTTTTTTGAGGGAGGGACGTATTTTGAGAAGTGGTATCTCTAGGTCAAAGAGTATACAAATGTAAAACATTAATTTTTAAAGTATTTTTATTTATTTATTATGATTATTATTTTGTAAAAGATATTTTCCTTATTTGGGAGAGACAGAGAGAGAGAGCATGGGCAGAGAGAGGGAGATACAAACTCCCTGCTGAGTAGGGAGCCTGACATGAAACACTTTCCCAGGACCCTGAGATCACTACCTGAGCTGAAGGCAGATGCTTAACCCACTAAGCCACCCAGGCGCCCTTACTGTGATTATTTGTTAAGTAAACTCCACTGCCAATGTGGGGTCACGACCCCAAGATCAGGAGTTGAGTGCTCCACCGATCGAGCCAGCCCCAAATTTAAAACATTATTGGTTTATATTACAGACTCCACACGCAGGCATGCGTGTCCTGTCGTAAATTGCAACAAGCAGGTGGTGTATGCAGTTGGCGCTGGTCCTGGGCCCTTGGTCAGCAATCCCTGGACCCCCCAACATCCCTCCACGCCCACAACAGCACCCCACATGCTATGACAAGGGGCAGGAGTGAGGGACTTGTTCCCTTGTCCTCAGTCCCCAGGACCATTGTCCTCCTTGCTCGGGGCCCCGGGACCCTGGGAGTGTAGCAGTTCAGACAATTTAGTATTGATGTCTGGGGATTCAGGATTGTGTGGCCACCGTCTGGGCTAAGCTCCTCCTCCTTTTCCAGGGTTGAGATTCGGGGTATTTGCCCGAGGCCAGCGACAGCCAAGGAGGGGCCAGCATGAAGGCAGGGGATGGGTGGTAAGGGTCTGGGCATTATCATGGTGTGGGGTCAGGACCTCAGAGTCACTGTCAAGACGGATGCCAAACCTCGTGATTGTCAGTCTTCCTGCAGACACAAGAGGGGAGGCTGTTGGCCTCTGGGCTCCGTCCTTCCCTCCATCTGTTTGCATGGCTCCATTTTCAACCATAATCCTTAGGACTTCCAAGAACGATCTCCTTGAAGGAAAAGCTTCCAGGCTCTGATGCTAAGAAGAAACTTGGGAAAACTTGATGTGTACCCTCCCCAACCCCCATTTACAGATGAGGACATTGGGACTGGGTGTCACGAGTGACTTGGCCGAGGTAACACCAGGTTAGTGACATGCTGTGATAGAACTAGATTCCAGATGCTGTCCCTCTACAGGTGTTTTGAAACCCCCACCTGCAGGAAGGTGTTAGCTCCAGAGCCCTTCAAATGGCTTCCTACTTCCTGTCTGCCATGCCAGGCCATGCCAGGCCTTCCAGGCCCCTCCTGAAGGTTTTGGGACTTGGTGGTGCCTATTCCTGTGCTCTGAGGGGCGGCTCTAACTCATGGACTCCCCTCCCGGGCAGCAGCCCCGAGAGACCCAGACTTCCGGCTTCAGCTTTGCCCATGCTAACTCACCTGCCCCAATGCCTCCTGACCCACCCCAGCTCCCCCATCTTTCAGGACCCACCTCAAAAAGTTGCCTCCTCCGGGAAGCTTTCCCTGACCCCCAGCTGGAAGTGCTTTCTCCCTCCTGCTGCCCCCAGGGGCCAGAGCACTCTCCTGAGGCTGGAAGAGGCCCCTCCTTCCAGGGGAAGTCTGGGTCTGGGGCCTGAAGCCTGTCCGGTGGGACCTTACTTGTCTGGGTGGGAAGAAGAGAAAGCCATGGTGGGTCTTGGAGGTTGGGAATTTTCCATGTGATTCTGTCAGCACCGAAGGGCCTTGGCATAAAGAGAGCAACTGCTGTGGCAGAAGGTGGGGGACGGACTGGAGCGGAGAGAGCAGGAGGGGAGGAGCCAGCTGGAAATCCCTGGAAGGCCCCAGAGGATGCTGGCTGTGGGCGGGGGCGGAGGAAGCACCCAGGGCTTTGTGGAAGGAGGCCTTCCAGGACTGACCATACGGGTTCTGTGTCCATGTGTCCCAGGCTGGACACAGTGTGGCTCTTCCGTGACTGGCGGCAGGCAGCAGGACACTATAGGACAAGGGCCAGCGGTGGCTCAAACTACTCCAGTTCCAACCAGCCTGTGTCCTTGCCAGCTGGCCTCCTGCACGGCGCCCTATTTCCTGACCTACGCTTGGGGGAGGACATGAGTTTAAGAGGCCGGATGGAGCAAAGGGGAAGAAGTGCAAGGGAACCCTCAGTGCTTGTAAGCTCACCCCAGTTCTCCTACGACCCTGTTTCCTTATCCGAGATACCAGGGGACAGTAGTGTACACCTTGCCGGACTGTGGCTAAGACAGTGACACTAGGGGCGCCTGGGTGGCTCAGTGGATTAAGCCGCTGCCTTCGGCTCAGGTCATGATCTCAGTTTCCTGGGATCGAGCCCCGCATCGGGCTCTCTGCTCGGCGGGGAGCCTGCTTCCCCTTCTCTCTCTGCCTAACTCTCTGCCTACTTGTGATCTCTCTGTCAAATAAATAAATAAAATCTTTAAAAAAAAAAAAAAAAAAGACAGTGACACTAGCCCCGGTATGTGGGGCATCAGCGCACACATAGTAGGGCTTCAAAAGCACAGTAACTGGCCCTCTGACTTCCAGGCACCAGTAGGGCTGGCTCTGGGACCTCTTTGTGGTCAACCTCGGGCGCTGCAGGGCACCCCAAGAAGGGCCTGCTGAATGATGACAGTGACCTGCCCCCAGGGCCATGGGCCAGGGAGGAGGCTAGGAGAGGACTGGGGGGTGGGGGACTGCAGGGGTAGGGTGGGGTGAGCAGCTGCAGGGGCCTGCAGGAGGCCTCAAACAGCCAGTATTCGACCCCTCAAGGGCCCAGCAGGAGGCAGGAGCAGCCCCTGCCCAGTGGTGGGGGTGGGGGAGCCTGAGCTGGGGTACCCAGGTCCCAGGTGTCTCAGTCCTGGCCTGGAGGTCTCAGTGTAATGAGGAGTCCTCACAGCAACTGTAATACTATAGGACTTCCTGTGCAGGGGAGGGTGGTGAGAGCCAACAGCAGGGGAGGGGCTGGGAGAACAGCAGGGAGGAACCCCACCCCTCAGTGGAGTTGTCCTGGAGGAGTCCTGATCGGATCCCCGTGGGACACCCTGCCTCTCAGCAGAGTCAAGGGAAGGCCCTGGGGTGTTTGGAAGCAGCAGGTCCCTCGATCACCGTGTCACCTGCTGAATGAGAGGAGCTGGGGGGCCGGGACACGCGGTCAGCAGCGGGGGCTGACTGTTTAGAGTTCAAGTTTATCTCTCTTTTCCACCGAGAGGACACAACCGCTGGTGTTAATTGCCCACCTGCTTCCAACGTTAGTTTGCTCCTCCAGGGGTCCATGAATGGCCCCCGGTGCCAGCAATAACCAAAATGGCTTTCGGTGTTGACAGAGGCTGAGAACGGAGCTCTAAGCTGGGCCCTATCTTCGCCAGGTGGCTGCGGGGTCCCTCCCCAGCCGCCTGCCTCCCAAAATCAAGGGCTTGTGGTTGTCACCATGGAGCCAGACAGGGACCTCCAACCTCAATGTGTTTTCCCCACACGATTGTCCTTGAGGTGGGCACTCTTATCATTTCCTTTTAGTAGGGAGCTGCAATTCTGGGGGTCATTCTGGAAAGGCCTCTCTGTCCAGGTTCTCCAAATACCAGTTTTTCCCTGCCGGCAGCCTCCAGCTGAGAGAGAGCCTTGGCTCAGCTCAATCTGGCCCTGGGCCTCTCCTCCCTCAGCACCATCTTGGACCAGTTCTTTCTCTCTGTCTTCCTCTTCCTTCCTTCCTTCCTTCCTTCCTTCCTTCCTTCCTTCCTTCCTTTAAATTTTAAATAGGCTCCACACCCAACATGGGGCTTGAACTCACAACCCTGAGACTAAGAGTCACATGCTCTACCGACTGAGCCCGCCAGGTGCCCCTGGACTCATTCTTTCATGGCACCAGCACGCATCTGTCTGTCGCCCCATGAGCCCCCAGGGATGAGGAGGTGGGTGGAGGAGAGGACTGCTTCCAACGTTCAGGAGCTCAGGGTCTAGAAGGCAAAAGGGGCACCCAGAAATTGCAGGATCTGGACTCCATCTCTCTGCCCTGCCCACCCCACCCCAACCCTGCCCCACTGCCGTCTCCCCTTTGCCTTCTCCATGTCTACGCCAGCACCACCAGCTTTCAGAGGCGGATCAGGTTCTCCGAAGCACAACCAAGGCCATCTAGAACTTTCAGAACAGGCTTCATTAAATCACAGAGGAAGAAAACCTGAGGAGTTGAAGTAGCAACCAAACAAAGTAGAAATATCCGCTCCCACCTTCTCTCCTCCCTGAGCTGGTCTGTCTGCAGTCCCTTGGCATCAGCCGCCCAGCCCCACAGGGTGCCCAACTCCTATTATCAGAGTTCTTTCTTGCCTCTTCTCCGCAAAGGCTGGGGGAGTGGTTTGAATGGTGCCCCCCCTCCAGAAGATATGTGCTCGTCCTGATCCCCAGAACCTGTGAATGTTACCTTATTTGGAAAAGGGGTCTTTGCAGATGCAATCAAGTTAAGGATTTTGAGACAAGAAGATCATCCTGGATTATCCGGGTGGGTCCTAAATCCAGTGACAAGTGTCCTTACAAGAGACACACAGAGGAGACAGACCCAGCGGAGGACGAGGCAGTGTAACAGGGCAGACAGGGATTGGAGTGACTTTGTACAAGCACCAAAGGTGGCCGGCAGCCACCGAGAGCCAGGAGAGAAGCATGGAAGAGTGTCTCCCCGGAACTCAGGAGCGAGCACCCAGCCCACAGCCTGATTAGGGAGGGGCTTCTTGCCCCACAGCTGACAGGATGGTTTTACATGTATTTTTTTTCTTTTTTTTTTTTTTTCCTCTTTAAGATTTTATTTATTTATTTGGCAGAGAGAGAGATCACAAGTAGGCAGAGAGAGAGGGGGAAGCTGGCTCCCTGCTCCCTGCTGAGCAGAGAGCCCGATGCGGAGCTCGATCCCAGGATGCCCAGGCTGAAGGCAGAGGCTTAATCCACTGAGCCACCCAGGTGCCCCGGTTTTACATATATTTTTAAGATTTATTTATTTGAGAGAGAGAGTGCACGTGAGCTGGGGGGACCGGGTAGGGACCGAGGGAGAGGGAGAGAATCAGACTCCACACTGAGTGTGGAGCCTAACGTGGGGCTCGATCCCACGACCCTGAGATCAGGACCTAAGTTAAAATCAAGAGTTGGATGCTCAACCGACTGAGCCACCCAGTGTCCTCTGAGAGAATTGTTTTAAATGGTCCGCTTCTGGTCATCCGTCACGGCCACCTCGGGAAACAAATCGAGTTGGTGTTTTGAGGTGTTGCCTACAGAACTGACTTCTGCTAACACCACAGACTGTGGAGTTAACTGTTGCTCCAGGCAGACTCCCACCTGGAGGTTCAGATCCCTGCCCCCCCCCGTGGCCTCGTGGAGACCTTCACTTGCCTGTCCCACGGGTGCCCTACAGCCCCCATGCTAAAAAAGCCCTAAGCTGCTCCTTCTCCCATCGTCCCCCTCTTCCTGAATGAGACACCTCACCCTCACCGGGGAGGCCTCTTTGTTCCCTGCTCAGTCAGTGGAGACCTACCCCAACCCCACCTGCCTGTCCGGGACTACACTCTTGTGCGGGGCACTCTCGGTTCTCTTGGGAAAACCACCCAGTGGCCTCCCCCTTTACACCCGCCCTTTCCGGTGAGCCCAGTGATACTGAGGGTTTGTGAAAACGTTGCCGCCCAGACACTTCTTTCTCACGCAAGTTACTGTGTCCAGTGGGCAGATGCCAGACGATTTCTGCTGGAGAGATAGGGCTCCTCCAGGGCCCCTCCCTGGCTCTGGGGGAACATGTTCCCATTGGGGGCCACAGTGGTCAGCCCATCCCAAATGAGGTTCTACAGGGGATCTGTCAAGTCTCTAGTCCCCTCATGTGTCACTCCAGCATCGTTATTTAATATCATTCTGAAAATGCCTCCTCACTTGTCCTGAAGGTTGGGTTCCTCAGCACAATTGTCAGCATGCCCCCAGAAACTCTTTACATGCTATCTGAAGGTTCTGTGAGAATGGCCAGATGTGCCATGCGACATGGGACAGTGACCCGCTGTGGACCAGACTCTCATCATCCCTTGTACAACTGGCCTTAGCGGGATGGAGCATAGCAGGCAGGAGTCAGCAGATGGAACACCTCTACATGTCGAACACATTAATTAATTAATTAATTAATAATTATTATTGTTTTAAGTAGGCTCCACCCCTAACCTGGAGCCCATCACGGGACTTAAACTCATGACTCTGAGATCATGACCTGAGCTGAAAAGAGAAGCAAGGTACATGGGTCTCCTGAGTGGCTCAGTGGATTAACCATTTGCTTTTGGCTCAGGTCATGAGCCCAGGGTCCTGGGATCGAGCCCTGCCTGCATAGGGACTCTTGGCTCAGCGGGGAGTCTGCTTCTTCCTCTGCCTGCTGCTCTCCCTGCTTGTGTGCGCGCGGGTGAGAAAAAAGAGTTAAATGCTTAACTAACCAAGCCACCCAGGTGCCCTGAACCACATTTATTTCTGTATTTATGTATACATACAGAAACCCACAAGCTTTCCGACTTCACAGAGTTTTTTCTAGTTCCTCCCTTTACATATTTGTACCTCCCTCACCAACAGTGAGAAGTCCAGCCCCTGTTAGTCTGAAAATATTGACTTATTTGATGAATCCCTATTATATATTACCAATCTCACATGGCAGGCCCTCCTCCCCCAAGGGCTGCCTCAATGGCACAAAAGGTCTCTCCCTTTTCCTGGGCTCCCACATCTCATTCGAGTCCACCCTCTCATGTGAGTGCCCTCCTACCATGCCTGGCCTCCGACACACCATAATAGGCGGGCCTCCCTTGGCGATGCCCACCTCACCCCTTTTGGGCTCTGACACCCAAGTGGGTGAAAGGACCCATTCCCTGGATGCCCTCCTTCTCCCATTTCCTGCTCTGACACCCCAGGCCACGCCCCTCCTGCCCTGGTGCCCGCCTTACCTGACGCAGGCTTCCCACCTCGCCACACAGCCTGCACGCCTACCTTGCTCTGCCCACTTCGGGGCCATTCTGGGAGGGGAAGGGAAAAGAAAGAGAGAGATCTCCACCTTACAATTCTTTGTTTTAAATTGTATTTAATTTATCAGGAAGGTCATTCCACAGAAGGAGGTAGAGAAAGTCTTCATTTCTTTTATTGTTTTTAACAGCTGCAGAGGATCGCGTGCTGTAAATATATCACAGTTTATTCAGGGGCCATCTGGTTGCTTCTAATGTTTTGCTATTTCCAATAGTTGTCAGGCATATTTCTGAAGCACTTGGAAACGACCTAGTCTGGCATTTTAGAGACTGTGTACCCATAGCCCTGTCCTATATAAGCTACCAGATGCTCCTTTCAGGACATGCCCTGGATTTCAGAAAATCCTGGACATCAGTCTGTCAGCGGCCAACCGCACCAAGGACTGAAGCTTGCTTGAGCCGGACACTGCACCACAGACTGAAGCTGTGGCGTGTGAGGCCAGTGGCGTGTGAGGAGGTTTGGCGACAAACCTCAGGCTGGGGCTCTTCCTGTAGGAAGGAGACAGAGGATCTGATTGGAACCTCTGTTTTAGGAGTTATGGTTTCCTTTAGCATAAAGGGAGGCAGGTCCCAAGGGCTCTGACTGTACCCAAATGGCTCTGCGATCAGTTCCCTCAGAGGAGTCTCGGGACCTGGAGTTCAGCTGATGGGGAGGCAACTGTCCCTCGTCAGGTCTCCCTGACATAAGGTCTGAAGGCAACCTTGAACGTGACTTTTGTAGGATATAAATTAAGGTTTCTTTTCTCAGTCATGGTATTTTTTTACTTATGTCACAAATGTCAAATTCTAAATTAAAGATATTTTATCACTGGGGCTCGTGCAAAGTGAATGAGTGTGTGTGTGTGTGAACGCCTCATGTTTATGTCCTGGCCAGACCCAAATGAATGACTATTTGAATGTGACTCTGAGCAGGGTGACAAGAGGCAGAGTGAGGAGGAGGAGACGTCCACCTGACAAGGACAGGGACATTTTCTGGTTGTCTTCCTTCCAGGAGGGGAATGAACTGACCAAGGATTTTGAACACACGGGTCCTCCAGCTTGCCAGAGCTGGCGGGAGAGCTGCCCGAAGGAGAGCAGAGAAGCTGGCGTTGATGTTCCAGAAAAGTGAGAAGAGGGATGTGGTCAGGGACTGCCTTGCCAGGCCGGTGCAAATTATTATTTTTTTTTTTTTTTAAAGATTTTATTTATTTATTTGACAGACAGAGATCACAAGCAGGTAGAGAGGCAGGCAGAGAGAGAGAGAGGAGGAAGCAGGCTCCCTGCTGAGCAGAGAGCCCGATGTGGGACTCGATCCCAGGACCCTGAGATCATGACCTGAGCCGAAGGCAGAGGCTTAACCCTCTGAGCCACCCAGGCGCCCCCGGTGCAAATTATTCATGGAGAATAGAGGAGTCCGGTGGAAAGAAGCCTGGGCCAGAGATAAGGGGGTTGGCGTGTGACCATGGATGAGTTCTGTTCAGCTTGAACTAGTGACTTAAACCCTGGGATGGTGCTGTACCCTGCCCTCTGCCCCTCACAGGAGTGGGTTACAAGGGACAAAACTAGAGTACCCGAAACTCTTCCTGCCCCAGGGCAGGGTACAAACAGAGAGACAGACGAACCAATTGCACCAAAGGCCTCAGGGTCCCGGTGAGGACATCTTCGTGTCCAGCCCAGCCCAGGAAAGGCACATGCTCAGGATCCAGGCAGCATCCTGGCCCTGGCCCTAGAAGGACTCCTCTGGGTGAGCGAGCAGCCAGGCCAGGGTGGGGGCCCCCGGCAGGAGCACAGGTCATTTTCCTTGCAAACACGAAATTCAAATGTGAGAAGGTATCAGTGCTCGGGCCGGGCAGCTGGGCACAGAGGCTCTGAGGGGCAGGGTGCGGCATGACGCCAGAGCCCTAGACCCTAGTTCCTGCCGGTCGGAGCTCTCAGACCAGTGGGGGCTGGTGGTCCTCTCAGGCCAGTCTTGGCCTCTCCCCAGGGAGGTTGCTGAAACCAGGCCGGTTGCTGGGGCCTGGGCCAGGGTGAATGCGGGCCCCAGCACCCTCCCCCGCCCTGCCGGGCCCCACTGGGACCCAGCTGGGGAGGCTGACATGGCCACAGCCAGCACATGCATTAGTAATGGCCACTGATCCCGCTGGCCCTGAGCCCTGTTTCCAGAGTGGGGCCGTAACCCGAGCCTGGGGGAGGGGGGCGCTGCCCTGGAGACTCCCCCATGGGGTGCAGTCGTTGGACACCTCCCCTCTTCCTGGTCCTTAGTCTCTGCCTCAAATTGAAGAGAAATGCAAACACGTTCTCTCCTGACATCCCCCCGCATTCGGTTGTTCACGTTGTGTCTTCTGTCAGAGGATCCCCCAGCAGGGGAGTGTTAGGGGGCTTCTAAGGACCAGTTCACTCGGGGACACGGTCTTCCTGGGCTGGGCCTGTTTCCTCATCTGCAGGAAGCAGGTCTGTTCTGAGGCTCCCTCTGGCCCTGGCTTTCTGGGGCCCCAGGGCTTGGCCTCTGCCCTGATGGGGCCTGTGGGGGGTGAGGGGGGACACGGCAGGGCCACAGTCAGAGGCTCAGGGTGTCGAAGAGCACCGGTGACCCAGCTTGTAGCCTCCTGAGTGCATGTTCTGGACCAAGCAGGCCCGAATGACTGTCATATTTGGGGAGAACAGGGCAGAGGACAGTGGGGGAGGGAGGCAGGGAGCACTGTTCACACCCCAACTATTCACCCCAGGCCCAGGTGCTGGGAGAGAGGCCACAGGCAGCTCACCTCACCTGGGACTTGAGGCGGCCAGAGGCTCTTCCATTTTCAAGGGCAGAGGTTCAGGCCCTGCCTCCCTCCTGGGCTGCCCCCGTCCCTTCACTCCCAAGGCAGCTCTGGGATGTCCCCGAGGAACTCAGGCTCTGTCCTGGGGCCTGTGACCTGTTTCCTGCGGCTGCCCTTGAATGGGAAGGTCCTGGCTGTCCTCAGTTGCCTCTCCTAGGAACCTTGTCCTTCTCCCTGTGAGAGGGAAGGCAGTGTTACCTCAACACACCTCACATGGGAGAAAAAAGCCCTCCAGCGATCAGGCTGTCAGCAGGAGGAGGATTAGCCTTTGTGGGTGAGCACCCCTCCGGTAGGGCACATTGGAGTTTGAGGAGCTCGAAGACATTGAGGAAGCGTGGGACTAAAGGGAAGAGGGGTCAGGCCATGCTCTGTAGGTGACCAGCCCTATGGCCTCAAAGAAACCACGACCTTCAGGAAGGAGGATAGCTCAGTCCACTTCCTGCTCCTCCTCCCCTTCATGGTCCTGAGTGTGTCCCCAGATTGCTCTGAACAGACTCCTGACACCTGGGCTCACGATGGATTTAGGCCACAATGGGAGCAGGGATGGGGTCTCAGGGGCTCGATGACCAGAGCGGTCTTCCCGGGCTGAGGTTTTCACTGGGGTGTAGAGTTTCCACCAGGTGCCCAAATTCCGGGCCCCGGGGGTCAGGGCCAGAGGCTCCTGCACCTGGCTGGCCTGCGCCCCCACGGCTCACCTTGCCCCAGGCCTGCCCAGCACCACCACCCTGGGTCTGGTGGGGGAACTGGTATCCAGGGTGACAAGCAGACGATGGTGGGCCTGAGACTCTGGACTGGGGCCAGGGCACAAGCTGCCTCTGAAGCTGCGGTCTCATCAGCCCTCCCAGGGGGCCGGGCCCCCCCAGCAGAGCTGCCCGCCAGGCCTCAGGCCTCCTGGAAGCCGGCAGGACGGAGGATGTCAGGGAGAGCCTGACTCCACCCAGCCCAGCCTGGAGGCAAGTGAAGGAGGGCTCTCTCCCTGGAGGCTCAGGGCTCCCCAGCCCCTTGTCCCCAGGCAGTCAGTGTTTCCAGCATCCCGGCCTTGCTAACGCAGTGCAGGTGCAGCCGCAGCTGAGAGGCAGTGGCTGAATAATTCAGCAGAGCTGGTATCTTGACTCCTACTGGGAGGCCAACTGCTGGCCCCGGAGCCCTCCACTTGGGCAGGCAGGCCGATTCCCTAGGACCCCCAGGCTTCTTCACACCCCAGAGCTTCTCACAATGTGCCCCCAACTCTTGCTTTCCCTCCAGCTGTGCCCCTGCCAGAGCCAGCCCCCCGACTTCCCCCATCACCAAGGCTTTCCCATTCCACCTGGTACAGAGACTCCTTGAATCCATCTGCCCCACCTCTGACCTGGTCCAAGCCAAATCCCCTCTCCCAGATGACGGGGCAGCCCCTGGCCAGCTCCCTGCTTGCATGGTAACCCCGTTGGCTCTGCACAGGGCATATCGTCCCCGGCTTCAGGCCCACTCGTGGTCACCATGTCTCAGGATCGAGTCCCTGACCCCACCCTCCCCTCACTCTGCAGGATGGGGAACGACACGCTTCCTCCTCCCCCTCCTCCTCCTCCTCCTCCGCTTCCTTCTTCTTCTTCTCCTCCTTCTTTTTTATTATGCATTTATCAGGTGTTCCATAGACATATATAGACATAGTAGATATGAAAAAGACTGGAATTTCTAGAACTTTGATACAATAAAGAATTGGTTAAATATAGCTCAGTACTATGCAATATGATAGAGCTCTTAAAAAGCTCTTATGCATTTATCAGGTGTTCCATAGACATATATAGACATAGTAGATATGAAAAAGACTGGAATTTCTAGAACTTTGATACAATAAAGAATTGGTTAAATATAGCTCAGTACTATGCAATATGATAGAGCTCTGAAAAAGAACAAAGCAGCTCTCTATACACTGATGAGAATTATTACTAGGAGAAACAAAGCAAGATGTAGAGCAGCGTGTATAATTTGTTTCTATTTGTGTATAAAGAATATGCTACTTTATGCTTATATACACAGACCCATCTCTAGGAGGACACTCATGAGGTTATAAATAATGGTTGACCTCTGGGAAAGGAAAGTGAGAAGGGAAAAGTAGGAAGGACAAAAGGATTTACCTTAAAATTTTAAATTACATTAATTTAAAAAACTATGACTATTTTTAATTTCAATTTTTATTTTTATCTTTTTAAAGATTTTATTTATTTATTTGACAGGCAGAGATCACAAGTAGGCAGAGAGGCAGGCAGAGAGAGAGAGAGAGAGGAGGAAGCAGGTTCCCTGCTGAGCAGAAAGCCCGATGCGGGGCTTGATCCTAGGACCTTGGGATCATGACCTTAGCTGAAGGCAGAGGCTTTAACCCACTGAGCCACCCAGGCACCCCTATGACTATTTTTTTAATTTACGAAATATTTTAGAACAGTTTTAGGTTCATAGCAAAACTGAGGAGTTTGGGGGTGCCTGGGTGGCTCAGTTGTTAAGCGTCTGCCTTCAGCTCAGGTCATGATCCCGGGGTCCTGAGATTGAGCCCCGCATTGGGCTCCCTGCTCCGTGGGAAGCCTGCTTCTCCCTCTCCCACTCCCCCTACTTGTGTTTCCTCTCTAGCTGTGTCTCTCTCTATCAAATAAACAAAATCTTTAAATAAAACCCTAAAGCTGAGGGGTTGGTACAGAGATTTCCCATAAGGTCTCTGCCCCACATGCACAGCCTCCCTTGTTACCAACAACCCCAATGAAGAGTCAGACACTTCACCGACTGAGTCACCCAGGCGGCCCTCCTTAGAGCATGCATTTGTTACAATGGTTGAACCTACGTTGTCTGTCATGATCGCCCAAATGCATAGTTTACATTAGGGTTCACTCTTGGTGGCGTGCATCCTATGGGTCTGGGCAAATATTTATTTGTCAGGGCATTCATCATACAGCAGCATACACAGTGTTTTCTTTGCCACAATCCTGGTACCACCTATTCACCCTTCCCCTCCACCGTCTAGTTCAACCTCCGGCGAGCGCTGGTCTTTGTACTGTCTTCATAGTTTTCTTTTCCCAGAATGTCATATAGTTGGAATCAGACACTGTAGAGACTTTCACATTGGCTCTTTTCACTTAGCAATAATGCATTTAAGGTTCCCCCATCTTTCTACGGCTTGATAGCTTGTTTCTTTTCAGGGCTGAACCACATCCCACTGCCTGGATATACCACAATTCCCCTCCTGAAGGACCTCTTGGTGGCTTCGGGGATTTGGCAGTTACAAAGAAAACTGCTATAAACATCAAAGTGCAGGGTTTTTTGTGAACTGAAGTTTTCAGCTCCTTTGCGTAAATAGCAAGGAGCACAACTGTTGGTAATTACATTAATTTTATATGATCTTTAAAAAAAAAGATTGTATTTATTTATTTGAGACAGAGCATAAGCAGGGGGAGAGGGAGAGAAACAGACTTCCTACTGGGAGTGGAGCCTGACCCGGGCTCAATCCTAGGACCCTGGGATCATGAACTGAGCTGAAGGCAGAGGCTTTTTTTGTTGTTGTTAGAAAGAGAGAGGGAGGGACAGAGAGAGAGAGACAGAGCACAAGCAGGAGGAGCAGGGGGCAGAGGGAGAAGCAGGCTCCCCACTGAGCAGGGAGACCGATGCAGAACTCGATCGCAGGACCCTGAGATCATGACCTGAGCAAAAGGCAGAGGCTTAACCCACTGAGCCACCAAGCGCCCCAGATAAAGGCATTTTATAAAAGATTGTGTTAATAAAATCATTAAAATATTTTTACATTCCCAAACCTCCTGAATATGATCAGTTAAGCAGTTCCTAAAAATGAAAAAGTAACAGTTGTAATTGACATATTTGCTAAGTCTTTGATATATTTGATAACTTATATTCACTGAGTCTGGGGGTGCCTGGGTGGCTCAGTGGGTTAAACCTCTGCCTTTTGATCTCAGGGTTCTGGGATCGAGCCTCACATCTAGCTCTCTGCTCGGCAGGGGGTCTGCTTCTCCCTCTCTCTCTGCCTGCCTCTCTGCCTACTTGCGATCTCTCTATCAAATAAATAAATAAAATCTTTTTTTAAAGAAGATGAAAAACAGAATTAAAATTATTCCTGATTTCTGTCCTAACAGCATAGCTATAAAAAATAATTGTAAAAAACCAGCCCACTCATCTCATCACGAGAGCTATTTTTACTTATATTTTATAACAACTTTTTTTTGACGATATAATTCCCATCCTAAAAACTTCACCCTTTTAAAGCAAACAATTCAGTGGTTTTTAGTATATTCACGAGGTCCTGCAATTATGAACAGTATCTAGTATTGGAACATTTTCATCACCCCTCCCAAAAAAACACCTGTTACCATAGGTAGTTATTTCCCACTGACCCCTCAACCCAGCCCCGGCAGCCACCAATCCACTAAAGTCTCTATGGATTTGCTTATTCTGGACATTCCACTCCAATATGTGGCCTCTGTGTCTGTCTTCTCTTACACAGCACAGTGTGTGCAAGCTTCATCCATGCTATAGCGTGTTAGTAGTTCATTTCTCTCAAGTCTGCATAACATGCCATTACATGGAGTTCTATATGTAGCTATAGATAGGTAGACAGATATATAGATATATTACAGGTATATATCTATATATACATTATATGTAATATATAATATTATATATTATTAAATATATGTGATGGTATATTAATACATAATATATTTAATTATATTAATAATTTAATATATATTTAATATATAATAACTGATTATATAATATAGAGATATATGATATATAATAATATATTTAATATAATATTTAGATATATCTATATATATCTGTCTATATACCTTGTGATATATGTGGTATATATTTTATATATATAAATATATATCACATTCTGGTCTTCCTTTCATCAGCTGATGGACACTTGAGTTATTTCTGCTTATAATGCTGCCATGAACACTACAAGTTTTTTCTTTTAAATATTTATTTATTTATTTGACAGAGAGAGAGATCACAAATAGGCAGAGAGGCAGAGAGGCAGGCAGAGAGAAAGGGAAGCAGGCTCCCTGCCGAGCAGAGAGCCCAATGCGGGCTTGATCCTGACTCTGGGATCATGACCTGAAGGCAAGAGGCTTTAACCCACTAGGCCACCCGGGCGCCCCTCCTTGTAAGTTTTTATTTGAACTCATGTTTACATGCTTTCCATTCTCCTGGGTATACACCTAGGCGTGGACTTACTGGAAGGTATGGTAACACTGCATTTTGAGGAACTGTGAGCCTGTTTTCCAAAGTGGTTTCAACATTTTACTTTCCCACCAGCCTGAGGGCTCCTTCTTCTCCACAAGCTGGACAACACTGGTTATTACCCACCTTTTCTATTAGAGCCTGTCTTGGCCGTTCTCCTTCTAGTAGCAAGAAGTGGTATCTTCCGATTTTTTTTTTTTTTAAGATCTTATTTATTTACTTATTTATCAGAGAGAGAGTAAACGCAAGCAGAGTCAGAGAGAGAAACAGGCTCCCTGCTGAGCAAGGGGCCCAATGCAGGGCTGGATCCCAGGACGCTGGGATCATGACCTGAGCTGAAGGCGAGGCTTAATGACTGAGCTAGCAAGGACCCCATTCTTTTCACTTTTGTAAAAAAAAGAAAAGAAAAGTTTTATTGAGTTATAATTGATATGTAAAATTGTGTAAGGTATCATTTTCTTTTCTTGTGATATCTTTGTCTGGTTTTGGTACCGTGATAATATTGGCTTCACTGAATGAGTTGAGAAATGTTCCCTTCTTTACTAGTTTTTGGCAGGAATTGTAAAAATTGGTATTAACTTCCCTTTAAATGCTTCATTTAATATATATTAAATGAAGTGAAGCTGGCTGGACCTGAGCTTTACTTTGTGGGTGGTTTTAAAATTACCAGTTGAGGGGCACCTGGGAGGCTCAGTGGGTTGAGCCTCTGCCTTCAGCTTGGGTCCTGGTGTCAGGGTCCTGGGATCAAGCCCCACATCAGGCTCTCTGCTGGGCGGTGGGCCTGCTTCCCCCTTTCTCTCTGCCTGCCTCTCTGCCTACTTGTGATTTCTCTGTCAAATAAATAAATAAAATCTTTTAAAAAAATTACCAGTTGAAGCACTTTGTTACAGGTCTATCCAGATTTTATATTTCTTCCTGGGCCAATGGTCCATGTCTTTTCAGGAATTTCTCTGCTTTATCCAGTTATTTAATTAGTGTTCACAGTATTCCCTTTGCATTATTTTTATTTCTCTCAAGTCAATAGTAATGCCCCTCTTTCATTCCTGATTTTAGTAATTTGATCCTTCTCTCAATTTTGCTTAATCTAGCTAAAAGTGTGTCAAGTTTGTTGATCTTTTCAAGGAACCAACTTTTGGTGTGGGTGATTTTCTCCACTATTTATCTTTTTTTTTTTTAAGATTTTATTTATTTATTTGACAGAGAGAGAGAGAGAGAGCACAAGCAGGGGGAGGGGCAGAGGGAGAGGGAGAAGCAGGCTCCCAGTAGACCAAGGGAAGTTGGATATGGGACTCCATCCCAGGACTCCCGGATCACGACCTGAGCCGAAGGCAGTGGCTTAACCAACTGAGCCACCCAGGCGCCCTCTAGTATTTTTCTATACTCTATTTCATTAATTCCTGCTTGAATCTTTATGATTTCCTTCCTTCTGTTTCCTTAGAATTTAGCTTGTTCTCCCTTTTTCAGTGTCTTATGATGGAAGCTTAGAATACTGGTTTGAGATCTTTCTTCCTTTTAAATATAGATATTTACAGCTATAATTTTTCCTCTGAGTACTGCTTTACAGCAGTCCATGAGTTCTGGCATGTTATACCTTCATGTTCAAATTCTTTCTTAAAGAATTTATGAATTTCCTTTGTGGTATACTCTTTGATCCTTGGGTTATTTAGCACAGAATTGCTTAATTTTCACATATTTGTCAATTTCCTGTTTCTGTCATTAATTTTAAAATTCACTATATTGTGATCGGAGGGCATATTTGTACAATGTCAATCCCTTTAAGTTTATTAAGGCTGCTTTACGGCCTCGTCTGTGAGCTACCCTTAAGAATGTTCCCGGTACATTTGAGAAGAGTATGTATTCCGCTGTTGTCAGCTGAGGGCTCTGCTGGTGCCTGATGGCTCTAGTTTGTTTATAGGGTTGTTCTAGTCTCCTGCTTCCTTGTGGATTTTCTGCCTAGTGGTTCTATTCACTATTGAAAGCACGGTCTTGAAGTCACCAACTGTCACTGTTGAATCATCTATTCTCTGCCTTCGATTCTGTCTTTTTTTCCCCTTCGTGTCTTCTGATGGCTTAACCCTTTTATCATTACAAAATGTCCGCCATTATCTCTAGCTACATATTTTGTTTTAAAGTGTATTTTGTTTAAAAATAAGCAGGGGGCACCTGGGTGGCTCAGTTGGTTAAGCTGCTGCCTTCGGCTCAGGTCATGATCCCAGGGTCCTGGGATCAAGTCCCACATAGGGCTCTCTGCTCAGCGGGGAGCCTGTTTCTTCCCCTCTCTCTCTCTGCCTGCCTCTCTGCCTGCTTGTGATCTTTGTCTGTCAAATAAATAAATAAAATCTTAAAAAAAAAAAACAAACAGGGCCCCTGGGTGGCTCAGATGGTTAAGAATCAGCCTTCGGCTCAGGTCATCATCCCAGGGTCCTGGGATCGAGCCCCGCATCAGGCTCCCTGCTATTTGTCCCTGCTCTTTGTGGAGCCTGCTTCTCCTTCTGCCTCTGCCTCTGCCTCTCTCTCTGTCTCTCATGAATAAATAACAAAATCTTAAAAAAAAAAAAAAAAAGGGAAAAAATAAGAGAGAGAGAAACAAACCAAGAATCAGACTCTTAACTACAGAGAATAAACTGATGGTTGGAGGCGGCGTGGAACAGGTGCTGGAGATCAAGGAGGGCACCTGCGAGGAGCACTGGGTGACACGTGGGTTGGCGAGTCACTCCATTGTACACCTGACACTCATATAACACTGTATGTTAACTAACTGGAATTTCTTTTTATTTATTTATTTATTTATTTGAGAGAGAGACAGTGAGAGAGAGCATGAGAGGGGAGAAGGTTAGAGGGAGAAGCAGACTCCCTGTGGAGCCAAGAGCCTAATGTGGGATTCGATCCCAGGACTCCAGGATCATGACCTGAGCGAAAGGCAGTGGCTTAACCAACTGAGCCACCCAGGCGCCCAACTAACTGGAATTTCAAAAAGAACTTAAAAACTGAAGTCTCTTTTGTTTGATGTTGATATAGCCACTCTAGTTTTCTTATAGTTGCTGTTGGCCTGATCTATCTGTTGCCTTTATTTTCAACCTATTTGTATCTTTGAATCATAAGTGTGTCTCCTGTGGCTAGCATATAGCTAGACTTTGTTCAGTTCACGTTTAAAAGAGAGACATTGAAGCTGCTCAGAAGCTCCGTGCGCGTGGGCGAGCTTGACAACCGGTGGCCTTCCCCACTTGTGATCTAACTGGGCCGTTTCACTGGGAAGCTCCCAGCATTAGTGTCTTTCTTTAGGCCCTTCTTCTTGAGTTGGTTTGAGCGTTCATGGAGGAATGCTTGGATCCAATAAGCCTGGCTGCTGGATTTCTGGCAAGAGAGGAAGGAGTTGAGGTCACCACGTTCAGTTAGGTCTGTTAACTTTCACTTAGGCCCTGGTTTTCCCTGAGCTGTGCTTGTGACCCCCTGGCTTGCTCTTTCCCTTCATGCACTCTTCTGATCTGTCCAGTTGAAAGGGCCAGAGCCCTGGATGGGACATGGGTGACAGAACTGGGGATGAGATCTTGGTGTCCAACACTTCCTAAACTTGCAACCCCTCCTCCTTTACAGCCTTGAATCACCCCCAGGATCAAAGAAACCTGGGGCCAACAGCCATGGTGGGGTTATGGTTCTGGAGTTTAAATTGGGTCGCTTTTTCATTTCCCTCCCTCTGGCTTAGGAATGGGGTTTTGCTGAGAAGAGTTTAGTTTTGTTGTTTTGTTTTGCGTTTAATCTATCACATCAGGTACTGCACCTGTTTCCCAGTCTCCAGCAATGCTATGTGTTCTTGTTTGTTGTTGTCTACTCTTCTTTTCCTTTGTTCTGGTGGCTATGGCTCCTGCCTCTTCTGTGACCCTTTACTGTCATTTTAGGGGTTTGGGTAGGAAGTAGGGTTCATGTGTAGAGCCACTTGGTCACCTTCATTGGAGGCCATCATCTTCTATATAAGGGTTTGGCTTAAACCTTTCCTTTTTTTCCTGCATTTTTGGAATTCTGTCTTCTAAGGCTCAGGGTATGGCTATTACAGATTCTCAGCAGATCTGATAACTTCAGGCTGTAACTACACCTTCTAGTTTCCTCTCCTGAATAATGGAGGTGAGTATTAATTGGGACTCCTTATTTTAAATTTATTTTATTTTTTAAAAGACTTTATTTGCTTGTTATTTGAGGAGAGAGGGGGAGAGAGAGAGAGAGAGGGAGAGGAAGAGACACACTGAGAGATTGAGAGAACAGGTGTGGGGAGGGGCAGAGGAAGACAGACTCCCTGTGCAGCAGGGAGCCCGAGGCAGGACTCGATCTCAGGACCATAGGATCCTGATCTGAGCTGAAGGCAGATGCTTGACTGACTGAGCCACCCATGTGCCCAAGGATTCTTGATTGCCAGTGACAGAAAGCCAGCATGATTTGGCTTTAGCAATAAAGGGGTATCATGTTCTCATCTGAAGGAAAATTCCAGGGAGGAGGGTCTCAGGCAGGCTGTCCAGCCTAGCTCGGGCTCCCCTCCAGCAGCTCAGGAACCCCAGAGAGAAAAGGATCTCTTTATCAGTGGTCTCAGCAGAAGCTCTGAATCTGATGGGCCGGCAGGGTCGAAGGGGCCCACATTGCCACGAGGGGGAAGAGGGAGTTAGCTTCCAAAACCCACATGGAGGAGAGTGAGCGAGGAGGGATTGGTTCCCCCAAACAGCATGGCGGGACTGATCCCAGAAGAAGAAGGAACAGATGCTGGGCAGGCACCAGAAACAGGTGAGCGTGGCAGGGAGATAGCACCAGCCGCCCAGCCTTGCCATAAATGATGCCCGCAGCTCGAGGCCCGGAACCCTAAAACATTAGCTGTTGCTGCTGCTGTTATCATCGTCGTTATCAGCAGGGAAACCTTGTGGCTTGCCTTTTTATCCTGAAAAATGAATTTCTTGGCCAGGGCCAGAAACAGGCTCAGAGCTGTAGATTCGCCCCGCCCCTGAGACATGCCCCTCGGTACAGCTGCCCCATCCTGCTCCCCTCCCCAGACAGGCGCCTATTTTCCATACCAGGTCAAGTTCAGGTCCTGTTCATCTTTGTCTCCTGCAAGCCAGCTTCCTGCACATCTTGGCCTCACCCTTCATGCTGAAGGAACACACCTGAAACAATCTGCCACCTGTTTGTCTACACTTTTGGCATCACTGGGTGCAGGAGTGTGGCTGTCCTTGAATTCACACTGTGCTCAAAGAAACCATAAACTGCTTGGCACCTGGGCCTGGGTCTCAATGCCTTCATTTATTACCCCCCCCTTTTTTTCCCCAGGCTTATGATGCCAATCTGGACACATAGCAGGATCCAGTCAGTGTCAGGCCACTGAGAAATCTAGCTGGTACCATGGCCAGGAGGACAGGGCCCAGGCCCGTTGGAGAACAATCTCTGGCCCTTAGGAATTGAGCTCAGCTGTTAGCAACTGGCAGAGACTGCTCTGGGCTTCCCCAAAGCCAGTCACCACTGTCCCTTAACCATAGAACTCCAGTGTTAAAAATTCTAAAATTCTAAAAAATTCTAAAGAACATCAATTTTTAAAATATAAATATCAGTGCTTTTACTTAATAGCAGGACTTTGAAAAAAGTTTTATAACCTATTCAAAAGTAGAGACAATGGCATCATGAACTCCCACGCACCCATCACTCAGCTTCAGCACGGACACATGGCTAACCCCGTTTCACCGATCACCACTCCTCCCACTTTTGGGTTATTTTAATCCCCTTGGATTATTCTGAAACAAGTACAGACTTCATGTAATTTCATCCATAAATTCAGTATGTTAAGGTAGTCTTTGAACATGTGCACACATGCACACACACACACTACAAAATAAAACACAACCTTTATAATCCATAAAAAGCAATAACTTGATGATAATTTCTTAATATCACCATATATCCATTCATTGTTCAAATTTCCGTTGTCCCCTAATTTCTTAAGAGCTGACTTATTCCAACACCTTCTAAAAACATAAGATTCACATATTGCATGGGTAGAACCCCAATTTTATTCAAGGGGGCAATGCCTTCAGTACATTTCATTTCCCTACTTTTTGAACCAATGTGTAGCCACGTTTCAGTTTGGCCAAGGAGCTGGAAGTGTAGAGGACTTCAAGAAGACTCCCGAAAAGGAGCTGTCACCTGGGAGAGGAACACCTTTTCTTTTCCCCTCCTCTGTTCTTCTGGCTGCCTAGAACTTGGGATATGATTTCCAGAGCTCTAGCAGCTGTCTTGGACCATGAGGTGACCTTGCAAGGGGAAGCTCAAGCTAGGATGGCAGAGAGTAGGAACTGAATTTCCCACCCCACTGTTATTTCCAGCCTTTATTATTGAATCACTTAAGATTAGGTCCTTGTAATAAATAGAAGACAAAACAAAACATTTATTTATTTATTTATTTATTTAGAGAGAAAGCGCACACACACATGTTGGGGGGAGCAGAGAGAGCCGCGAGAACCTCAAGCAGACTCCCCACTGAGCGCAGAGTCCAACGTGGGGCTGGATCTTATGACTCAAGATCATGACCAGCACCAAATTTAAGAGTCAGATGCTTAAGGACTGAGCCACTCAGGCGCCCCCAAAACAAACGTTTTAAAGCAGTGGCTTAAACATGATAGAAATTATTTTTCTCTCCTATAGAAGTGGGGTGATAAGCAGTCCAGGAGTGACGTAGAAGTTCCACAAAATCACAGACTATTAGATAGTTACAGCTTGTCACTAATTACACCCCAAACTTAGAAGCTTAATACAATTGATTATCTGTTTTCATTTCTGAGGATCAGGAATCTGGGATTCCGGAGGCCGGAGCTGCAGTTATTGCTAGCTTGACTGGGGTCTGGAGGAGACGCTTGTTTAGTGGGAATCTGCAAGCTCCAAACAAACCAGCTGGCTTCCCCTAGAGAGAGGGGTCTGAGACCGCGGAGGGAGCAAGAAAGCACACACGAAGCGGAAGCTACAGGCTTCCATCAGTGTCAGAACTGCACCCCTTTTCCGCACCTTTTCTGCCCCTGTGCTCCCGCACCCTCCCTCATTCCCTCTTGCCCGCCTGCTCTGCTCTCGGGGCTGCCCCCGCAGGCTGTCCCATTGTCCCTCCTTGCCCAGCTCTCGTGCTTCTAGAGAATGTCAGGTCCATGTCCACTTCTCTGCCTCGCTCTCCTTCTCCGAACCCGGGCTCCATACCTCTGACGCTTCACTTGGCCCCAAGCCACCATTCAACCTCCCTTCTCAATTGGGCCTCCAGGCCAGCCTGAACGCTACAGCTTTCCTTTAGAGGGGCTCCTCCGTCCCCTCCTCCCCGGCCCGGTGCACCCCCGCCACTTCCCTACCTGGGCTGCCCTACTCCCTTCTGCCTTGATCCAATTCCTTCCCACCCAGCCGGGCCCTGGTGAAGCCACCAAGTCTTGCAGGAAGTCCCTCCTTGAGGTCTGTGATGCTTTCGTGACACGTAGTGCTTCTTGCCTGAAAGGTGGGTTGGGAAGCAGGGGGAGGCGGGATGAGCTGCTCTTGGGACTTTGCGGTGGGCTCGGAAGGGCAGCTGGCACCGAGCGAGTGAGCGCGTAGGCTCTGGCACCTCTGGGCTTAACTGCCTTCCCGCTCCAGGGGCTCTTCCCCTGCGTGATCCCACGGAAGAGGTCTACCGCCCTCTTCTCTGGCTCCCCAGCCCCTGCAGGGGGGCCCTGGCTCCCGCTGGGGTAATACCGAGAGGAAGGGAGGGTGAGATGCTCGCGGGGTGACCTTGTTCTGGCCGGGTTGCTCCCGATGCCGGGTCTCCGGAGTCTCTCAGCATCTCACGTTCCCCAAATCTTGTCGTACAGCCTTCCCGGAGTTCTGGGGCCCCGCCCTGACCTTCCAACCCGCCCCTGCTGGCTTAAGCAACCACACGTGTCGCTGGCCACCAGGAGCCCGGCCGAAGAAGCAAGTCAGGCCGAGAGGCCCTGGCTCGTGGAGAGATGGGCGCGGAGGGTCAAGGCCGGGTGACTGCGAGCGGGGTCGCTTCCCCGGGCTCGGGGTTCGGTGGCCTCGCTGTTTTCTTTCCGGCAGTTGCCGGGCTCCGCGGGCGGGGCGGAGGGTCTCCGGCGGGAGGGACACCCCCACCCCCCAACCCGGGCCCACGGGTCGAGCCCCACCGGGCTCCAAGGGCTCAGGGGCCGAGGGGCGGGGAGGGCAGGGACGGGAGCCCGCGGGCCGCCGCGCGAGGCCCGGGCGCCCCCTGGTGTCCGCGGCAGGGCGGGACCCGGGCCGCTCCGCCGCGCAAGATGGCCGGGGTGGGCCGCGCCTGTCCGCGCCCGCCTCTCCGCGCGTCCTCCGCCCAGCTCGCTCGCGGACGAGCCCCTCCGGCTCGTGGGTGGGCCACTTCCGTTTCCGCCCCCGACGGCCGGGATCCCAGGAGTGCCGGCGGCTGGGGCTGGGGGACGGTGCCCCCCCAGCCCCGCAGCCACGACATCCGACGCCCTGGGCCGCTTCCCTCCGCTCCGCGCCCCACACGGGCCCGGGACAGTGCGAGCTTCTGGGTTCTGTCCACATTCCCAGTAACTGTCGCTCTGGTGGTTTCTTTGCTTCTCCAAGATTCCTGCTGTACCTGGGGGCCTCCTGCGGGTAGCCAAGAGCCACCACCCATGGCCATCGAGCCGTTGAATGGTGGCAACCGAGGAACCAAATATTTTTATTTAATTGTAATTAAATTGAAAATCAAGCAGTCGATAATTTTTCTGTAACACTACTTTTGTCCTGGTAGGATGGCATGCCACTTTTAACGTTGAAAATGTAGTATCCAAATTGAGATGTGTTGGATAAAATCCATACTGGACTTCGGAGTTAGGACAGGAATAGAATGCTAAAGATTCATTTTTTAAATAGCAATCATACACTGAAATATTTTGGATCTGTTCAGGGAAAGAAAAACACATTTTACCTTGTTTTTTAAAAAAACATGGCTACTAGAAAGTTGTATAAATTACTTGTGTAGATGGCATTCTATTTCTGGGTTTGCTCTATGGAGTGGGGCGGGCTAAGTCGGAGTCTTATAGTTTGGCCCCACTGTAGGCCCCAGAAGTTGGTGACATGGTTTTATCAGTGAGCATGGGGATGTGTGTGGACAAAGACTGACCCTCAGGAACCAAGGCCATGGAAGTGACCCCTTGACAGAAGTCAGAGAGTCAGGCTCACAGGTCAACCCAGAGGCATCTCTTAGGTGCCCCCAAATGTCAGGATAAGGCTCACACAAACACTGGTGCCCACACTCCCCACGTGTTGGAGATGGGCACAAGGCTTGGCACAGCTCAACTCACACAAAGAACCCTCACCCACAGCCTGAAGCCTTGGCCAGTGTTGGCTGTGCCACTTGCTACCTCTGCTCGTCTCTTGGTGCCTCACAAGGTAGTTAATGTGAAATGGGGTCAAGTCCAATTTTCCTTCCGGAGGAGCTCCCAGGGCCAGTGGGAGGGAGGATCGTTACGAGAAAGCCCTCTTCAGCCACTGCTGATGTCATCATTGTCTGAATTCTCTCTAGAGGAAGGCTTTCTGGAAGACTTTCACATGTGTTTGGGATGATTTGTTACCAGTACCTATTTCTTTTGAAATATTTAGAGCTGCATCTTTTAAAAGCTTCGTTCCACACATTTTAAATGTAGATTAGTGGACTGGAGCAGGCCCCTGATTCACTGTTTATACAATGGCTGAAGCTTCTTGTTTGGCTCTTGGCAGGTAAGGGTCACAGGAAGTAAAGCTGAGACCCAAAGGTCAAACCCCACCACTCAGCGCAGCCCCTCTCCTGGTTAATCATCAATGACAGGACACCCAGGAGGGCCCTTTTCTCTCTTAGGAAGCCCAAGTCTGTCCCTGCCAACCCTGACTGCTGACACCAGATCCTAGGAGCCAAGTCTGAGGCCTAAAGAGTTCGGAAGGACCCAGGTCCACAGACGTGTCCAGCCTTTAAAAAAAAAATATATATATATATACACACACGTATATATATATATACACCCATACATACATATACAAACATATAGGCATATACACATACACTCACACCCTCCCACACAGAGCCAGAAGGGAAATATCCCCGTATTTTTAACCGAATATTCACTCCCTCGTCGGGTAACTCTCCTGTTCCAAGACGTTCTGGGTGCACAAAACCTGTAGCATGAGGTGCGGGGCAACGGGGCTGACCCAAGGTGGATTGTCCTGGGTTCATCCGGGGATCTGGGTCTCTGAGAAGCCTCCGGCCTTCTCATAAATGAGGCTGCTCGGTCTATCAGGCAGCTCCAGGGCCTCTGCAGCGCCAGGGATCGTGGGGAGCCGTAAATACCCTCTTTGCCCAGGTTCCAGGTGGGGAGCAGGAAACACCAGGGTCTAGTGTCACAGGTGCTCATTCCCTGGGATAGAGAGCCGGCTTCAGAGATGGCAAGAGAATTTAAGGTGATAAAAGTTCTGGGGTCCTCAAGTCTTTTCCAGGACAATGTAGCTCGGAACCCTGGGGTCCCTTCCAGGGAAAGGGGTACCCTCCTGCCTCAGGCAGGCAGTGGAAAGCCCTCCGCCACCTGGGAAGCAGCTGGACTGAGGCTGAGGCAAGAGCGACCCTGGGTTAGATTTCGGGGATGGGGTGGGGAGGAGGAGGTCCAAGCTCCAACGTGTGCCCTGAAGCTCCTCATGGTTTTTGTTTTTTGTTTTTTTTTAAAGATTTGACAGGCAGAGATCACAAGTAGGCAGAGAGGGGGGCAGAGAGAGAGGAAGGGAAGCAGGCTCCCTGCTGAGCAGTGAGCCAGAAGCAGGTCTGGATCCCAGGACCCTGAGATCATGACCTGAGCCGAAGGCAGAGGCTTAACCCACTGAGCCACCCAGGCGCCCCCTCCTCATGGTTTTTAAAAGCAGCTGCCTCATGTGAGATCAGTAGGTTAGACTCCTAGGACCCACACATCTCTTAGTTCTTTCAGCTGGAAAACGGATGCTCTTAAGTCCCAAAGCTGTTTGGGCCCCCAAACTCTATCAACACCTGCTCTTGAAACCTCAATTTCACAGGCTACTGGAATAACCTCTCGGGACACTGTATCCCGTGATGCGGTTACTGTTTCAGAGACTGGAGTTTGGAGTCACAGAGCCTCGGAGTGAGAACCTACCAGCTGAGGGACCAGATTTCAAAGATGAATCCAAGGCCAAGGTCTTGGACCTTGAGGGGTCTGGTCAGGGACCACCACCTGCACAGAATCTGCTGCATGTTTTGCTCTTGAGCACTGGGGGCAGCGCGGAGAGCAGTGGCTTGCCTGCCCCAGGAGAGCCTAAGGCGCTCATTCCCAGCAGAGCGCCACTCCCTAGGTGGCCTTTCTCTCTCTCCCCCTGGTAGACACACAGCTGGGCCTACCAGAGAATCCATTAGGAGGAAGTGCGGAATAAAGGAAGGTTGGGAAAGTGAGTAAGGAGAAGAAAACAGTGGAATGGAGTTTGGGGGAATGAAAACATGTGACCAAGTTTTCCCTTTGTCCGAAGGGCCTTCTAGCAAAACCCCACAAGTCCAGTAGACGGGCAACATCGCCACCTGGTGGCCATCGAGGGCACATGCTTTGGAAAGGAATGGAAGTGCTGAGCTCATCAATCCGCGCTAGCCTTCTGATGCAAAACCCACCCTCCTGGGTGAGGCTGGCATCTGGCGCAGGGGGGCACCTGTTTAGGCAGACTGCCCCCCGCCGCCTGTGAACTCCGGGCCAAGTGAGTATCCTTCGCTTGGCATTAGCTGACAGGGTCTAGGAGATCTGGGCTGACATGCAACATGGAAGCTGAACCTGCTGCCCCACAGGAAGGTAGGTGGGGACCTTCAGGCTACAGGACTTCACAGGCCTTCAAGGTGTGGACAAGCCTCCCGGCCAGCCTCGTTTACAGTCAGCAGTCACACCTACCACTCCAGGTGCAGACACAGGACTCTGGAGGTGGCGCTTCTGAGTTACCACTGTCTCTGGGTGACACTCCCTTCCCACACCCACCCAGTCATCTTCCTCTGTAAGGGGTTCGCCAACAAAAAAACAAGCCAGAGTCTGCTGCTGAGAGGAGTCAGATGAACGAGAAGGGTGTTTGTTGATGCTTTTAAGAAAGGGCTGAGTAATCACTGAGGCTATCATCTTATTGATCAAGGTCCAGCCATTTGCCAAGGTATATACACATTTTATTTAAAAAAGTTTACAGTTTTCATTATACACAACTATTAAGAGGTTATAGTCAGAGGAGGCATTTGTCCTGTTGACAGAAGTGCCCGCTAGATCATCACAATGCAAGGAGGAAGGTGGGAGGGAGGAGAGGGCAAGGAAAAAATAAGCGATAAAAAGCTTAGATTTCAATTAAGGGCTGGCAAGTCCCTTTTCTCTCTTCAAGTATCACACAATATGTACCAAATACAATCAGTAAATAATGGCCATTTCTTCCCAAGCCCACAGCCAAGACGAGTATTTGCCGAAGTGAGAGTCCTGGCCCTTCCTCAGGTGGGTGGAGACCCTGCCCGCCCGACCAGGGTGGGCTCCCCTTTCCCCCAGGGGCCTCCACCCCAATCCTTGATGGAACTGCCAAGGTGTTCAGTGGCCAAAGAAATTACGAACATGGATTCAGAAGTCTAAAGAAAACACAGGTCTTTGTGCCCAATCAGAAATAATTTGATTTTAGTCAAGAAGGCCGTGAACCCGGTTAGAAGTTGGTAAAAGAACTCTTGCTAATTCTTGTTAATGGCTTCCACTTTTTCTGATTGAGTCCCTAGAATGTAGAAGGGCCACGTGCCATTTAAAAATCAAACACCAGTTCCCAGAAACTTGGGTGTCTAGAAACTTCACCCATGAAGGCTAGCAGAGGATCTGTCTTTCATGATTCTAGCCGTAACAGGAGGCCTAATGAAAAGCAAGTGTCAGGCCAAGGCCAATCAGCTTCAGAGAGCATTTTGAGGAGGAAAAAAATTCCTTCGAGGGGAGGCACTCCTCAGGAGCTTAGATCAGCCAGTTGGCAATGAGAACAGCTTCTGAAGTAGAAGGACGACGTTAGGTACTGGAGAGACACATGGCAACTTCTGAAAACTACCTTACTAGTATAAAATGCTGGTTGAAACTGCACAGTCACCTCAAGGAGGGTGACAGGATCAAAGACAAAAGAGCACAATGTCAGCATCTAGCTTGGCTACCACGAAATGCAACCTGCCAGGCCCCGGTGGCGGGGCTGCGGCTGCAGCCACCTCGCTTGTCGGTTTTGGCGAGAGCTGGAGCTCGGTATTTGAACAGGGGCAAAGGATGGCTTGCGCTGCTCAACCACGAGGTAAAACTTGGAAACTATGCGTATGCTAAGAGAGGGAGGGAAACTGCCAGAAGCAACTCTGACCTACCACCACCACCTTTAAAAGCAGTCACGTTCATCCCCACTGAGGGGCTCTGGGCTTTTCTGAGTGTTATGACGGGAAATCTGGGAAAGTTTCCAGAGCTGTCACACCCCCTCTTCTAGCCTTACTGTATCATCAACCACTGCTGGCCAGAGTCCTCTGATTCCCAGCCAGGCTTTCTTCCAGCTCCCTCTGTACCTAGAAGCACGGTCATCTTCTCCTGGCTACCTCTCCCAGGTACAGGAAGGGACAGAAAGTTAGCATAAGAAGGATTCTGTTCAACTCATCAAAGGCCAGTTTCTCAGACTAGAGGGAAAGCCCCACATGGAGCCAAAAGCATGCATGGGTCCAAGGTTAGTACCCAGAAAGGACAGATCTGCACGGAACCAGCAGGTACAGCGTGCTCCGGGTAGCCAAAGCCATTCTAGGAGCTTCCTGCACTAACAGGGAAGCCTCAGTACACCTTCATCAGACAGACTTGGATGGACAGACACACACGCACACATGCTGCAGCCACACTTGGGATCTGCTTCTTAACCCGTGACCTCCCCCGCCACGTCTTCATTCAGAAATTCTGCACCACCAGACTCCCAGTGCCAGAGCGTTCAATCCGCGGCAAGCCAATGTCTTTTTTGAGAAAAAGGTATTTAGTCGGGGAGCAGAGCTGTGGCTCACATACATTCCCCCAAACTTGGCTCTACGTGTTTTGTTTGTTTTGTCTTGTTTTTGACAAGATTAAAAGCAATTATTATCTGGACATTATTTTTTTTGAAAGGTAATTAGAACACTATTGTTTATACAATATTGAAAAAATACAATTTTTATTGTTTGAACTCAAATCACCACCCAGCACTTTTAAAGCCTACCCTAAGTCGCACCTACAATTTAAACGGTTATAGCACAAGCAAACTGCTAATTCAGCAGGTAAGCAGGTTAGACAGTGCCAGCAGAGACCCTCCCTCCCCCAAAGTAAGAGAAGACAACGCGCTAGAGAAGTTAAAGCACACCATTCCATGTTAAATAGTTAACACTACCCCTCCAACAAGCCACAAATGCTAGATAGATAAACTCGGTACGGTTAACTAACCACAGCCCTACATAACTGCACTTTAAATTTTTTTTTTTTTAAAGAAAACCTTTTGCTTCATGCCCGTAATTAACATAAATTAAGAAAATTCTTTGTCTTTTAGGAAAATAATCATGCTAAAAGCAAGTTGTACTTTATATAGATTTTCAAAGAAAAGTATTGATTGTGCTTTTTGAATAAAAAAAGATAGGGTATCTTCCAACCTCACTGACTCCAATCTTGTGGAACAGATAGCACTTCTAAACTAAAAACACACACCAGAAAGTAAAACTCAATTATCCCAGTGGGACATTAAAAAATGGTCTTTAGAAGGTTTTAGGATTGGCTAATTTTGCTACTGTCCTATTGGTTGTGGCAAAAAAGGGATACAGACTTGCTGTCTAAGGTTCTCCAAACTCAGCAGGCAACACTCAGATTCGAAAGAAACTCTGCCGGCAACCTGGACATATGGTGAGCTGAGTAAACATTTGATTAGCAGGCATTTTAAACTGTCTGATTTCCTCTTAACACATACAGGAGAGAATATGTTCTTCCTTCAAAACCTGTTCTACTGCATCGTATTTCCGAACGCTTTCCTCTTATTCAGTCACACTCTGAAAAAAAGCAGTTTGTTTTTCCCATGTAGAGTCACTTTGGGTACAAGGACCTTTATTTGTTCCAATTATTACTCATTTTCAATTTAGAATGTGTGTTGGGTCTAAAATACCCATTTCCCACTCCCACAAGCAGATGATGACCAGGCTGCTGCCAAGAGTGGCAGCAGAAGGGAAAACAAAACCAAAAACATGAAGGGGAGGAGAGTACTTGGGAGTCACAGCCACCAGACGGGTCTTCTTGCCGAGTCTAATGGTCCACTGAGCGGCTGTCCAAGGAGGAGGCCATCTCTTGGTAGGTGAAGATTATAGGTGAAGATTAAATTTGCAACCTAAGCACAATTCACACACACACACCATTTTAAAAATAAGGGCGGGAGAGCTGGGGGGAGGAAAGGAAAGGGAAGGAAAAAAAAAAAAGCTCCAACCCAAACAAAAACACCCACAACCACCCTCAAATTTAAAGCTCTCAGTCCAGGGCAGCAGTCTCAAAGTGGCCTAGAGGACAAGGAGGCGACTCTGCAGGTGCTGGATGAGACAAAGCCCCTTCCCGGTCACTCTACTCCTCCTGTCCTGTCCCCTCAGAAAGCTATGGATTACAAGCGCTACCCCAAGAAAAAGAATCCGGTTCAGAAAACACTTCCGAGAGGTTCTCCAAAGCAAAAACACTTGTGGCCGCAGGGCCTGCTAGTGAGTCGGGCAGGAATCTGCATATAAAAATGTACTTAAAATCCAGAGTCAGAAATTGTTTTACGTTTCAATACTCCAATTAGCTCCCTGTTCTCTACTGTTACTCCACAGAAACGGGGCCACCTGGGAGTCCCAGGAAGGAGCGGCTCCGGCTCTGATGCGCCGGCTCCTCGTGCTCCCACGGCAGGCCTGGTCCTCCCCCGGTTCCTCCCGTCCGTTTTGAAAAAGCACTATTCTATCTTCACGTCCAAGAGCGGGATGGTTTGGTTTGTTTCTTTGGAACCATCAATAAAAGAAGCAACTTTTTTCCTGTTATTCTTACTCACGTCTATCTATCGGAGCGGCTGTTTCTTTTGACAGCTGAGCAGCACACAGGCTGACTTGGCCGAGTGGACTTGTGAACGCATGCATTCAGACCACATATTGCTACCAAAATGGAATGTGGGAATATGCTATGCACCTCAGATTGAGAAATGACCAAGAAATCAAGATCTAAAGGGTGATATATAATATATATATATCAATGCTATTATTCATAAAAACCTTGTTTAGTAATAAAAAAAATTGCTTTGTTTAAATATGAATATTATAGTCTGCTTCTCATGGTTAGGAAATAATAGTCTTTCTGAAAAGCAGGTGCTTTTTCTACTACAACTCCATATCCTGGGCCTCATCTTCCGAAAAGTCAGACATAGAACTCTCCGACGAGCTGTCACCGGTGCCCTCCTCCTGCTCTTTCAGTGCCTCCTCTGTTGCGTATTTCTGGATGTACTCTGCACAGGGGGTGGGGAGGAAGAAAACACAGGGGTGGTGAGCAGGCAGGTCTGTGGTTTGGTGACCCCGAAAGCCGGCGCGGGGCCAGGGAAGTTCAGGCCTTCCTTACCTGCTAGGCTATGGTCACTACAGCTAAGGGGAAACCCCACGGAGTATGTCTTTGGCGTTCGTGCATTCTGCCCCCTTCGTAAGAGAGGCGAAGCAGAGCGTGTGACGTGCAGGGAAGAGACACAGACTGCACCTCTAGCCCCAAACTCCCCAGCGCCATCACCTCCCAGGTGCATGTGTCCGAGGCAGGCCTCCGCCCCAGGCCTCGGCTGCGAAGCAGGGGAGAGCCGGCAGATGTCCAGGACGGTGTCTGGTGTGAACTGGCCTCCAGTTCGGCTGCCAGGCCGCCCTCGCTCTTGCCTTTTTGGCTTATCTGTATGGCCAAGCTCCTCCAAAATTGCAGGACTCGGGGCATTAGGACCCCAGACTTTCTCCTTATCTCCGTGTTAAAAAAACTATTCACCTCCGAGGCAGAGCAGGACTGGTTATGATTCCACAGTAATTTATAAGGAAATCCCCCATCATTTTCAGACTTGCACTTACATAATTACAGTCAGCCCAAATCCATTATTTTAGGAACAGATTTTAGTCTAAACAGATCCTGCCTGTCAGGTTTCTGAAGCAGCTGGTGAAAACGGTCTCTCCATCCGCTCAGGAACGAGCTGCTATGTGGAGACACAGCGAGCCTGAGGGACTCGATCATCTACTACTCACCTGAATATGTGGCTGAAACAAAGTTTTAAGAACTGCTGAACAAACAACTTGTTCCTAAAAACTCTAAGCGCACGCTGATTTTCAGTAAATGGCCTACACAGAGTATGAAGAGAGACAAGACAGGACCTACTGAGCCTACTGAGAGAGTGAGCAGGAGAGAAACATGCCCTCATTCCTTACGCCGAGTTTCTCTCCTACGGAGTCACAGGCACCGAGAACAAGAGTGAGAGAAGGAAAATGGCCAAAGGAGCTGGCCAAGTTTGAATAATGTAACACAGGGGCCTAGCTAAGAGTATTTCTGATGGATTTAAAGCCAGATGCAGGGCTCAATCCCAAACCCTAAGATCATGACCCGAGCTGAAGGCATATCCTCAAATGACTGATCCACCCAAAGGCCCCTAAAAGATTGTTTTAAAAAAAAAAAAAAGAAAATACGTGACAGAGACTACATGTGGTCACTTCTGGTCCTTTACAAAAAATGTTTGCAGTCTTCGGACTTAAAACCCTACAAATTCATTACATGAAGTTTTAGGCAGAGATGAGACTTCAAAAGCTCCTGATTAGGTAAGAACTCACCTGAATTTACCTCTTAGAAATGTTTATCATAGTCTCAGAAAGGTTATTTTTACCCTCTAATCGGTCAGCTACTTCGCTGCATTTGTAGAAGTTGTTGCTGCACTTTGACATTTCTGACACTGTAAGGTGGTATTATTAGTCTTCTTGAGTATATTCGAGGAAATAAATATGTTTTAAGTGCTTAGCATACTAGGACACGGCCTTTCAGGAGACAGAAAAATTAAGAGCAAGGTCATTCATGAGCAGGAGGCCCAGATGCAGATGAAAGGAGTCAGCTGCCGGGTTCTATCAGAGGGAAGCATGAAGGCAGGGCCTCTGGCCTCTTAGAGCCAGGAAGGCAGGCACATGGGCACTGACCCTTGAAGGAATTCTCAGCTGTAGCACAGGACATGCCATTCCAGGTGAAAGGCACAGCCTCACCAAAAGCGGAGGGGAGGGGGTGCCTGGGTGGCTCAGTGGGTTAAGCATCTGCCTTCAGTTCAGGTCACGATCCCAGCGTCCAGGGATGGGAGCCCTGCGTCCAGCTCCTTGCTCAGAGGGGAGCCTACTTCTCCCTCTCCCTCTGCCTGCTGCTTCTCCTGCTTATGCGCTCTCAAAAAATCTTAAAAAATCTTTAAAAAAAAAAAAAAAAAAAAAAAAAAAAAGCACAAGGGAGGAGGACATGGCCAGGATGTCAAAACACAAGACCAAGAACTACATTCGTATCTGAAGCAAATAACGCAAAATGTACAGCAGGTCTTACTGTAGTTGGATGGTGAGTATATGGTTAAGTTATCCTCTGGGTTTTTTTTTAGGCTGACACTTTCCCTATGGAAGGGAATATAGCTGAGTATCTGAAACTCATCCAGTGTGATGGTCACATATTGCTTCATTTAGGAGTGAAGGTGAAGATGGAGATCACACCCAGTGAGAGCGAGCCGGGAATGGCAGGCTAAGACTGGAAGCGTGTGTTCTTTAGACAGTTCCCTGGTGCTCCTCCTACAGGCAGCTCCTATCTACATGATAAAAAACGTCAACTAAATGTGAATGCTGACAAAATCCATGCATGTAAAAGTTACCCACGCTGACGTGTGAGGGTAGGCAGAGAAATGTCTCCTGGTAGCAGCCTGGGAGAGAGGTCCCATCTAGACGTGTTTTTGGAAATCACCTACCTGGAGGGAATCACCTAAAGCAGTGAGGGGCGAATCAGCTCCCCAAGTGGTGAGGGGGGTGAGGGAGGGCTGAATGACCCGAGAGGCTTAAAGACAATGACCATGTCTGGGAATGGAATGAGAAAGGTTTTCAGGAAGGGAAAGGGCAGAACACAAAAGCTGCAGAGAAGTCAGGAGAACAGGTCTCGAGCAGGGTGCACATGATTAGGGAGACATGGGAGTCGTAGATTATCAGAAGAGGAGGGAAAACGAACTAGCAGGGGTTTAGGGCAAGGAAGTGAGAAGTTTGAAAATGACAGGAAATCAAGAGCAGGACTCCTAAAGAGGTCCACAGGAGCAGACAAAAGCTTCTGAACGGGGGACGCCTCCAACAGGCTGGGTGCAGAGGAATCCCGTGGCAGGAGGCAGGGGAGAACTGGGAGGACAAGCCCCCTGGCTGTGGGCGGGGTGGGGGGGGTGGGGCACGTCTAAGCCATCAGGATAGTTCTTATAGTCCTGATTTTCATTACTCAGGAAGAAAAAAATGATAGCCAACACTGACATTTCAGAAAGCAAAAATTCCCTAAGCTAGAGCTTGCCATTCTAAAATAAAAATGTAGATTGGATTCCTTCTGTAACTGGTACTATAGCAGATATGTACTAAAACAGGAATAGTGCTACATTGCTGAGGTATAATAAATGTGAGAACTATAGAAATATCTCCACAGCGAGATGTCTGTGGGCTGCACACACTGCTAAGGGATTCCTGTGTCCCAAGTTTAATACAGTCTCATAACAGAATTTCATCTGGTGGAAACGGACTGCTTTCTTTCCTCTTGAAATACATGTTTGGCTATACAGATATTCTGCTACATAAATTTGATATTAATTTCCAAGGACACCTGAAACCCAAGTAAATTAACTGGAGTAGATTTATTTATCTCAACAGAAGTACCAAACAGTACCCTACAGGAATCAGAGAAGAGCGAGAAAACCAAAGGGAAGCCTCAGATGTGCCTATCTCATGCCTGCACAGTTAAGAGTGAAGACATATATATTCCAGGCTCCTGTAAATTATTTCTACTGCCACCTCTTGCAAACGGACCTCAGAGGGCCACACAACCAGCAGAAGCTGACAATCTTCAGGCAGTCATGCTAACGATTAGGTAACAATGACCGCCATCTGGTAAGGAGAGCAGGCCTACTTTCATGGACTTTGAATTCCTTTCCTTTCTGGTGGAACTTGAAACCACTTTTGGTGGAACCACTTTTCACTATGAAGGTTCTCAAGCACACGGAGAGGTAAAAATGAACACCAGTAAACTGGTGTGAAGTTACAGATGTTCTTTCAAAACCACAAGTTCATTTTAATGAACTTCATGTCCCATTAGCAGGTAACTTTCAGAGTGAGAAAGGAGTTTTCCAGATCGTAAAGGATGAGCAAATGAACGCTCCTACCACGAGCACGTTTCTACCTAGCACAGCACATTTCAAGTTTTACTAGAAAACTGGGCCCTAGGGCCAGCTATCTGCAGCAGACAAGAAATGTACCCAGATGTAAACTTTCCAAAGTGAAAGAAAGTCAGTATGGGGCCAGGAAAAGAAAACAGCTGGATATTCTTAATTCAACAGGTAAAATGATACAATAAAAAAGAAGTATAAGGATAAATGTGGCATTTCCCAACTTCTAAAGTTAACAGCTTTCCTGACGGGCCAGGATGATACGGTCTGTAAACAGATGGGAGATTATGCCTTTCTTTTACTACTTCATTCTTGAGTCCCAATTTTCTAATTCTAAAGGCAAGAGGAGGCAAATGAAGGCCGTGGTTCTTCTGGACAGGGGTCCATGGGGATTTCTACCACACCCGACAAGTGCCCTCCCCCACTTTCTCATCTTTCCTTTTGCTCTTTCTCACTCCCTTCATCTTCCTTGCTGGGACCTTCAGCCTTCCCAAGGTGTGGATGACCCCTTGGAACTACAGGGGCTAGTGAGTTCTGCTCCAGCCCAGAGACAGCCGTCTCTTTTAAGGCCTGAGAAAAATTATTAACTAAGAAAGGCATTTAATGATCTTAAAAGGCATTTAAAGCCCAATACATGTTAAGTTTTTCTGTCTCTAGGTTAAACTATTTGCTCTCTTACCTTTAATTTTCTGCTTGTATTCTTCTGGTCGGTGGAGGTACATTGCTGCAGCATCACCGTTGAGAGGATCTATGGGGTTGGGATAGGCCAACAACTGGGGCAGGAAGGACTCAAATATATTGGTAAGATCTGAAAAAACAAACAGAAATATGTCATGCATGGAATAAAATTCACTTGAGTTCAGTAGTTAACACTGCTTATTTTCCAAAATAATCAGCCACGTGGACGTTGTCCGTAACAGTGTGCTCTGTTACATGTGAGCTCTAGCACACAGGCTTTTCAGTACCAATTTTAAAACTTAAAATTTAATTTTGCGTTGAAGAATCAGATGAAGGTGCCTGATATTCACTTCCAAAGGCAATTGTCCCAATTCTAATTCACTCCATGTTCTAAACCAAGAATTCAGAAATATTACAGACATTAATTAAAATGCATGCCCCCAAACTCTACAGCACTGTACAGTTTTACAAAATGAGTAGTTATCTCTTAAGATCACCTTTTTCTACAGCTTTGAAAATTCCCACTCTGGAAAGTATTCAAGCGCCAGATCTCAAAAGTTGTTTTATAGGCCTTGATGTTAATTCAATTCTCATCCCCTTTAATGGAGGTAAACAGAACCAGTTTTTTGATTCTTCCGGCTAATGAAGGTAGGAACCTACATAGGCCACTTAAAATCATAGATAATCGTAAGACAGAGAAATATCAATTTACTGAATTTATTAATAATCATTTTAATACACACATATTAGCTCCCTTCTTGCCAGATGCAGCACATGGTGCTGGGTATACAGCGGTAACATTTCACACATGGCAAAGGCAACAAGAACTTTGCAGCCACACCGTGCTTTATAAAGGAAATGGGCCTTGCAAACCTGTAAAATAAACTACACGTTCTCATCACTTCAGAGATGGGGTAACATCCGTTCCGTCTGGCCCTCATAGTCAACTCCGTGCCTCCAGCTCTCTGCCCTCCTTCAGTTACTCTATCATGTTTTATGTGGAAAAATGTTTCTGGGGGGAATGCTAAAGCACAGCAGCGTAAGAACCACTCCTAACATTTATTCTGCTCTTTTACTGTATTTTTTCCTCTTTACAGGAGCACTCTGATGCCGTCTTCTAAGTGAATGTCTGCTCACGTCACATCACCGTGGTTCTCAGGGAGGCATGCTTTTGCTCCCTGGCAGACATCCTGCAATGTCTTCAGAGATTTTTGGTGGTCACACCTGGGGGGCGGAGGGGGAACGGGCGGTGCCAGCAGCCCTCCCGCAGAGAAGCAGGGATGCGGCTAAACACCCCACAATGCACAGGACAGCCCTTTACAACAGATAATTATCTGGGCCAAAATTCAACAGTGCTGAGGTTAAGAAATCCTGGTCTAGGTAAAAGGGGTTGATAAACTTTTTCATAGAGGGCCAGAATAAACACTTTAGACCTTGTGGGCCACGTTTGGACTCTCTTTTAACAACTCAACACCTAGCTTTGCCACCATAGCACAACAGCACTCACAGATAATGGGAAAATAAAATGAGTGTGACTGTTCCAATCAAACTTTATATACAAAACCAGGCAAACGTGTGCCACCCTCTGCTTTAGAAAACCCCATGAGTAACAGCTCTTCCTCGTCAGTGTACGGCTTCCCTAACGGTCAGGGTGTGCAGCTGGAGAATAAGCTGGAGCTGCACCGTTTAATGGAACTTTTCCACATGATCAGAATGTTCTGCATCGGCACCGACCAATATGGCAGCTGCTGGCCACATGTGGCTATGGACGCGCTCTGGCTGGTGTGATTGTGTGACTAAAATTTTCATTTTATTTAATTCTAATTTACATTTAAGTTAGTACACACGGCTAGTAGATCCCATATTGGACAGCACAGGTCTAGACAGTAACGTCACCTGTTCCCATGCACTAGGTGCAGACATAGAGGTTTACCTTAGGCATCAAGTAACAGAGACTTGGTATTATTACATGGACTGGAGCTATTTCACCTTCCTAAGGCTAACTTCCCAAAGAACCATGTCATAGTAAGATTCCCTCGTGCCAAGAAATCAATGGAGAGATTCCTAATCAAAAAGTAAAACAAAAATAATCCTCCAAGATAACCCCATCACCTGTAGTAAGATTTTCACTGACATTATACTTAAAAATTTTTTTAAAAAAGGAAGCAACATATTCAACAAACCAGTAATTATTCATGGTACAAAACCAATGAAAACTACTCAAAAGGCTAAAGAGTCGGAAAAAAACACATACTCTGATGTTGGGGGATGAAGTCCATAAAATGCTATGTTCTCTAGACTTGTAACTATGTACAATACATGTGCATGAGGATATTTAAAAAGTTATCTCAAGGCAATATGCTTGCGACTTCTCCTTTTCACACATCAAGTGACACTTTGCTTTTTTTTACCCTTTAAAAATAGCATTTTCCTATGAATATGTCCTTTCTACTTTTGCATATATTTGAAGTATTTCAGTAAAACAGAAGTCTAAAAAAAAATCAAGGTAAATACATTCAGAAGGAAAAAAACAAGGGTGTGGAAGTTTTACAAACTCAATTATGATCTGGGAGCAGGGAAGAGTTGACAAGACTGACACCAGCACTAACAACACTAATAGGAACGGGAGCAGCAACAGCCTGAATTTACAAAGCCTCACTCCAAGCCAGACCTCTCTGAGTACTTTATGTGCACACTCAGTGTCACTACAGCCAATGACATCGGTACCATTACTGTCTCCATTTTGCATATGGTGGAAACTGAGGCACAGAGAGGTTAGGTAACTGCGTTTCAATCCTGGGCTTATCCCCCATGCTGCCTCTGTCAGTAGATAAAATGAGCAGTGTCGACACTTTCATGAAGGCACAATCTACCCACATCTTGGCATTAAAACTGCATATCTGGGGTGCCTGGGTGGCTCGGTGGGTTAAAGCCTCTGCCTTCAGCTCAGGTCATGATCCCAGGGTTCTGAGATCGAGCCCCGCATTGGGCTCTCTGCTCAGCCAGGAGCCTGCTTCCCTTCCTCTTTCTCTGCGTGCCTCTCTGCCTACTTGTGATCTCTGTCTATCAAATAAATTTTTTAAGAAGTCTTAAAAAAATTAGAACTGCATATCCTCACAGATGGCCACCCCAACCCCCACCCCATGCACAGTCTTCCCTACTCTCAATCAAGTTCAAGGCCCACAGAATGATCTCTAAGCAGAGAATGTTAAGGGATTTCTGTGGCTCTGTCGGATACTTTGCAGAGGTCACGTGCTTACTTTCAAGGAGCTAAACCACAGAAAGTAGCCCACGGCCTCACAGACACCCACACAAGTGACCTGGGCATTCTCCTGTCATATCAGGGGCTACTCAGAAACATTAGCTGATGAATATTCCTATCAAACAACAAAAACCTTTAAAATACACACACACACACACACAGAGTATAGGTTTTTTCTCTTTAAGTAATGTTCAGAAGTGCTTGAGGACTTGAGAAATACAGCAGATGACATGCTTTATAACTAGGTGTTTTCTGTGTGGGACTTTTATACCTTTTCCCCACTACTTTTAAGTTTTTTAAGCTACCAGAAGTGACCCTGCCTAGGTATTTGTTCCCCAAAGTAAAGAACCCTCAATTATTAGTTCTACCTTCCTATGTTTGTCTTCCTGCATTAGCACACTTCTGATCCATTTTACAGATGTGTTGAGTCACGCCTGTAAAACAGAAGAGCAGAAAATGTACACAGCCCCGGTTCTGGGTGAAGAGGACAGCATTTGAAGACAAGGGTGTTGTGGCTATGGCCATTTTGTTTTTTAATTTTTAGATTTTATTTATTTATTTGAAAGAGAGACAGAATGGGAGTGGGCGGCAAAGGGAGAGGCAGACTCCATGCTGAACAGGGAGCCCAACATGGGGCTCGATCCCAGGACCCTGAGAACATGACCTGAGCCAAAGGCAGACCCTTAACTAAGCCAGCCAGGCAGGTGCCCTGACATGGCCATTTTAAAAAAAGATAACACAGCCCTGGGAGTGGCTAACAGAGTGATTACTAGTGAGAGGGTCCTCTCCAAGGAAACATCTCTCCAAAGCTACAGATAAAAATTTTCTTTCAAGATAAGTGTTGACAGAAGAAATCTAAACTGGGGTGCCTGGGTGGCTCATTCAGTTAAGCATCTGCCTTTGGCTCAGGTCATGATCTCGGGGTCCTGGGATCGAGTCCCACGTTAGGCTCCCCAGCCTGAGTGGGGAGCTCTGCTTCTCCCTCTCACTGTGCTCCTTCCCCTGCTTGTGCTCTAATAAATAAATAAAAATGTTAAAAACAAGAAGGAGAAGAAGAAACCTAAACTGTAAACTGAAAGTGAAATGAAGATACTTACCTTTGGAAAAATCCATTATAAAATGAGGGGGTTTCCCCCTAGAATTATTAATAATGGTAATAAAATATCAGCATCTCTCACTTTAAAAGTCTTTTTAAAAATATTAATTGTCCATTTTTTGAAAGGGAGAGAAACCAGATACATAGAACACCCCAATCTCAAGATTACAGTCAGCTGGTGCCATTGCTGGCTGCCTTAATTTTTAAAGGAAGTCCAAAGATCCCTGAGAAGTATGGTTTATGACAAACAAACAGCTCTTACTTTTGCTTTGGACTAAATCAGCACTTACAAAAATGCAGTCCATTAAGACGCGATTCTTCAGCCTGATCTTACAGTATTAATATTAACAATATTACAACACTCATTCCTCAGTTTAGGCACTTAAATAATTTATATTCATATTTAATTTTTAAAAACACCAAATCATACTGATCTCTCATCAAAAGCAGCACGATTTACCCCCTTCAGCCCAGAGCAGTGGTTCCTAGTTAGTCTAGATCCTCGATGTTTGTCCATCAAAATTACCTGTGGAGTTTTGCCAAACCCTGCACACTGAGGCCTCATTACCTACACCATGGCCTCTGGCTCAGGACAGACTGGCATACGTGTGTGTGCACAGCTGCACAGCCAGGAAATGCTACCTACCCTGCACAACCCTACCCCGAACCAAGGAGAAGACAGCTACTGGCCTGCGGGTTCTCTGAAAAGGTTCAGGGCTCTGAACTAAGCTGCTCAGGCAGCTGTAGGGGCGCCACGCCCCGAGCCTTTCAGCTCCTTCCTGCACTCTGCAGTCACCCTCACTTCCTCCACGTGGAGGTCTCCAAATGGAAGGTAGAAGAAAGTGGATTCATTTTCAAGGGGCTTTAACGGGCTGCTCTGGAGTATAAGAGGCAGCGAGAGAGATCATCTAACAAACTGCAGACTTCGGGCAGAGCAAATTCCATTAGACTGAACTGTTTCCAGCAAAAGTGGTAAACAACAGATGGGAAACCTAGAAGACCGCAAGTCTAATCTCAGGCCTTCCACTGACTTGCTCTTTGACCTTGGGCAGGTCTCTTCCTCCCTGCATCTCAATTTCTTCATCTGCAAAAAAGAGAAGTATAATACTGCAGTTCCTTACATGAGAGAATTAACATATTACTAAAAAGGACTGTAAAGTAGGCTTCATATGTCATCAAAGGACTAGGCTCAAATATTTAAAAAAAAAAATCCAGGGCGCCTGGGTGGCTCAATGGGTTGAGCCGCTGCCTTCGGCTCGGGTCATGATCTCAGGGTCCTGGGATCGAGTCCCGCATCGGGCTCTCTGCTCAGCAGGGAGCCTGCTTCCTCCTCTCTCTCTGCCTGCCTCTATGCCTACTTGTGATCTCTCTGTCAAATAAATAAATAAAATCTTTAAAAAAAAATAAAAAATAAAAAATAAATCCACTTTCTTAGAGTAGAAATTTCAGCTACCTGCATCCCTCAAAGAATACATGTTAATTAAAATGAGTCACAATGGGGGAAAAAATGCACCAATTCTTAAAGTAAAGCCACCCTACTCCAGGTGACTCACAAAAAGATGGTATATGGCTTCAACGAAAAAACACGGGAGGGGATGAATCACAAATCATGTTTTATTCTGGGCTGTTTATAAACCACTGACCATATTATTTCTTCTTCCTCAATTTCCTCTGAGTGTTGGAGTGAGAATTTTGGTAGAGCATGCTGCCACCTTTCAGGTTAAAGGCCTACGGATGCCTGATGTGGCCCACCCTACCAGGACCTGTCATTACCGTGCCAGCCTTCACCCCCAGAGACTTTAACTTGCATAATATTCATCTGTTTTCCATACTTAACACCCAAAATGCTGTAACTTAGAAACCACCATCATCACACAGTAGTCATGGCTAGAGGCCACCTATCCCACTCCCCCCAAATCCCCCAATGCCCTGGGGTCCTGCCTTTAAAAGCCAAACAAAGAACACACACTCACACAGCAGTGTGGATTCTGTGGTGTTGGTAATGCAAGCAGGAATTTCATATACTCTTACTCTGGGAAGCTCATCATCTTACAATTTTACAGAAGTCTATGCTGATAACTACCAAATCTTTCTAACTGGTCCTTTTTATTTCTGGTCTTGTCAAATTTGACACACTTTTCTCCTGATATCTAGGGAGACTCCAACACCCTTGTCACAGGCTCCCAACCTCTGAAAGGACTTTGATTAGGCTTTTTCCTTTATTCCATTACTCAGCTGGTTTTCCAGACTCACTACCTGTCCCAACAAAATGCCTCTAGTTCCTCTTCTGTGTTCCCTGGCATGTAGAGGGCCCAATGCCCCATTCCACCTCAGATCAGGGTCTGGCCTTCCAGGCTCCACACTCTAGCCTCTGTCACCAGAGGAAGCTTCCTTAAAACAATCACTCAGGTCATTTCCCATCAAAAGCAAGTTCCTCTTGTTTTCCTTCAAAACTCTTCATATTCCAGAAGCATGCTATCCAAACAAACTTATAGTTCACTGGTCCCCTCCTGTCTGACGGAGAACCCCTGGCTTCTCAAGTCGAGATTCACTGCACCAGCCACAACTCAAGGTATTATGTGTTCCATAATTCAACAGCGAGCAGGGCTGAGAGAAAGGAAATTCAAGTCCTACTCAAGGGTGCTTGGGTGGCTCAGTCATTAAGCACCTGCCTTCCACTTGGGTCAAAATCCCGGGGATCCTGAGGTTCTCTGCTCAGCGGGAAACCTGCTTCTCCCTTTCCCACTCCCCTTGCTTGTGTTCCCTGTCTCTCTGTCAAGTAAATAAATAAAATCTTCAAATAAATTCTTTTTAAAAAATAAAAGTCCTACTCATAATTAGGGAAAACCACAAATTAGTAAGTCTAGTGGTCTAGAGCTAATGATTCTCTAGGACTTACACAGATCATCTCTGTCCATGGACTTTGGGCCATTATGGTTAAAGCTACTAGCTAAATAGTTGAGATCACTTGAGAATTAACCATGTTATTCATATCCTTCATTTATTAGAGAAAAATAGGCAGCTGATCTTTCAAAACTCCACTGACTTTTGCTCATCTTATAAGCAACTTAATTAATCCGTCATGAAATGCTAAGCAAGTCATAAATTTACAATATGTATTCAAAATAAAATGAACTGTAAAATTTCACTTCATTCATTCAGCTTTTTTTCTTTTTGGGAGGGGGAGGAGTTACCTATTAGATGTACAAAAAACCCATATGAATATACATGTAGTCAAATTTTTCTAAGACTGAAACAGCAAATGGAATTTCCAGATTTCCTTTAGCTATTTAATATATATATTTATATATATAAATATATTATATACATATTAATTATACATTAGTATTATATAATATATAATTATAAAATATAATATATAATATATAAATATATATTTAAACTGATTAAACAGTTAAATCTGTTAAAATATATTTAACAGATGTTTACTTTTCCACTCTTTTACTAGCTCCTAAGAAGGTGGAATATTAATAATGGCTTTTAAAATTTCTCCTGTTTATAGTCTGTGAACACTAAAAAAAGTGAAATTCTACTGTCACAAACAAGGAAGTCAGAAACCTGTATTTCTTCAACCTGAAGAATGGCATTTCGTGTGACCAAGAAGGACTTGGTAAGCAGGGGCTCTAAAAGGTGAGAGACATCTTGAGGAAATCTTCAAAACAGCTGGTCAGGGGTGCCTGGGTGGCTCAGTGGGTTGAGCCGCTGCCTTCGGCTCAGGTCATGATCTCGGGGTCCTGGGATCGAGTCGCGCATCAGGCTCTCTGCTCAGCAGGGGCCTGCTTCCCTTCCCCTCTCTCTGCCTGCCTCTGCCTACTGTGATCTCTGTCAAATAAATAAATAAAATCTTTAAAAAAACAAAAAACAAAAAACAAAAAACAGCTGGTCAGGAGGAATGCCCACAGATAGGTAGGTGGACTTGCAAAAAGAAATGGCTTTGAAAACAAAAATCACATTCTCTAAACTAACTAACTTGAACACACTGTTCAATGAGGATAGCCTAATCCTATAGCTGCTTTGAGGGCACACATGTGGTGAGCAGAAGCAGACCACCACAAAGACTTCCTGTGGTCCTGTGGCACAGAACCAGCTGGCCACAAGGCTTGCCACGCCATATTTAGTTTATTGAAGGCTGACATGCTGCTAATGGAATAATGTATCAAGCCACTAATCTGCTGGGAGATAAATTCAAGAATGTATCCCATTACTTAACTGAGAGGGTCTTCTGTGTTTCTGTGTGGATAAAATATATGAGGTCTGAATTCATCAAATTTGTAAGTGTTCTCAGGTTAGTCCAAGGGGATCTTTTATTTTTTATATGGAGGCTCTGTGCCCATTGTGGAGCCCAATGTGGGGCCTGAACTCACAACCCTTAGATCAAGACCTGAGCCAAGATCAACAGTCAAATGCTTAATCAGCTGAGACACCCAAGCAACCCCCATGAGGAACTTTTAAAGACAGACTAAGATCTTATGAAGAGGGTAATGCAAGCAAAAAAAACAAAACACACCCCCCTCCTCGCACCAAAATAAAAAAAGGGGGGGAGTGCGATTAGTAGGAATTAGTAAACAAAGAATTTTTGCATATAATTGATAAGATTGAATCTCACTAGGGGTAGCATTACGAGTTTTAAGAATTTCAAGGTAAACAAAGGCATTTTTGTTGTATGTTGGAAAGGGCAAGATCAAAGACACAGGGCACTAAAACCTGGAGGAATACCAGATCTGTTCCACTAAGGACCAGATCACCAGGCCACCAACCAGAGGTGGTGGTGTTACAGAACACGGAACATTTTCAAGCACTCCACCAGACTTAAATCATCTCCCATCCACTACAGCTCCCTCCCCTGAAGCACGTAACCTGTAGAGGTCCGCAGAGCAAAATGACTGCTGTCAGAGACGAGAATGAAGAACACAGCCTCCTGTTTCCCAAAGCCGTTCCTTTGCCACCTTGTTGGTCTCACACACCCCCGCCCCCCTTGGATGCTCTTTAAAGGCCGCTGTCCTAATTCAGACCTGGTATGACCCTGCTCACCTCAGAAGACTGCCAGCTGAAACACAGTAACGGGATTTGTTATTAACTTTTCAGAAATAAGGGCAGTTAATGTACAATGAGCCAACTGGTACTCTTACAGTCATACTAAAACTCCTATTAAAGTTTTTACTTACTAGACAATAATTTAGTTTGTCTTTAACATCGAAAAAGATACTTAATGCAACTACAAGGTAAGTGGCCACACATGGCAAAGACTTCACCTGTACACAGTGATCAAAGGCAAATGGAAAGGGGCGCCTGGGTGGCTCAGTGGGTTAAAGCCTCCGCCTTTGGCTCAGGTCATGATCTCAGGGTCCTGGGATCGGGCTCTCTGTTCAGCAGGGAGCCTGCTTCCTCCTCTCTCTCTGCCTGCCTAATAAATAAATAAAAAATCTTAAAAAAAAAAAAAAGCAAATGGAAAGAAAACGAATGCACACCCTCACACCTGAGCCCTCGAACTACGGCCCGCAAGAAGGTAGAGCAGCACTGTGGCTCTACCACAGGGCCACAGCCTGGCTCATCTACACCACCATCACGAAACCCAGACTGCTCCGTGAGCCTCATGCTGACCACCAGTGAACATGAATGTAGTTGTTTAACCTAGGACGACCCTGTTTTTCTGCGTATAGCTAATTAAACTCTTAGGCCAAACACCACATCTGAGTATCTCCAAGCAAACTAACAGAGCTGGTCGACTATGGAGCTAGCTAAGTACTGTGGAGGACATCAAATCCCAGACTGAGCAAGTTACCTTTATTTCCTACAGCTGACATTTCCCCCATAGTGCTGAGGAGAAATCTGCTCCATCTGGCCTCTGTCTAGGAGACCTGCAAGGACATCCAGCTGTTCCGAAGGCAGGATGATGTTTAGGATTCCAACATGCACAGCTCAATACTGAGTTCTCCAGCCTGTTCTCAGATGGTAGTTGTTGGCCAATCAACCACCCATGTAGACAAACCCATGTATCTCCTGTCTGTGTAACTGCACTAAAATGGCTAGGAACACAGTTAGCAATCCCTAGTGCAACATAAAACACTATATGAAGACACAGTTACCTTCAGCTAGAGTTTTAATTGTTTGGAAAGATTCACAGGCTACCTGACTGAAAAGAGGAATCGAGTAAATATTTCCAACATGAGAAAGCTTAAATTCACTTGGCCCACAGTATAGTACTATTAAATAAATTTATGGTTTAAAATTTTCTAAATGCCTAGTGAAAGAAATTTTTATTTCTCGTCTAATTTTAATCTCAAAGTCCCTGAACCATTCCCTTTGTTGCAGTCAACTTCATTTTGTCTGTGACTGACTCCCCAGATGACTCTAGGGGAAGTAATTTCCCCAATGTTGATTTTTCTCACCAGCAAAGTAAGAGGAGTATCCAGTCCATTGGTTAGCAACCCTAAAGGTGAGAAAGAATAAAACTGTAAACTGCCCAATTTTATAAGAAAATTGTTTTTGACCTTACTTGTCCACAACTTAATCCACAAAATAAGTCATCTACCAAGTCAGTTGAAAAATGAGTAAAATTAAATAGGAGAGAAACACAATTTACAGGGGTGAAGGATGCATGGCCCAGAAGGGTGGGAGAGAAATGAAAGGTGTACTGCAGTGGAAGTATGAGAGCTTCCAGGAGTGTAAGTAGAAAAGCCAACTATGGATAAAATATATTTGGAAGTAAAAAGGGAAACTGGAAAATAGTAGGGACGCTTAAAAAGCTACCTGCGGCTTAATGAACTTTCCTTCCACCAAGCTTTAAAATTACAGTTGTTTCTAAACTAACATCCAGATCCCCTTGGCTGCATTTTAAGTTTTCCAGAGCTTTTATCATTGCTGTCTGGAAGAGCGGGAAGGGATGCGAAAAAAAGAAAGAAAAAGATGCTATCATACAGGAAATGAAAATAAATCAACTTTGGGGTAGCATCTGCTACTTTCCTTTTAAGGTCACAACAGTAACAATATTAACTTTTTATTCAATAATTTCATATGATGACAAGCATCTTTATAAAATTAACCATATTACCCACTATAATTAGCTCTCTTGCAAGGTTAAATAATATAAAATTGAAAATTACTGGGTGATTACACCACAATCATACCAATTCTAAGCTTCTGAAAAACAAACTACATGGACACTTGGCAAAAGAAAACAAAATGAGAATAGAAGCAATGAGTTGGGGGACTAGAAGACTTAAAGCTGCCACAAACAGGGACACTGATTAATAGCAGGTTATGATAAGTATACATCTGAAGTTTCAACTGGGAATTGCTGCTACCTGAAAACTATGTACATCCATTGCAGAGTACATGCCTTTGGGCAAAGTTAATTGCAGGAAATTTCACAAGTAATTCCCTGCTCCTTACCATATTATATAGTAGAGGTGTTGAAACAAGTTTTGGTTGCCAAGTTAAGCCTTTTGGTTTTCAGTTGAGTATTTGTGTTAACATGCCAACTTTCTCCTATTAGTTGTTTTATATTAAATTCATTTTTTTTGTCCTTGGAACTAAGATTCTCTGAAGAATCACAGCAGGAAACTGAATGACTCCAATAAATTCACCAATTATAGATTAACTTTCAATGCCAGAGGCTTTAGCAGTTCGCAGTAAAAATTCAGCTTCCAACTCAGGATCAGGGAAGTCTAAAAGAAACTTCAAGGTCATCTGTACCAACCATTTCTGTGTACTTTTATATCAATTATAATTACCTGTTCTAAAACTTTACATGAACAACAATAATTTTCTTGAGTAGTAGTTTGGGTTTGAGGAAAGTGTCAGAGCAGTTCTCCCATGCTGAGTAATATAGGGCTTGATCTCAAGACCCTGGGGTCAAGAGTCAGTGACCCCAGGTGGCCTGTGAGTGTGTTTTTGACTACACTCTAATAATACTCCTTCTTGGGTTCCTGTACTTACCTACATGTTAGTCTTGTCCATGTTTATGTATTATGGAACACTGAATGGTAACTCATACACATGTAATAGGGAAACAGAAGTTCGCTTCGACCAATGTGATTTAATCCTTGTTACTAAGTGCTTAGCAAAGGAAAGCTTTCCTAACATTCTACAGATGTGATGAAATCTTAAGTCATGTTGGGCTTCTGCTTTCAAGTTGTTCTGAACCTCATACAGCCAATGGAAGTAAAGTAAAACGGTACAACCACTTTGGAAAATAGTCTGTCAGTTCCTCAAATGGCTGACCAGACAGTTACCATGTCACCCAACAATTCTGCCCCTAGGCAGACAGACATCCAAGAGAAATGAAAACATTATGTCCACATACAAACTATTCAAAAAAGCCAGAAGGTAGAAACGACCCAACTGTCCATCATCTGACAAATGGATTAAAATGTGATAGCTGTAAAATGCAGTATTATCTGGTCATACAAGGTATAAAGTACTGATTCACACTACAATGTGATCAATCTTGAAAACATGACGTGAACTGAAAAAAAAAAAAAAAAAAAACAGTCACAAGAGACCACGTATTATATATTCCACCATTAAAAATTCCAGAATAGGCAAATCTATAAGGACAAAAAGTAGATCAGTCATTGCCTAGGGTTGGGGGTTTCGGGTGTGACAACTAAGGGATTTTTTTTTTTTTTAAATTTTATTTATTTGAGAGAGAGCGAGCACAAGAGGGGAGAAGGTCAGAGGGAAAAGCAGGCTCCCCATGGAGCTGGGAGCCCGATGTGGGACCTGATCCCGGGATTCCGGGATCATGACCTGAGCTGCTTCACCAACAGACCTGAGCCACCCAGGCGCCCCTAAGGGATTTTTTTTTTTTTTTAAGGTGAAGAAAATCTATGATGAAAATGTGGTAATGCTTGTATACAACTGAGTCTGCTTAAAAACTATCAAATTACATGCTTTAAATGGGTGAGTTTCACGTGTGTAAGTTCTAATTCAATAAGCTGTTATTTTAAAAAATCTGTTTGAGATGTGAAGTACTTGAGAATAAGCAAATCTCTTCCACAAAGCTTTTCTGGTCAACAGTAAAAGAATTAGTTGAGTCCAGTTTATTTTACTGTAATTGGAACCAGCTCACAGTATTGTTATGTACATTTCTAAAATGTGAATGCAGTTTAAGAAAATACATCATTACATCAGCTATTCCAGGCAGCCTGCCATGAGACATTTTTACAAAACAAAACAAAAAACCCAAAAACTTAAAAGGAACCCATTTAACTAACCTCAGAGTATATGTTCTTTCTTGTTGCCTCATCTCCTTATAAGCTGTCGTATCCCTAAAATTCTCATGTTTAACAATATGAGGCATGATTAATCCAGTCACTAGCTCAACAAATATCTGAAACCTTATGTACACCATGCACTGTTTGGGCACTTGTATACCAGTGTGTACACATACACACACACACACACACACAGTCCCTGCTCTTGTGGAGCTTACAATCTAGTAAGACAAGACAAACAATAAATGCTGGTTTTAAAGACAGATTTTTAAAAGAGAGTGCTATGCTATGGAGAAATGCTGTTTCACATGCGGTATCTAGGAAAGGAAGCTTCTCTGAGAGATGTCTGAGGGGAGAAAAGAAGGAGCCCAGCCATACAAATACTAGGGACGACAACTCCAAGCAGAGGGAATAATTTTTGAATGGGAGAACAGGAGAAAAAAGCAAAACAAAGGGAAAAAAAAAAAAAAAGGATTAACTGTGTGCTGCCGGTGACCAGCCTTCTGCCATGAGTCTGATGCACCTAGTTACAGGCATGTCTGGCAAGGTAGCTTGCAGATTACGGCTGGAGTTAAGATGTCTTCCCACTGTTCGGTAAGAAAGGTCACCTCTGGTTAAGCCCCGCCTACAGTGATCTCCTTGGACCTCTGGACAGCTGTTCATTATGTGCACCTCCCATTCTTTTTTTTTTTTTTTTTTTAAAGATTTTATTTATTTATTTGACAGAGAGAGATCACAAGTAGACAGAGAGGCAGGCAGAGAGAGAGAGAGAAGTAGGCTCCCCGCTGAGCAGAGAGCCCGATGCGGGACTCGATCCCAGGACCCTAAGATCATGACCTGAGCCAAAGGCAGTGGCCCAACCCACTGAGCCACCCAGGCGCCCCTGCACCTCCCATTCTTTCACCACACATGGGTACAAGGTGCTGTATAAGGAAGTGCTGGGACATATAGACCAATCACACATGCACCCTAGTGACCCCTGTGGCAGGAAATCATCTAGTGGCACAAAAAGGCATGAACACCACACACAGGTACAAAGCAAAAGTGGGCCACAAAAAAAGGGATTTAAAATGCAGGAATGTGCAGAGATTGCCTGCTGCTGGAGCATCAGGGGGAAGCCTCATGGGGAGGGGCGTGACAGCGAAGAGTCTGTGACACCTGAGAACTTGGACATGTGGTGGTATACAGATCCGTTTGTTGTACTCCTAATTAAGGATATTTCAAAACATTCTTAACTCTCCAAGTTACAAACTCAGGGAGAGAAGGCATGATACTCCTTGTATCTCTGTGATACTTAGCATTATATCGCCATGTATCATGATTCATTGTAAGAAGAGATGTTGATTTCAGCACTGAGGCAAGGTTAAATTATTCTTTGTTTCATAATGAGATTTTGAGCTTCAAAACAGAAGACTCCCAAACTTCTTAATACACCATCTCACTTCACAGGGATATTCCTAGGAGTTTTTCCAAAATTCAAAGGTATTACAAGTGAACAGGTAGACAGTATGCTTCTGAACACACACACACACAAACACACACACAATGTTTACATGTGTGTATTTGTAGTCTGCATTCGTACATCACTACACCTTAAGTGCAGAATCCCACAAGATTATTTTAAACTTCCACTGCTAAATCGAAGTTCGTACTTCAGAGAAAATTTTTTTTCACTCATAAAACTTTCCCATCCAGGCCTTCATCATCCCTTCCCATTCCCAACAAAACATCTTAAACCAGAGAAGAAAAGCCAAACAACATTTTTTAGGCAGTGTCTCAACATCTCTAAAAAATATTCCATGGCCAAACTCACCATAGAGAGCTGTCCAAGTTTGATTAATTACATCTAGACACACAGTTCCTGACCTGAAACAGATGGAAAGAATGGCATTTTTTTAAAAAATCAGAAAGCTAGTCACATGTATCTGGCAACTAATTTTACTTATCAAGAAAAGTACCTTTAATAGATCATAAAAAAAAAAAAAGAAAAAAGAAAGAAAGAAAGAAAGAAAGAAAAAAGAAAAGAAAAAGAAAGAATCCCAATTAGGGAAAGTACGATGAGAAGCAGAATATATACGAAATCTTAAGTGTTTCCTTACAGACTGAAAGGGAAAACCCGCAACTGCACAATGGAGAAACCAGACAACACCTTAAGCAGGTGCTGAGGATTCGCAGGGAGGACCCGGCAGAGGGTGAGGCAGACAACCCTGTGCGCCTGCCTAGGACGTGGCACTTCAGGCCTAACGTGCATCCGCTGGCTCTAATGAGGAGGAAACCCCACACAACCCCAAACTGGGGGGCAGTCTTTAAAATAACTGATCTATATTCTTTTAAAACGTCAACTTTAAAAAAGCTGAGGAACTATTCCAGATTAAGTAGTTTAAAGAAACATGACAAGTAAATGCAATACATGGTCCTGGGCTGATGATCCTTCACTGACTAGGGGGCGGGGGCGTGTACTGCCAAAAAAATAAGTGGGGCTGAATGTGGCAGTAGATTTAGTAGTACGGGGCTGTATTCAATTCCTGCATCTGACTGTGCCATGGTGACTAACAAAGCATCCTTGTGGATCATGCCCTGGTGATGGACACAGAATATGTGTGGACAACGGGGCATGATGTGTGTGCATGACCCGCTCAGAGCTCAGAATACCTCCTGTGTTATGTGTGTAACAGCAGAATTTAGTGCTGTGACGAGGAAAAGCTGTGGAACAAAAAAATCATGTACTGCCAACAGCATCAGAGGTACACAACAGGAGGCACATTTTAAAGCATCACTAATAAAATATTAGAAGGAAAGAAAGGGTATGTAAGAGTCATTAACTGAAATGAAACTACAGCCATTCATGTTTGCTTTACTCTCAAGAACCCAGAAACACTAAGGGGCTGGAAACACAGAAAACTGATCTGTGAATTGTGTCCATACAAAGAGAACAGAGCCGTGGAGCAGGGCAAATGCTAGCTAGGTCTCACGGGGAATGAAGGGCCCATGCACGACAATGGAAAAACTAAGCAGCCCAACAGCAGGACCTGTACTAAGTGGTTTCGAGTATCAGAACCCTGGACTCCAATAGTGTAAGTGGCCACACAGTCCTCTCCGCTGATAAAATCCAAAAAGATAATTGAGAAAAAGATAATTTTTAATAATGGAGAGAGAGAGATGAACGCTAAAAAGAGCAGTTGCTGCTAAGATTTAAACATTTTTAAACAGTTACTTACGCTTCATCAATGTTGGGATGGAAAATTTTATTCATGAATCCTGTAAAAAGAGATGTTAATTAGCAGCAAAAAAGTGTCCAGAGAACAATTCGTTTTTAAGTATTTCAGTACTGGAAACAATTTCAGTATTGGAAAAAGCTGATGATACCCATACTGATTACTTTTATATGCTTGGTTACTGATAAGACCATATATTCTCCTGATAGTGTCAATTACTTAAAGCACATCAGAGTTCTATTAAAAAAATGAGCAAACTTTGAGAGCAATGCAGCTTCTTATATACAGAATAATCATTGAGACTTTTCTGAGCTATGAAGGGTACCTGCCAAGAAAACGCGTAGTCCTAAATGGGTTGTTAACTGGTGCCAATCCCTTTTATCAGAAAGTTAAGAAAGCTACTCTGACTTCCCTCCCAAAGGTTTTATTGTTCAATCTCTAAATTTAGAGGTTCTGCATTTAAACTTCTCCTTCTGCGGCTCAGTTACTGGTATACTGCTGGGGCTACACTGTGTGCGGAACATGAATGAAGCTGCTGAAACACTAAAGAAGCACCGCTTCCAAACCATGAAGGATTTCATAAGAATGGTGACCAAAATATTTCCTTTAACTTTAGTCTACTCATTCCAGGAAACCCAGTTTTTTGATTAAAATTGGGGCAACCAAGAAATGAGGCAAGGAGTTTAAAAAAATCTGTCAGATGGCTGTATCTGTCAGGGATTCAAGTTTTTTGATTTATTCTAGAAAAATAAGGAGAGAATTTAACAAATTATGTATTTATAATTTTTTAAAAAGATTTTATTTTTAAGTAATCTCCACACCCAATGCAGTCCTCAAACTCACAACCCTGAGATCAAGGGTCATATGCTCTACTATCTACTAGACTTTAACAAATATATTGACATTTAAGTTCCAAGGAGAAACTTATTTTTTCTCTAATTAAGAATCAGTGATTTGGGGGCGCCTGGGTGGCTCAGTGAGTTAAAGCCTCTGCCTTCCGCTCAGGTCATGATCCCAGGGTCCTGGGATTGAGCCCCACATGGGGCTCTCTCCTCTGTGGGGAGCCTGCTTCCTTCTCTCTCTGCCTACTTGTGACCTCTAATAAATAAAAAAATAAAATCTTTGGGGAAAAAAAATTACTTAAAAAAAAAATCAGTGATTTAATCAGTTTATATATATGCAAATGACAATATGCTAAAGAAGAGGTCCACTGTCAAAGCCGTCATTTTATCATCCTCATCTCGCGACTTCTTTATGCCATTTCACACTTTCAATAAATTGAAGTTCCCTACTACAGTGAGTCACTATGTCCCTCCCAATCCCACCCTCTTTCACCCCATCCTCCCGCCCCCACCTCCCGTTTTTTTTCTTTCATTCAAAATATACTTGGTTAACACCTGTTTGTCTGGCATGTGCTGGTTCAGGGCATAAAGGTAGTTAGGCAGCATACTTTCCCCAGGAGGTCACCACAGGGGCGGGATGGGACACAAGTCAGTAAGGGCAGAGCGCACAAAGAACTGACAAGAGTTGAGGGCATGAGAGGGAAAGAGGAAGGTACCAGGAAGTACTGAGAAGGGGCATTGGAGGAGGGTCCTCAAGGATGAGTTTCAACAAAGGTCATCTCGGAAAAGAACTTCTCTAGACTCAGGAAACAGATACACAAAATCCTGGTTATGTATTTCAGTCTTTGCTTGCTCTAGTCACTCCAATACTAACTATGCTTCTAAATTTTGTTTTTTAGGGCACCTGGGTGGCTCAGTGGGTTAAGCCGCTGCCTTCGGCTCAGGTCAGGATCTCAGGGTCCTGGGATTGAGTCCCACATCGGGTTCTCTGCTCAGCGGGGAACCTGCTTCCTCCTCTCTCTCTCTGCCTCCCTCTCTGCCTACTTGTGATCTCTGTCAAATCAATAAATAAAATCTTTAAAAAAAAAAATTTTGTTTTTTACTCTTTCATGTTGAAATAGCTTGTTTTCTCTAATTCTCTCGAGAGCCCATGCAATGTTTAGGTTACTCCAATGTAAAAAGAAATGACTTGTATCCAATTACTATTTCATATTAATTTTTCATTAAGGAAATAAGTTGCTTCCAAGTCTAGATTTAAGTACGTGTTTATTGAAGAGATTAAACTAAGCCAATATAAATGTTCATGTCTTAATGTTAAGAGGATAATAATTCTATATGAGCTTGGAAAAACACTAATAAACGTATCCATGAAGAACCATGAGGGTATTTGTCCCAGCATTATTTTAAATGCCAAGAACCAAATGCAATCCTATCAAAGGGACTGGAGAGACTGTAGTACATCCATATGCTGGGAGTCCTATGGTAATGAACTAGCTAAGTTCATTGGTAATGAACTAGCTAAGTATCAATTTGGATAGACCCATAGCTGAGGGGAGGAAAAAAAAAGCTGCAGAATAGTATTGTAGGATGATACCATTTAGATACACTAGCACAAGGCAATGCTACCTATCTCTATGATAACAAAAGTACAGAAAACTGTACTGGACCAACATAAAACGAACTTACCGAAGTAATTAACTATTTCAGTAGGGCGCAGGGTCAAGATCATGTGGGAACAGGGAACAGAATGGGAATGGTGATTAAAGATGAATCTATCTACAACACTATTTCTTTTAAAAAGAGGTAATGGGCTTGTATATTATTTGCTCTTTTTTTTTTTTTTTAAGTGTGCACATAGGTGGGACACTAGAAGCAAACATATACAACTGTTAACAGTGGTTAACTTCATGGTGGGAATACTGTCTCCATTCTAGTTTTCAAATCGCGTCACCACCCCGCTCCCCACTCCCATACCCAAAGTAGGATCACAGCAACGTCAAAGAAGCTAAAAGGAAACAACCAAGTGTCAACAGTAGTCAACTTTGAGAGACTCCCGCATTAGTATTACTCTCCTGACTTTCCAAAATTTCTACATTGTGTCATTTTAATAGTTGGTTGGGGGGGGGAAAAAAAAACCCTTTCAAGTTAAAAAAAAATTACAAACAGTAGCAAACATACTAAAGCAGACCCAATTATACATAGGTTATCTAATGCTGAACCATTTTAAGGAAAATCAACTATTTTATTTGATCTCAGATCTTACACGTTCTTGTTTAAGTATTATAAATTCATTACCCACCCCCCCAAATCAAAAAAGATCTTCAGCTTATAAGGCATGTGATCCTCCAGATCAGTTACAAATGGGAATCTACTGCTATTACAACTGTCGAGAAACTTCCGGATGAGTGGGAAACACTGGTGTTTAGCCACTAGATGGTTTAATTCAAGAGACTCATCTATTATGTGAAAAGTACTTTGGTTTGAGGACACAATTAAAAACTTAAAATTCGTTCTTGATGCTTAAATCCTTCTTCTGCTACATGGTTCATGAGTAACACCTAGGAAAGCAACATCTACAGCGGAGGTCCCCAGTGCTACAATCCAAGAAGCCCCTGGAGAGCTCTTTATGAACAGAAGTACTCTGCTAGAAGGTGCCAGACAGGAATGCTGGGGTGGGGGCTGCAGTTGTAAATGGGATGGTCAGGGAGAGCCTCAGGGAGGAGGTGTCAATTCGAAGGAGGTAAGGGAGAAATCATTCAGTATCTAGGGGAAGAGCATCTATACAACTCAAATCAGGACTTTGCTTGCTGTGCCTGAGGACCAGCAGAGAGAGTCTGGTGAGGCTGAAGCAGTGAGTAAGGAGAAGCCAAGAAGCAAGGTCAGAGAGGTGATGAGCATTTGTGGGCCCTTTTAAGGGTATGGATTTTAAATCATTCTGAGGTGGGAAGCCAGAGACTTAGCTAAAACAGTGATAAATAAATCCCTCTTCTAACAAAAGTCGTATCTCTAAAAAAACAAAACAAAACAGGTGAATAAGGAAACAGCTCAATCAGTTCACAGCACCTTAGTGCTGGGGACAGAACAAAGGTCTCAAGCAAAATGGAGTGGGCTGTCTCTCCCACAGTAAAAATGAAGCTTAAACAATCTGATGGCTCAGGGAACCCCAAAAGTGTTAAGAAAACAGCGAGGGTCAAAGAGCTTTAAATGTTTACCAAAACAGTCTCTGAAAGATTAAGGTGCCTCCCTCCTGGTACAAGGTCTGGAGATTACATTTGGAATCAATAGAGTTTCCACACTGTTTTCAATTAAGTCAAGATTCTGGCTTGGTTGAATCCAAGAGTACATAATAGTGCCAAAAAGGACTTAATAAACATACTCTTAGTAATAAATGGGTTGGAGCCTAATCCCCAGTGCCCCTGCTAAGTATAAAACATCATCTGCGCTCTGAGACAGAGGGCAAACTCAGATGGGAAATAGGAAAGGATTCACAGGGACTTGAGTTCTGGTCCCAACCCTGCTATTAACTGCAGGCCCTGGCTAGATCACTTCACTTCTGTGGGTCTAGGTCTTCACATGAAATAGCCAGACTGTATGATCTCCAAAATCTCCACTCTTCATTCCGTTAATAAAGGGACTATCAACTCTTAACAATCTAGGATTTAGTAACAATGGCCAGAGCTCTGACAACAGAGGAGTTTAGAGAAAATGTCATTAGTTAAGTCCATAAAGGAAATGAATTCTGCAAGGCAGATTTTTAGGTACAGAAATATTCTGGAGCATGTAATACAAGGCTAATAACATGCTAAAATACCACAAAGAGATACAAAATCCATGGACTACTCCAAAGTAGGTAGAAACAGAGTTTATAACCTTGCCTTGGAGGAACAAATTCAGCCAGACCGATTCTACCCAAAAAACAATCTCCAGACCACAATGATCTCTTCCTATACCAGGCTTTTTCAACTGTTAGAAAAACACCTAAAGCAAATCAACAGAAAGGAGTGTATCTCCTTTACCTTTGCTCTCAGACAAGCTGTGGAGAGCGTTTCTGGCAAAGCCACTCACATTCTAGATAACAATGGCAACAATGGCACTTCTGGAGGAGAAGGGGAGGAGACAGAGAAAGACAGGCTAGGAATTCAGAATTCAGAGAAGGAACATTCTCAGGACTGAGCGTGTTTGCCCTGGCACGTTTTCCTTCCTTTTGGCAATGCTATCACCACACTCAGGAATACGTCTGCAGTAAGAGAATTTTCCCAACACTTGTTTCCATTCAACCAGGAACTATTTTGAAGATATTTTAAGAAAACATATTTTGAAAACTGCTTTTATGAAAGCACGGTAAGTGGAAGTAGCAAGTCATTTTTAATCTACATGATTTAGGATTTTATTCACCAGACATTTTCTAATCATATATATATTTCGGTGATTTGACCAGATACAATTCAGAACGCCTTCAAATCTTTTAGACAATTATTCTCTGGCATGACTTCAGGCACTTGTAAAAGGGATGATGTTAGGAATAAAGGTTTAGCGAAACAGCTCACCACCTCATCCTCGGTCTTTCAGCAGAAGGGAATCAGGTCATTTAGAACTCTGGAGGAGGAATCCAAATCATGCTTAGTTGAGGTTAAAAAAAAAAAAAAACCAAAAAACTACGTATCTTAAAAAGTAAAAGAATAGACTATTAAAACAGAAAAATATGCCATGCTTTTGCTTGTTATACTCCAATCTCAACTGTTCTGGAATAACGAATCTTTTGACCCACAGGCTAATAGGCAGAGAAAGTAAATGACATCAACATCGAGTCATGCTGAAAACTGGTTTTTATTTTAGCCTGTTTCTGTTGTCTAATCCCAGGAGGGGATCTGTACAGAGTTGAACACACTTTTGAGTAACTTCTGATACTGGGGTCAATATGTAAATAAAAGTGGGAAAAATTCATCACCTCTTACTTGTGAGGATATTTTTAATGATCAAATTTGTGGACAATGAAATACCTAGGGCCATTATCAATACAGAAATTTCCTTCAGAATAATCTTGTGAAATGAGAAGTCAAACAAGTGACTCATGAAACAAGGTAAATCCACCCTAAGGTAAGTAGGCAAACGGCAGCACCAAGGGCAAAAATGGTAGCTCTATCCCGGGGTAAAATGCGCTTGTACTGCAGATGGTTGAGGCAATTGTGGCTGATGCAATTTAATTTTAAGTTTATGAATTCCTGTGAGAAAACAGTAAGTGAATATATTCAATTATTCTGATATCCCATCTTCATGATAGATGCCCACATAAAGTAGACAATTCAAAAGCAAACTGATTAATTCTATTTTTTAAAGTATATATAACTGTTCAAAATATATTTATTAAAGATTGCATCTTATCATCCGTACAGCAGTGTCTCAGACTACACCTTTTTTAAGGGTAATAGTTCGAGTCTCCGTTCCCAGCATGCAGGAGGTGACCAGGGTTGGGATGTTCCAGCGGGTGGGGATGCCGCCAGCTTCGGCAGCGACAGCCATCCTGCCAGCTTTGCGCATGAGCATACCCTCAGGGAGAGTTTCATCTTACCTCAGACAGCCAGGCCCAGCCCGTGGCAGCCTGCACTCGGGCAGAAGTCTCTTCAGAGAGCTGAGCCTTTCCGACTCAGGAGAGATGGACCTGGGCCGGTCTCTTCTTAGGTGAGGAACCAAGCAAGGAGCTCACTGTCAATGCCCTGTGTCATGGGAACTTCTGACTGATCCTGTGTGTGTTCAGGAGATCTAAACTCAACAAGGGGTCCTCTTTTCTGTTTCTTCCTTTCTCTCTGACAATATGGAATCTGAGGAATGGGCTGGACGGATAAGAAAAGTTCATTTATAACTAAGAAAAGGTGAAGTGTTATCCTTCCACAGCCAAACCCTGCTACTAACCTAGCAGATTAAGACCTGTAGCCTTAAATCTACTCTCCTGTAGTTTCATCCTTGGAAGATTATAATCTCTTTCCTTTCTCCACAATTTATCTTTCACTCTCCTGATCATTCTTATAACCACAGTGTCTGAAATCAGGCAGTATTCATTCTCATGGTCAGAGCAGTAGAGAACACACACGGCCACTCTGAGTAAACAAAGTCATGGTTAAAAGATGAGGCTCCAGTCAGGCTGCTTGGGTTGTACTCTGTGAACCTCGGCCAAGAGTTACTAAATCCCTTTGCCTTTCTTTCTTCATAAAGCTAGGTTAAATATTGGTATCTACACATCATAGGGCTGTTATGAAGAGTCAACGAATCTATAGCACCTGACCAGCAACCAGCCCACAGTAAGCACTCAAGGTTACTATCAGCTTCATGAGCTCGGGCAAGTAACTTCATTTCACTTTCCTTGTCCTAAGAATGAAAATATCTGCGCCTACCTCCTCGTCTCTGAATCCTTTAGCAACTGTCCAGAGCATTAGAGGCTGTGTTGATTACTGGATTTTGGGTTTCCCATAACCCCATCATGCAGGAAATAGCAAATATAGTTACTCTAACATCTACTACTAAAAAGACCATTGTAATTGCTCATTTGGGATGGGGTGAAATACTGGATTGGAAACCAGAAGTCAGATTCTGCAACTAGTTAGTAGTGATTTATCTCTACCTTCCTGAGCCTCATTTTTACTATCCCTAAAATGAGGCAACTGGGTGATATATGTGACATTCCTTCTAGCAATAAGGTTTTCACAACACCAGAAATATGAAACAAATCTTAAATTACAGTGAACAAGTTTTTCAAAGGGAACTAAGACATTACTCTTATTTGTTTTTAGAAGAATCACAGTTTAACTAAAGATAGAGGAAGCCAAGGAGGATACATGTTTTCATTATGGTAACAATCCAAAAAAGGAGGAACGGAGTTAATGCCAAAAAGATGTCAAAATTAATAACCAGCTCAAAAGCTAGAGGTCACCTACTATAATTAAGTAGGAACTAATCTAAAGAGCAAGTTAGGCAGAATTTTTATATAGCAAATGGGAAGATTATATAATAACGAATCGCCAAAGGCAGAATTAAAACTGATATAAGCCAGCTTCAAGAAGGAAATGGACAAATCTGATAGAAGCAAGCTTGTACAGAGGCAAGGCCCTCCTGGGGCAGGGTTGGGGGAGGAAAAGCTCACTACTATTTTTATTCTGGTAAGAGCAGAATGAAGGTGAATGAATTTAGATATTACAGACTGTTAACAGGGGTTTTTCCATTAATAGGGCCAATCTGACCACTAGGTTCTTCTACCACTTAGAACTTCAGCATCTGGCCCCCAAATCTGTCTGTCTGTCTGTCTCTATCTCTCATCATTTATAGAGACATTAGCTATCACCCATACAGACCACACTCCTCACCCCCTGTCGTCTCGGTCCCTGAAGCTTCCCCTCAGTGTCCCCTTCCTCTATCACATCTCATTCACACTGCCAGAACATACCCAAATTTTGTCATCTTACCGACAGCTTCACCTCCAAGATCACAGTCACCTCTGGCCACCACAGTCTCCCATGAATGCGAATCCACTGACTCTCCCTTTTCTTCCCGCCTACCAGCCTTGCTCAGTTTAAGATTTTTTTTTTCCCAATTTATTTATTTTCAGAAAAACAGTATTCATTATTTTTTCAGTTTAAGATTTAAGAGCCATCACCATGATTGCTTGTAACAACCCTCTGCAAATCCTATGCCCTCGCCCCTCCAAAACACCCATCTATAACAAGGAAACCCACCATTCACATTCGCTGTATTTGGACTTGAAGGTGCCATTAAACACTCATTCATTCACGTGTTCATGCCCTCACCTCAATATAAAGCAGGCAGTGTCTCAAACCCCGAGGAGGGAAGAAAGAATGTTAGTACAACAGAACCAGGGCCTGCCTTCATGGAGTTTGTATCTACTGGGCTGGCAGGGAGGAGACACACAGCATCTGCACCCACTTTTGAAAGTATGCTCAGTAACCTTCTGTGGGTTCAACATCACCAGTAATCTTCCTTTCTCCTTTCACTAATGGCCTGTTCCCCGTTCTCCAATAAATCAGGCATTTTACTGTTATTCTGCAAATCTTCTGTTCCCTTTGCTCCTCCATTTTCACTCTGACTTAAAAGCCCTGCCCGTTTTCTTTGAGAAATCGTGGGCCAATGGGCAGGATTCTTAATTTTTCCCATCAAAATCCTCCCAGCACACATGCTCATTTTTCCTGCCTCAACTGTTCACTCAAATGTTTAAGGTCTTCCAAAACACAAGTCCTCCATTTGTATTCTGATCTTATCCCTTCTAACATCTCAGAGGCACTGTAACTTCAAGCCCCCTCCTGATCCCCAGCAACACCAAGACTTCCCTCCTTTTCTGGACAACTCCCTAGAGTAAGCACACGGGCATCCTGCAGAATCTCCCATTTCAGTAGTAAAACACAAACCTTCCTTTTATCTCCCCCCATTTGTGTGTTTTCCTTCATACAGCCAAACTTCTTCAGGACAATGTATTATAGACATCAGAGTTTCTCCATGTTGGCACCCTGATCCAAACCACCAGTATTTCTACTCTTCTCCCACATTAAGAGAGTGATCATTAACACCTGCTTAGAACCTTTCGATGATTTTTCCACTGCATTAAAAATAAAACTCAAGCCTTTCACCTGGCCCACAAAGCCGTACAGAACCTCTCCCTACTTGCCACTTGGACCCTCTCTTCTACTCCACTCTTCACCCATCCTTCCACCTTTCTTGTGCATGCTAAGCTCCCATCTGCCTCAGGGCCTTTTCCCTCACAATTTCTTCTGCTTGGAATGCTCTCCTCCCTGGAATTGGAGGATCAGGGCTGGCTTATTTTTCCCTTTTCATTTAAACCTCAAGCTTAAATTTACTTTGTCAGAGAAGCCCTTACTCAACACCTAATCTAAGGTAGCTATTATGTCAATTTTATCACATCAATTCTCTATAAAGCTATCAGACATTTTAAATTTTTGCTTTATCTTTTTTCCCCTCAAAGAATCTAAGGGTCAAGAGAACAATTTGTTCACCTCTGTATCTCCAGCACCTAGAGTAATCCCCTGTATACAGCTGGTAGCTAATAAATTTGTGGAGCTGATTAGAATAGAGAAAAGTGTATCCATATTCTGAGAAAGTAGGTTCTGCTTCAGCTGCCAGATATACTCTAAAACAAACAAGTAACTGCAAAATTTCACTTTCAGAACAGCAGTAAAAAGGGAGCCTTTAACAATGGCTTACATTCTCAAAGCATCATCTAAAAAAAACTGAAAAAGCATAACAAAAAAACTTTAACGAAACCTTCCCACTAGAACCTTGTTTTTCTCTACTGGAATTCCAAAGATACAGATCACTACAAAGTAGCAATTATATAACTGAGACAGAAACTAAATTCAAAACCAAGGTCATGAAAGTAGAGGAATATAGAGGTGATCTGAATGGAATTTTGCTTCCTCAGTCTAAGAACTCATTCTACTTGTGGAAATATAATGGTCCAAATAAGCCTCTGCTAAATGACTAAGCCCAAACCCTATCAGAAACTACATATCCCACTCCAAATCCTGGTCCACCCCTGACAACACACTGAGGAGGTAACTGTACAATGTTTCCATCTAGGAAAACAAAAAGTAAAATGGTAAACATTCTAAACTCTATAGTTTGGTCATACCATAAAATTCTATTCCAAAAATACTGTGAGGTAATTTCTGGCCACAGTGAAACAAAAACTTAGAATGCTAGAAGCGTCTGCTGTTCTGACAATGAAAAAGGTTCAATCACTTTCCTTAACTGCTAGCACAAATACAACTAATAAGGTGCACTGATTACCAGAACATCTTCTAATTAAGAACCTCAGGCAGACTGGAGACTTAGAAGGGACTGTGACAGGTTATCTAATCTAGTTTCCTTGAAACAGGAAGATCTAAACCGTTCTATTTAGAGAAGAGCTGACCTAACCATAAAGGCCACTGGGAGAGCTCAGCATCGTTTTCCAGCTATTGTCACTGCCCATGACCTTTCCAATTGGTCTCCATTTACTCATATGGTTTGGCTAGCTCTTGCTATATGCCATTGGCATCAAATTCCACTGCAGAATGAGCATGGTACCCCCCCGCCCCCGGCCATTTTATCAACATTAAGCAAACCATTAAGCAGTCCCTCCAGAACCCTGTTCTCAACTAACCATTCCTCTTACTCTGCTCTGGTATCACCAGATTTCAATCCACACACACAATGCCTGCAGCCTGTTCCTGGGAGAGAGTCCTCCTGACTGCTAATGTGGAGATGTACACAGCCAGTATTTCAAAAGTTTGTTTCCAGGCTTGTTACCTGGATCTTACAACATAGTTTTCTATTTTTAGGAAGTATAAATGAGGGGCGCCTGTGTGGCTCAGCGGGTTAAAGCCTCTGCCTTCGGCTCAGGTCATGATCTCAGGGTCCTGGGATGGAGCCCCGCATGACAGGAAGGGAAGGAGGCTCTCTGCTCAGCAGGGAGCCTCCTTCCCTTCCTGTCTCTCTGCCTACTTGTGATCTCTGTTAAATAAATAAATAAAATCTTTAAAAAAAAAAAGTATGAATGAAAAAAATAAAAATAAGTGTTAAGAGGAACAAGAGGACAAGAAAGAAAAAAAAAAATGAAGTTACGTGTAAAGGTTTAAAGACAGTGCCCAAGATACAATAAACGAAACTGCAAGCAGAAAAACAAAGGAAAGAGAACAGTCTGTACCCTTACGCACACACATCATTAAAACTAAAAGGAAAAAGGAAACTGGTGGGGAAACATGAGGGCCTGCAGGCTCTTAGCAAGCTACCAGGTGAGAATTCTGGCCAAGGATAAGCTTAATGGCCTTCCAGAACAAAGGACAGGAAAAGTGTAAACCCAGACAAAGATGGAGAGAGGGACATTCAAAAGTTACACATCTGCCATATGTTTAAAACTGTATCCTTCTATAATATAAAGGACCTTATTATATTTAGAAATTACACAAAAAATGTTATTTTTAATCCCTTTAACACCCATGGATAACTGTATCAATGTTTTGGCATTCATACTTGGAATTTCATGGAAAAATTTACAAGTTACACTATAGAAGATTACCATTTTTCTGTGTATTCCTTTACTTATTTATTTTTAAAAGATTACATTTATTTGTCAGAGAGAGAGAGCTTGAGCACAAGCAGGGGGAGCAGCAGGCAGAGGGAGAAGCAGGCTCCCCGCTGAGCAAGGAGTCTAATGTGGGACTGGATCCCAGGACTCTGGGATGATGACCTGACCTGAAGGCAGAGGCTTAATGGACTAAGCCACCCACCTAGGCGTCCCTATGTGTTCCTTTAAAGATGGGGTTAAAACATTAGGAATGACTATAAGGCATTTTGCCCATTAATATATGCCATAATTTAACTACTTTATTATGTACTGGGTCACTTAGGTTGCTTCAAAGTTTTAAAAACAAGTTTTAAGAACAACACTGCAAATTGCACTCTCTGATACATTAATCTTAGTGCTCATCTCTGAATCGTAAGATAATTTATGCAAAAATCACTAAAAGGATATAAAATCTTTGTCAATCAACCTATACCGCAAAGTCAGCTACATGACACTTGCCAATCTGACAAGTTCTGTATCTCCCACTTTTTAAAATACGCATTCTTTGGAATAGACATAAAACCGTTTTGTATCCTATGCTTATTGGTTACTTTTCCATTTTTATTCAAAACTGCTCCATTCCTCCTCTTCGTAGATGGGATCACTCATCTTTATTTTCACCCCCACAGCAACTGCGAGTCTGTGTTTTCTCTGGAAAAAGCATTCTCTTAATAGACAAGCACCTGCTGGAAGCCATCTGGGGAAGGATGGCATACGGCAGTCTCTGGAGCAGCTTCTCTGCATGAAACAAAATCTTCACTGATGGGGGATGACGGGGAGTTCTGAGAGAGTATTATTTCTGAAGTCCTTATGCGCACCTTCACAACTCTGAAGCTTTTTTCTAAAACTATATTCTCAACACACGAGACAAAGTCTTTCTTGTAAAAGCCTATCTCCTTCCATACACTCTCTTCCCTGACTGAGGTACTAACTCACACCTCTCCTAAACAGCAATGAAATGTTGTCACTAAAGCCCATGCATTATTTTATTTATGTGGGTCTTCTCTCCTAACTAGTGAGAGCCTTCTGTGACCTTCCTAATTATTAGAAGACTGCCATCTATCCCGAGTGGCTAATACATTGGTCACTATCAAACATGCAGAGTTCACTGAATTCTAGCATCTCATTTTCTAGAAAAGGACCCAACGGTCCAGATGAGTATCATTCTCTTGGTCAAGGAAAACCAGGGCCAGAAGCACTCTTTCCTGATCACCAGCCTCCGGATGAAGCACACTCTCCCAACTCTACGTAGCTGGGGACGCCAGCAGCACTGGCATGCTAGGAATCTTTCTGGGTGAAAAAGATAAAAATCTGAACCTTTTTTTTTTTTTTAAAGACTTTATGTATTTATTTGTCAGAGAGAGAGAGAAAGAGGGCAGAAGCAGGCAGAGTGGCAGGCATCAAGAGAGGGAAGCAGGCTCCCTGCCAAACAGAGAGCCTGATGCAAGGCTCGATCCAGGACCCTGAGATCCTGACCCAAGCCAAAGGCAGAGGCTTTATCCACTAAGCCACCCAGGTGCCACAAAGTCTGAACTTTTGAATAAATCAGAACTTAAAGATTCAGATATGATTTATTTCAAAGCGGTCTCTCTGGAAGGCCATGCAAATATCTCAATGATGTTACAACTGGTCAGAGGAGCTTTATAATTTCTCTTTTGAAAGCGCCTTTAGGGCCAGTTCATAAGAAAATCATAATTCTTAAACTTAAGGAAATTTCAGAATCGTGTATCATTTTACACCCCAACTGATGTCACTCAGTTTTTCCATTTATCTTATTCTGTGAAATTAAATGAACTTTAGCCATTTCAAAAACTTATATCCAGCTTCAAAGCATCAGATGACTTCATAAACATTATCACTAATGATACTCCAAGAGAATATAACATTCCAGAAGATCAGCTTAAGATGTCAGAAATAATGATGGCACTGAGAAACTTCATAACCTCTTTATATTCCTTCTGTAAAGTCTGTTTATATTCCTTCTCTTCCCAAAGAGATAGCTTTATTGCCATTTTGAGGGAAAAAAAACCCAAACTTGTATAATGATATAAATTGTTTTTATCGTTCCAATTTTAGTATATGTGCTGCCGAAGCGAGCACGTGATATGAATTGTTTTTAAAGGGTATTTTTAGTTAGGCAATCATGACCTACTGAAAATTCTCCAAAACTTATATAGAGGATACCCCCAAAGGTGAGCATGTCAAATAACATTGAATATATACTGAAAAATGCCCAGAAAATTGTTTTAAAGTAAATATATCAGAATGTAAATGATAATGCCTATTGAGGGACAGAATTATGAGACATTTTTAATTTTTCTTTATTTTTGGTCACCTGGACCTGCTTACATTCCTACTAAGACTATGGGGCGATTATAAAATAAGTAGCAATCAAACATATATATATACACACATATTAACATTCCAAGATCTAAGCAGTAAGGAAGCTTCATCTACTACTATAGAGGCAGAATTTAAAAAGAATGTAAGGTTATCGGGACGCCTGGGTGGCTCAGTTGGTTGAGCGGCTGCCTTCGGCTCAGGTCATGATCCCAGCCTCCTGGGATCGAGTCCCACATCGGGCTCCTTGCTTGGCAGGGAGCCTGCTTCTCCCTCAGCCTCTGCCTGCCATTCTGTCTGCCTGTGCTCGCTCTCTCTCCCTCTCTCTCTCTGACAAATAAATAAAATCTTTAAAAAAAAAAAGAGGATCTAAGGTTGGGATTATCTAATCTCCTTGCCCTTCTATATAATTCTACAACTACCTATACAACTCAAAAAGAAACCTTCCCTATTCTAAATGAGCCACTAGCTTTCAAAATGTTTCAAGCAAATTCAACAGTTATTGTATTGTTGATGACCTGAAAATAGGTCACCCCCCCAACTGATTATAACTCTCTTATGCAATGTTCCTTTGAAGGAAACAAGCACAGCTTGTACAAATATTTCAACTACTTCTACTTCCCTAAGAGAAGATGGTACACATCTGTAGGTATTTCTAAGTTCTGAAAGCACATACAAAGGCAGAAGAAAAATTATAAAGAAGTTAAATCAGCCTAGTCATTTGTCCCAAGCAATTTCATATTATATCATTAATTTAAAAGTACATGGGCATCTGCTGTGTCACTGGTGAATAAATAAACAATGCCTGAAGTTTAGACATGTTTATGTTGAAAGTTATGATGAAATAATTATCTGGAAAAATATGTTAAGATAAGGTTTGAGAAGTAACTACATTTCTGCAGGATATGTAACTGCTTTTCTGTATAGTTCACTGTTAAACAGTAATATTGATTTCTTTCTGACTAGGAATTTAGGGCTCAAAACTATCAGCATGCCAATTTTTAGTCTTTAAGCAAATGGACATATATGAAATATATCTGAATTTATATGGTTTATACATTCCGTTTGTAAAGATTTAAAAATCATACTACTCAAAGTTCAAGTGCCTGTACAGAAAAAATGGATCATCAGGGGACAGGCGACCACAACGTGACAGAAAAGCTCCCCCTCTTCATCCCCGGCCCAACCCAAGCTGAGTAACACCATTCCATCACCCTAGAATGGACTGGGAATGACTGCTGTCCCACCCCTACAGGCATTAAGTCAAATATATTTGGGGATTATCTCAAGCTCCCTTCCTATTTCATCATCTGATAACCCTTCACCTCAGAGACCCTTGCAGCAAGGGGGAATTTCTAATTCAATCATTCATAAAGTATCTTCTCCACTCCTGAGCTTAGAAAAATCATCCAAGGGACCTTAAAAGGAAATCACCAATTTATTCTTAAAATGAATGCTAAGAGTTCCTGGCATAAGAAGGAATTACAGGCACTCTGTATTACTTTTACAGCACAAAGCTTGAAAGCAGTAGGGTAGCTGGATAGTGGAGGAGAAGCTACTACATTCTGACTAAGAATTAGTCTACGGTGATCCTACCTTTTCCACATTACTTATCTTAGAAATGTGGAGGCCTAGAATCAAAACGTAAAGCTGAGGATGACTTTGGTCCACCTCCTTAAAAAACCCAACCCAAACAAACAAAACAAAAAGTCTTTTTGTTGGAAGGTGAGTGGGGTGTGTGGTGTCTAAAGTCCAAGAGGCCTGGCATGAGTTCCAAAGATAAGCCCATGGCAGTAGCAAGACATACCAACCCTGGCAATTCAGAACATGAGGTCCAGTGTGACTAAGAATGAATATATTCCAATTTTTTTTTAATTCTTTCTTAAAATTGGTCAGTATTTTATAGTATTTCAAACTCATCTTTAAGTGAAAATTTTAAAAGCTGACTTAAGTTTGCTGAGTTACTACCATTCCACAATCTCAAAACCTTTAAAAAAAAAAAAGTATCAGCCTTTCATCAGCTGTACCTCTATAGCATCTGATGCTAACAGATCTACACTGTCATTAAGTGCCTTAATGGGGGGTGGGGGGGATGGGTTATAGTAGTATGGCCAATTAGGGCAGAGAGAAGATGGAGGAGGAAAAAATAGTACCTCTTTATACAATCCCACTGAGGCTCCTACTCTACTTTCTTCGGCTGTTCAGGGGGCTAAAAAGATGAGGAGCAGAGAGAGCAGAAAAGGGGGATTTCACTCCTAGCTACCCACAACTGTAGTGAACAAAAGCAGAGGCGGCTCTAGAGAGGATTCTTAATGACAGAATTAGAATAAACACTATGTAACATTAATTCCAACAACTGAGCAATTAAAATGAGATTTAAGGTATGTTTATTATTTTACTGCTTAGCCTGAATAGACACTGGGCCTTAAGACTGTTTTGACAGAAAAATTAGTTATAATCATTACAATCAGGCAAAGGTATATTCAATCATCTATCGCACTGTGAAGTCCCACAAAAAGTCCCTGATTAACTGAATTTTTCCTTTTTAGGCTTTGGTGAAGTAACCATTTCTGGAATTATGTCTCACAAAATGCCGGATTTTTTTTTTCCTTTTCTCTGTGCTTTCAAAACTCTCTAATGAGAAAAACTGAGTAGTTACATACCTATAGATGGAGATTTGAAAGGGTATTTATCAGGAAGATCCACTCTAACTTTCCATACTCCGCCTTCATATGGTGCTGAAATAAAAGTAAAAATGTTGGAACATTAGAACTGTGTCTCCACATTAAAAAATAAACCCAAGTTTAAGTGAAACATTAAATCCTAGCATCTTTTGACAATCTTGCAGATTAATTAATTCCACATTAATTAATCAGCAGGTATTCTATGTTCAGATTAAAATAACTTTTCTTTAAAAGATATAGAGTTAGAAAATAAGATTTGTTTCTCTCCTACATTTACCTGATTTTTAAAGTATTAAACACTTAGTTCCTAAGTAACAGCTTCCTATTTCAATCTTCCCTGTTGACCCACCCATCATCAAAAACAAAAAAAAGAAAAGGGGGGAAAAAAACTTACCCAAAACCATCCATGAAAAAAACAAACAATAGTATTCACAATTTCTGTTTTAAGCTGTCATATAAAGTAACTATGGTAAAAGCAGAATTTTCTGACTGATACACATACCTCCACTGATATTCTCATTACCTACTAAGAAATAGAGAAGAACAGAAACTGAAAAAGAAGGACACATATATGAACACGTGTGTACTTACTTCCTTGTGGTCCATAAAACTTCACTACAAATTCATTGAGTCCTCCCAGGATCGTAACCTCATGCTTACTCTCAATGCTAAGGTGAAAAGTAAAGGAAAGTACACAGGCTTTGTATTACCTGGAAGAACTAAAGATGATATCCCCAAGATATGCTATGTAAAGTGTTACCAACATTTATTTGATTTGAAACTGATAAAATATGAAATATACGTAGTCGTTCTGGTCATTTAGAAGGCAATATATACTCTTATGAAAAGAATGCGAATAAACTTCAGATTCAGAGACTGGTGTTCAAATCCCAGGAGAGCCACGTACTAGGTCTGTGGGCCTACACAACATAATGTAAGCTCACCCCCCAAGCCTTTGCTATCTTTGTCAATCAGGAAAAAACCACTTCATAGGATTTCTGTGAGGATCAAATGGGTTAAGTATGTAAAACACGGAAACTGCATTTTGTAGATAATATAAAGGAAAAAAAGGCACTTAGTTTTAGTTTTTCTCCCCTCTGCAGTCTCTCCTCGCTAATCTACCCCTAGTGAACCTTTAACATAAACTCCATTATTCTCTTTAGTCAAATTCAAGAACTTAGCAAAATACCAATTCTCCCAAACTCGAAATGCTATGCTCCTAAAGCTATGGATTTACTTAAGCAACGTCCCCACCCATTTTCCCCCGGCTTAGAAGAATAATCAAATAATTGTGATGTCACCTTCCTACAGGTACTATTAAATGCAAAACAGCAGCAGAATCAATCAATAAATCTTATCTCTAGTATTTATTTCACCTACCCTTTCCCTCCCCTTCCAAACCTCTCTCCAGCTTAGGTCGCCTCTAGCTTCTGGCATGTTCTGGGGCTCCAATCACAGGAGTACTTGGTGTGTTGTTCTCTTCCTCAGAAACTTATCTGCCCCTGAGACTCTTAGATGTTTAAGGTACTAAGATTCAACTGTAAAAACCAAACCAACCCGCTTCAGTAGACCTGTTGTTTTCGTTTTCTTCTTTGTGGTCTAAACAAATAATAACTCGGGGACTTTAGGTAATGAACTTTGGGGGGCCCCTCACAATGAACTTAAACAAGAAAACCCCAAACAACCACATATGGAAAAGGGGATCTCGAATGTCACAATGTAACTGAACAACAACCAGAAAACCCCAAACAACCCAATCAAGATAAACTGGTCTCACCGCTCTCCCCGGCAGTGCAAATCACATTTTAATTACAAGAACTATTATACCAAAGGCAAAGAAACCAAAGAAATTTTAAAATGTTCTCTTACACAGAGAAAAACAGTATTTTTAAAGATATGAAATTACATATTTGGCTCTCCTATCCTCTGTCCTACAGGCCAAAGAACAGAGGGGCTGGGTGTAATTTGGCAAAGTCCTTCCTCAAAAGCCTTGAACAATCCCCACTAGAGATATTTAATAGGACAATTCAGTCTATACTAATTTGATCTCATTCTTTTCTAAATGAAAACTGTTTTAACAGCATGCACACTGAAAGGACTCACTTCATTTCTCATTTAGTCAAATGACACAAACATGCATGCATTAGTGTACAAAACTCTTCTTGACCAGTCACCCTCTGACACGGCAAAATATTCCAAAGTACTAACCAGTTAAAATTTGTTTTAAAACAAACTAAAAAGCACCTCGAGTTACAAGTTAAATCTAGTTACAACAGACAAAATTAAATATAAACAATAAAACCCTTGAAGAAAAGACTTTTTAGAAAATCATCTTGGGGTGAAAAGACTTCCCTAAGAGTAACACCAAAGTCAGAAACCAGAGAGGAAAAGATTAGCAGATATAAGCGCACACGAACATTTAAAACTTTTATATTGTAGGGCGCCTGGGTGGCTCAGTGGGTTAAGCCGCTGCCTTCGGCTCAGGTCATGATCTCAGGGTCCTGGGATCGAGTCCCGCATCGGGCTCTCTACTCAGCAGGGAGCCTGCTTCCTCCTCCTCTCTCTCTCTCTCTGCCTGCCTCTCTGCCTACTTGTGATTTCTCTCTGTCAAATAAATAAAATCTTTAAAAAAAAAAAAAAGAATTTAAAACTTTTATATTGTAAACGACAAGATTAAAACTAGGAAGAAAAAAATTATAGCATATGACCAAAAAATGTAGATTGCAATATAAAAGGTTATTACAAAGCAGTAAGCAAAATTAAAGGGGCACCTGGGTGGTTCAGTCAGTTAAGTGTCTGACTCCTGATCTCAGTGCAGTCCATGATCTCAGGATTTTGAGATGGAGCCCACAGGCTCAGAGTCTGGACATGGAGCCTCTTTAAGACACTCTCTCTCTTTCTCTCTCTCTTCCCCTTCTCCCCGGTTCTCTTTCTCTCCCTGCTTTGCTCCTCCCCCCGCCCCCCTGGGGGAAGAAAAAGAAGGAAAAGAAAAATTAGAAACCCCTTGACAGAGAAAGACCAGGACAGCCAAGAAAACTGAATGAGCAAAATTAAGTTTTAAAAAAGTTCAACTCTTTAGTTTAAAAATTAGACATTTTTCACTATGAAAATGAAAGGGCTAAAAAAAAAAAAGAAAGAAAGAAAGAAAATGAAAGGACTGATGAAAACCTAGTGTTCAGGGGAGTATAAATTCACATTCCTGAGGATAAATTTAGCACTGTGTTCCAAAACTCAAAATAAATTTATTCTTTTATTCCAATTACACTTTTATGAAGTTTATTTTTAAAAAAATAACCAGACACTGCTGGTGGGAGCGTGATACAGTTTCAACCACTTTGGAAAACTGTGGGCGTGGAAAGTACACATACATACACCCTACGTCCAAGAGCATTCCTCCCACTAGAGAGCCGTATAGTGATGACCACCAACACAGAGGTTTCAGAATGCTCACAGCACGAATTGTAATATCCACAATTTAGGTTACAACCCAAAGGCTTGTCAATAAAAAGGATAAACTATGATTGTCACCCAGCAGAATACTGCACAGCAATAAAAAATGAATTCCAACATTTGAGTGTATGAGTCTCCCAGGTATTACAGTGAAAGAAACCAGATACCAAAGAGCACATGCAATATGATTCCTTCGCTACACATTTCGAACAAGCTAAATGAATCAATCGTGTTAGGAATTAGGATAGTAGTCACCCTAGTGGGGACAGCGATCATTTCAAGTGGTTCGAGGGGGACTTCTTGGGTGCTGATTAAACATTTACTGTTCCACTTATCACTGAGCTACAAAGATCTGTGGACTTTTCATGTATATGCTACTGTTTAACAAAAAGTTCACTAAAAACACAAAAGTGTATCTGAAATGTGCAAATATGTTTACTGGAATATGTGACATTTAAAAATGGAAATTAAATATTTATTAAAAGGAACTGATTTAATGGGTTATTAGCGATTTTATACAATAGGCTACCACTGTATCCACTAGTGTTTACTGGTGCCTGCTCCATACCCACAGCTCCTCTAATGTGCGTTTCTGCTCAACTTGAGATATCCAGAAATAGGTAACTGAATAAAGTAATACAGGTAAAGATATCCCCGTCATTAAACAAAACCAAATAAATTCACAAGGAAAATGAAAAGAACAGAGTAAGGTAGAGGATTCAGAGAGTTTAACAAATGAAATCATAAACTAATTCTATAACCTAAAAATCTATAGAAGCAACATTCCTCATTAGAACCAATCTGCTATGAATAGCACTTGTGGACAGCAATTACTCTTAATTAATCATTTAAAGTTATAAGTTATCCACATGGATGTCTTCTCCAGAAAACTTAAGATATTTCTATCCTTGACATGTATGCAATAAATCTGGGTTTCTTCCATTTTGTGATCTGAGAGTCAGTCCATGCTTTTATCTACTTTCCAAAGAAATTCTCCTCTCCCAACAGTCATGTTAAAATGAGATTAGAAGTAATGCTCCAAACCTCCCCTTTCCCACGATCCCTGGTACAACCCTCCTGTCAGATATACTGGGTCTGTCTTTAATTACACATTATACTATAAACTGAAGAATTCTTATAGTCCATTTTGTTTGAAAAACTAAAACTGAACTGAATGAAACCTTTAAAACTCCTACCAAGTTGGTAAAATGAAGAAGCTGTGCTAAATTTATACTGCCTTAGAATGGTACAGACCACTGAATCAAATGGAAACAAAGAATTTAAGTTTAGTTGAAAGAAAACTGCATTAAAAAGAAGCCATTTTATCACCACGAATGAATGATTTGCCCACAAAAAATATGCAATTACTTGACTGCTGTTACCATGTGTATTTATGGTAGAGGCCATGGGTTTCTTTCTCCTCTCTGTTGCAAACTCAAGGGCAAGGCAGGCAAATGAGAAGGCAGGTTACAATGACAAAAATAATTATCTATTTCTGAGACGTGCTGGTCAGGCTAGTAGGCTGGCGGGAACGCACTAGAAGGTTTCTTGATTCCTCTCTCAGTTACAAAGCTCGAACACAGAAAATACCCCTCAGATACTGTTCCGGTAAACATATGTCAAATAAACCCATGAAGCCACGTTTTACTCACCTATGATCTAAGTTATTTGCAAAATACTGCTTTTTACTTACTAAGCATTTCACTCTTCAGGACTCTCAGCATTTTCAGTATAATAATGATTAACATTCACGGGAACCCAAGCTCGTTTCACTTTTAAAATGCCAGCCACCCACCACCTTATTTTCCCTGAATGGCATTATGATTACACAATCTAATATTTAAAGGTTAATGCCAAACTGTCAAGAGATAACTGACATTCTTGGCAAAACGTGTCTATCGGGATTTTAGAAATGGCTTTTATATAGTTCTGGAATTTTCCATAAAGAGCGCCAAGGGCTAAAAGCCTGTGCCACAGGATTGAAATTAACAGGTCAAAGACCTACAAATCGGACAGCATTGTTTCCTAAGTTGACTGATAATGAGCTTATAAAATAAATGAGGGTGGCCTCCCAGAGCTGTGTCCATGGAAGTAAGAGAATGGGGTGAAGAATGCGCTTCTGTGCAGAAGGTAGAAGCAATCTCTGTGGCTTTCTCTATGTTCAGACCAGTCTGTTTCCAACCCTCCTTGAAATGAATCATACTACAAACATTGAAGACACTTGCCAACCTTTACTCACTACCTAGTATTCTTGGTAAGAACGTGGCATGTCTATAAACCCATGGATGTGCAAAATATCACGAAAATAATACTTTTGGGGTTACACTGTTGTTGTTTTTTCCTAAAGATTTTATCAAATCTTATCAAATCAAATCCTAAAGATCTGACAGAAAGAGATGCAGCAAGAGCAGGAACACAAGCAAGGGGAGTAGGAGAGGGAGAAGCAGGCTTCCCGTCAAGCAGGGAGCCCGATGTGTGGGGCTTGATCCCAGGACTCCGGGATCGTGGCCTGAGCTGAAGGTGGATGATTAATGACTGAGCCACCCAGAGGCCCCTGGGGTTATGTTTACAAGGAATACTTCTCCTTTAAAGACATACACTGAAATATTTACTAATTAAACTATAGGATGTCTACAATTTGCCTCAAGAGTTAGAAGAGAGGTATTGAAGAAATGGTGTAAGCCCTGAGGTGGGAATTCCTGAATGTGAATGAAGCCTGGGGGTTTATCACACTGTTCTTATATGTTTGAAATTTTCCATTAAAGTTCTAAAAAATAAAAAAAAATTAAGAATGTAGTCAGTTATTGGAACTTCAACATTTAACAAGCCTAACAGTGTAGAACTAAGATGATGTATCTCTTTTTTATAGATTTATTTAGAGAGAGAAAGCAGGCACACATGGGGGGAGCAGAGGGAGAGAATCTCAGGCACACTGGAGCTTCTGTTACTGTACATGACTTTTTTGTGTGTTGTTGTTGTTTTGTAACAGATGAACTTTTGTTTAAATTATTATTATTGGGGGCGCCTGGGTGGCTCAGTGGGTTAAGCCGCTGCCTTCGGCTCAGGTCATGATCTCAGCGTCCTGGGATCGAGTCCCGCATCGGGCTCTCTGCTCAGCAGGGAGCCTGCTTCCCTCTCTATCTGCCTGCCTCTCTGTCTACTGGTGATCTCTGTCTGTCAAATAAACAAATAAAATCTTTAAAAATAAATAAATAAATAAATAAATAAATAATTATTGGGGTGCCTGGGTGGCTCAGTTGGGTGTCTCAAGTCTTGGGTTTGGCTCAGGTCATGATCTCATGGGTTCTGGGTCAAGCCTTTCGTGGGGCTCCACACTCAGTGGAAGTGTGCAGAGTCGACTCTGCATTGGGTTCTCAGCTCGGCATGGAGTCTGTTTCTCCCTTTGCATGCTGCTCCCCCTGCTTGTGCTGACAAATAAATAAATAAAATCTTAAAAAAAAAAAAAGACACCTGGGTGGCTCAGTGGGTTAAAGCCTCTGCCTTCGGCTCAGGTCATGATCCCAGGGTCCTGGGATAGAGCCCCATATTGGCCTCTCTGCTTGGCGGGGAGCCTGCTTCCCTCTGCCTACTTGTGCTCTCTATCTGTCAAATAAAATAAATAAAATCTTTAAAAAAAAAAAAAGAAAGAAAGAAAGCAAGCAAACATTCAAGGCCTCAACTAAGGCCTTGGAATGATGGGAGAGATCAGAGACTTCAGAGGCTTACAACTGACTAGACACAGCACAGCTAGAACAAAGCTCCAGTGTTGCTAGGGATGCCCGGGTGGCTCAGTCGGTTAAGCGTCTGCCTTTGGCTCAGGTCATGATCCCAAGGCCCCAGGATCAAGCCTGACATGATCCCTGCTCAGCAGAAAGCCTGCTTCTCCCTCTGTCGCTTCCTCCACTGTACTCCCTTCTTTCATGCACCCTGACAAATTTTAAAAAAAAAAAAAATCTTAAAAAAAATTTTTTTAAAAGACATCTCCAGTGTTGCTAGAATATCTCATTTTCATGAGAAACCAAAGAACTAGATTTCTAAGCCAGTATCTTAATTTCTAAATGCAAACAGAGCACGTGCTCCAAGGTCTCTCTCAGCAAAGCTTTCTTCTGGGACCATCCTACTTACAACCACATACTGCTACATTGTCACCAACTAATATACAATGTATTTTACTTTATCACTTGTCTCCTACTACTACAATGCAAGCTTCTAAAGGCAAGGATTGTTCATTGCTGCGTTCCTGGAGCTTAGAAGAGTACCCAACACAGAGTAGGCACTCAATTAACTACATTAAATGAACACATGAATGAAGTTGCCAGACAGGCACAGCCTGGAACTGCCAGTCTAAGATCTAAGTATAGTTTTAGCTTTGTCAGACAGGGAAGGTGATACTATTAACAGCGAAGTGAAGCACAGGACAGAAGGAACAAGTTTTTTATGGAAGATGCTCAGTTCGGTTCTGAACACAGAAGCCATTTGAAGTATAAATGGATAAGCCAAGTGGCCATATACTATAAGCAGCTGGAAAACTGGTGATTTAGAAGGAGTCACCTCACAAATCACTTAACTCTCAGCTTGTTTCCCAATCTCTAAGCAAGGGGAGGGGGCTGGGGAGAGATTAACTACCTCATTCACAGGGATGCTGAAGCTGAAACACCTACAAAGGTACCTGGCCCAGCATCTGACACAAAAAAGATTCAAAAATTTTTTAAATGTAAAAAATACACAAAACTGACTAAAATTAGTTTCCACAGGACTAAAATTTACTTAAGCAACAATTCTTTTAATATCTCAAAAACTGTTTTCTTCTACGTATTTGAGACTCCCCTCCACCCCCGACAGACACACACACACACACCCCCACCCCTTTCCTGATGTTATTATGAATAATGGTTACTGTACAGCATCACAAAATACAATGACGCCACGAGGAACTAAAATGGCACACGTTTATTTTCTGAAATAGAAACTTCCCATACTGTACGCTGAAGGCACTGGCAGTTTCTTTTCCTTTATTATTGTTTTTTAAAATCATCTCTACACCTAACATGGGGCTCGAACTCATGATGCCAAGATTAAGAGTCCCATGCTCCATCGACTGAGCCAGCCAGGTGCCAGGTGCCCCCCACACAGCTGTTGTTGTTGTTTAGCTAGATTTAAGAGCTGTCACTGGGCTACCAAGCTTTAAAATGTTATCTGTAGGGACACCCGGGGGGCTCACTTGGTTACGCATCCAACTCTTGGTTTTGGCTCAAGTCATGATCTCACAGGTTGTAAGGTCGAGTCCTGCTCGGTCCACTCAGTCAGGAATCTGCCTGGGGAGTCTCTCCCTCTGCCCCTCCCCCTGCTTGTGTTCTGTCAAGTAAGTTAAGATCTTTAAAAAAAAAATCTTAAGAGAAAAAAAAAAGAGCTTTTCATGATGTTATAGCTTGATTCAAAGATTAAAAAAAAACACTACGTTAAAAACAAGCCATCTACCCAAAGAACACCTTATAATCCTAAGGATGATAATGCCATTATGGTTATTTACATAACCATCATTATTTTTAAGAGAAGCCAACTGATGTATGTAGTTGTTAACTGAAAACATCTGGGATTTGCCCTAAAGTACTTCAGAGAAGAAAAGATGTGTGGCAAAGTCCTGATAACTACAAAGTTTTAAGTGACAAAGATTCATTAAACTATCTTTGCAGGGGTGCCTGGATGGCTCAGTGGGTTGAGCCTCTGCCTTCAGCTCAGGTCGTAATTCCGGGTCCTGGGATAGAGTCCCTCTGCTCAGCAGGGAGCCTGTTCCCCCACCCTCCGCCTGCCTCTCTGCCTACTTGTGATCTCTGTCAAATAAATAAATAAAATCTTAAAAAAAAAAAACTATCTTTGTGTACAGTAATAAAATAAAAACATAATAAAATTCACTTTAATTTCTAATATGTATCGTGTTATCTTATTTTTTTAAATCAGAAGGCTGTATATATCCAACTACACTCTGCTTCTATGGAAGGTGATACTGTCAAGGAACTAGTTTAAAATCTATAGATTTAAGATACAGCTTTGAACTGCAGAGAAAAAATACTTAAAAGATTCCCAAGACCAAAGACACCCCAGAGACATAAAGTTCACAATGAAAACCTAAATAAATGATCTAGAAAAACTGTTTAAAAAGTTGGTTTGGGTGGGTGCATGGGGTGGCTCAGTAGGTTAAGCGTCCAACTTTTTTTTTTAAAGATTTTATTTATTTGACATAGAGAGATCACAGGAAAGAGAGGCAGGCAGAGAGAGAGGAGGAAGCAGGCTCCCCACCGAGTAGAGAGCCTGATGAGGGACTTAATCCCAGGACCCTGAGATCATGACCTGAGCCAAAGGCAGAGGCTTAACACACTGAGCCACCCAGACGCCCATTAAGCATCCAACTCAGGTCATGACCTCAGTCATGAGATCGAGTCCTGCACTAGGCTCCATGCTGGTTGTGGAGGCCCACTTAAGAGTCTGCCTATTCCTTTCCCTTTGCTCCTCCCCCACTCTCCTAAAAAAAAAAAAAAAAAAAAAAAATTCTTTAAGGGAAAAAATTTTTAAAGTAGACATATTATAAGATAGTGGTACCTAATTACAACTTCCAGGTCCCCTGTTCTCATTATGGAGGCAGGTGAAGCCACTGTCCACATGTCAGAGAAGTAAACAGAAAGAACCCTGTCATTCCAGAGGCAGACTACCTAATCACAGTAGGCTGGAGAAGAAAAACAAATGAATCACAACCTTAAGAATGACAACAGCACCTGAACTTGAGAACTTTGAAGTCAAAGGCAACATATAATTTCCCCATAAATGATACAGAAACATGCAAAGAGTCTAGTGGCCCTCTGCAAAATCCTAATGGAAACAAAACTTAAAATACATCCTATCTCCCCTTCTGGGCTGTATGCTTCTTTACTGTGCCATCCACAGTTTCAGGACAAGGTGCATCAGGAAGCAGTTTCTCAGTAAGCCACATTTAATACAGCTTTATGGAATATCTATACAGTGTATCTGGTTATCCATGCTTCCAGTGTTCTTCTCTAATAATCTTTGAAAACTTTACTTCCTTTGTTTTAAACATAGTAGACCGGTTTTCACCCTAACACTTGAGATGTAGACTGCAATATCACTCAATGAAAACAGTTAAGTCAAAGTGTTTTATAATCCCTACCCACAGACATTCTAATCAAGGCATATGTGATCATTTACAGTAAGCAGTGGATTTTTTTTTTTTTTTTTTTAAAGTAAGCTGTATGCCCAACATGGGGCTTGAACTCATTACCCTGAGATCAGGAGTCTCATGCTTTGCTGACTGAACCAGCCAGGCACCCCAGCAGTAACATTTTTAAAGTAAGTATTTTCTTTGCCACTCTCCAAGTAATATATATTATATTATATTACAACTGCGAAGTGCTGTGTAAGAATCAATAAATACAAGCAGTGATACCCACTCTACAGATGAAAATTACAGTCAAGTGAAAAGCAATGGATCACAGAAAATGAGCAAGAGGAGATCTTAGTTATGTGGTTATCCGTTTCTTTTTATAGTCATCTCAAAAGTCATGGAGCTGCTTAGAGAGAACCTGGTTCATAACCTGGATGACTCTCTTTACTTTCCTTGTCCATACTGTCTAATTATGAGTTTGTGTCCCCAGACACTAAGAATTCCCCACAGTAATTTTATAACATCAATAAACTCAAGAATTTCTTAAAGCAAATTCTTTAAAATTCAAATATAAATGCCTGTTAACGCAAATTAAGCAAGGGGAAGAGAGCCGCACAGACTCAGGCTTTTTAAAGCAATACATGTGCAAAGGACTAAGTAACTGGTTCAAGTTCACTGTCATGATTTTATAGTGAATAGAGCAGAACTACAGACAAATACAGGGGACAGAGTGCTAAGTTAAAGCACAGTCTACCAGTGCCGAGAATGCTGCATTCCAAAACATGGATTATGTCTGTATTCAACTGAGCCTAGTTTCTATTACCCATTTGGAAGATTCATCAGAGGTAGCAGCAATAATTGTATGTTGGAGTTTATTTTTTATTTACTGATTTTTTTTTAAATAAACAGACACTCACACACACACACACACACAGCACACAAGCAGGGGAAGCAGCAGCAGGAGAGGGAGAAGCAGGCTCCCCTGCTGAGCAGGGAACCCAATGCAGCACTCGATCCCAGGACCCTGGGATCATGCCCTGAGCCGAAGGCAAACACTCAACTGTCTGAGCCACCCAGGTGCCCTATTTTTTATTTTTATTATTTTATTATTTTTTGAAAAAGATTTTATTTCTTTATTTGTCAGGGACAGAGACAGAGAGAGCGCACATAAGCAAGCAGAGTGGCAGGCAGAGAGAGAAGTAGGCTACCACTGAGCAAGGAGCCCAATACGGGACTCCATCCCAGGACCCTGGGATCATGACCTGAGCTGAAGGCAGCTGCTTAACTGGCTGAGCCACCCAGGTGTCCCTTATTTTTTAAAGATCTTATTGATTTATTTGCCGGGGGGGGGGGGGGGAGCAGGCCCTGGCAAGCAGGGAGCCCAATGAGGGGCTTGATCCCAGGACCCTGGAATCATGACCTGAGCTGAAGGCAGATGCTTAACTGACTGAGCCACCCATGTGCCCCATGTTGGAAGTTTAATAAAGGCCAAAAAAATAAGGGGGGGGGCAGATTAAAATGTAACCTAATGTAATGCAGAAAACAGCAGTGTCTTCTTGATTGAAATTCTGCTAACAACTTTATGAAAGGGTAGTTAGTAGGCAAATATCCCTTTTGATATGTTCAAGTAGCTATTACAAGCTATATTTATCATCTTCATGAGTAATCAGTATGGAACTTGGATGACAACTTTCAGAAGAAACTGGAATGCTGTTTTTTTGTTTGTTTGTTTTTTCAGAAAAGTCCACAGTGAAAATAAGCAAAAGAAACATTAAAATGGAGTGGGGGGAAAAGTACTTTTTTAAAGTACCTTTTAAACACCCTACCATAAGAAAATAACCCCCAAATGATTAAATAAGCAGAAAACCCTGGAAAGCCAACAGCTGAGGAGTGAAAAAGGGACGCACACTAGGTGTGCAGCGCGATACGGCGAGCACGGCCGGAGCTGTTCTAAGCCTCAAACAAGTGACAGGGGACCACGCCGCATTGCGACGCTTTCTCGCCATGCCAGCAAGACTGCTCACTCAAGACCCTTAGAAACCATTAACACGCAGTAAGAAACAGGCTGTCAGGTACAATTAGGAAGTATGCAAGTGATACACAGTGATAGGGAAGCTAGCCTAATAATTTCAAGTAGAAAGTCTGAGGTTTAAATACACATAAGCTGTAAGAAATAAAGACTGTATTGTCATGAGGTACAGGAAGGAAATGAAAAATCACGTTTCTCACAAGGAGTACTTCCTGAGTAATTAAACAATGTGAAAAAGAAGGTGTGTTTGTTTTTTTAGCAAAACCAGAGAAAACAAACCTAAACACACAGAACAGTGGGTGTATATATAGTAAGAAAATTTGGCACTGAAAAGGTGACAAAACTACTAGGTTTCCTTCTCTCATGTTTGTACCACAGGGTCAAAGAGGACTGACAGGTTCAGATGCCACCAAGTGAGACAAACAGTTGGCTGATGCCATGACCACAGGTCAGAGTGCTGTTTGGAGAACACCTTTTGATAAGACTTAATAACCTCCGCTGGTGAATACAGAGTTTTAGGTTTTCTTCCTCAATTGTCTTTTAAAATGCTGAGTGGGGCCTAAAGCGGCCTCCCCACCCCCTCCCTCTAGAGTCTCACCACCCAGATGCCAGCAGCTTACTGCGCACAGAAGTGCTTACACACACGCTCATTCACGTCACAATACACACAGACACACAAGCATAAAGCGTTCTGTAAACACCTTTCTCCAAGCATCACCAAAGGCAGACACTTAACAACTGAGCCACCCAGACGCCCTCCTTTGTCCAAGTATCACATGGAGGACACCTTTATCACTACATACAGACCTAAGTGGCCCTCCCTCCGCCCCTTCATCAAAGAGTCGTAACTTAAGCAGCCATCAGTGAACTGACAGTTCACTGTCCGTTTTTTGGGGGGTTTGTTTTGAAAGATTTTATTTATTTATTTGACAGAGATCACAAGTAGGCAGAGAGGCAGAGAGAGAGAGAGAGAGAGGAGGAAGCAGGCTCCCTGATGAGCAGAAAGCCCATTGCAGGGCTTGAACCCAGGACCCTGAAATCAGGACCTGAGCCAAAGGCAGAGGCTTAACCCACTGAGCCACCCAGGCACCCGTTTGTTTGGTTTTTCACACTATTGCAACGTCACAACGACCATCCCGGTACATGCCTATTGCTCTACTTTTTCAAGTTTCTGTTTGCAATTTCCAGAAGCAGAACTTCTAAGTCAAAGGGATATATACCTAATTCTGATAAATGTCCTTCAAAAAGATTGCATTCAGTTACTTTCAATCACCATCTTAAAAGTCAACCTGTTTTCCTCACACCCTCACCAATACTGGTACTTAAGCCTTCACGCTGGAACAAAGTTCATCTTTAAACAGTACTATAATTGGCATCTATACCACCAATTGCTGTTCACCAATTCAACTGCAGTCCTGACTGGGTGCCCCAGGGGAAAATGATCCACTCCACTGACCTTCCTCCTTGCCTCTCTAACACAGCACCTGCATGTGAAGGTGGCCCTTTAGGATTCATAAACAAAAATGCACTAAGAGATGAAGCACCTTTCATTAGCTATTTCAAAGACAAGACTAGCCAATAAATCTCACTTAACCTAGAAGACAGGTTTACTCCAGAACCTGGGCAGAGAACGGTGAAAAAAATGGAAGAGTTTAGTCTGACATGACATCATCTGACGCCCCAAAGAGGATGTGAAGTTAACTTGTTTCTTGGGTAGACTTAATGTTTTAAATAGCTCCTTATACCAAACTACTTTTGCTACATGACAGGATACAAAATAATACTCATGAAGATTTATACAGATTTACAGAGAATATCTTAGCAACAGCTATTTAACATTTTATGAAATAATTCTGGTCTCCAAATTTACTAAAAGCTGCATTTACTCGACTACCTAAAAACAAGAGATCTGCAGGAAATAATTCAGACATAAAATGGTACTTACCTTCCATGTTATCTATTTATTTATATACTACTTGATTTTCTCATTACAAATGCTATCAACTGACTTTCTCATTATGGAGTATCACAACTTTCACCGTCCCCCACATTCCCTCTCCCTGTCCACGGAACACAGGTGCAGCACCACTGCTGGTCAAAATCCTATGCAGAGATTACACTCCTAATGACCATGTTAAGTATTATTCACTGCTGAGACACAGACATACAGTATATGACCAAGTTTTTTCTTTTCCTCCAAGGAAATAATCACTGCCTTAAACTAAGCAAACAAGAAACCAATATATCTATCATTAAACTGTCCCTCAACTCAAGAACTGTCTCAACATGTTTAAACACATCAAGACGAGTATTTGTATTTGAATGTTTTCCCTTACAAATTTACCTTTCTCCCTCTTTGGCTTGGGCAGGTAGCATGCACGCCACTACTTAAGCACATGCTGGCTGGAAGGCAAAGGAAGGGGACTCACAAAACATGCTAGCTGAAGGAAGCCAGAAAGGGATTAATCCCTGACCGCAATGTGCTCAGGAGTAATTAATTTCCCTGTTAAAAAGGAACCACTAACAGCACTTAACAGAAAATATTCAACATCTGCACTATTGAGATGACGAAATCTAGGACTGTAGAGTCACATGTTGGGAGACTGAGAGGAACACCAACAAAGTCCTAAGGCCCAGCCACCTCTCTGCCACTTGGTTTCAGGGTTTCCCTAGAAACTCCAAAGAAGAGGGCTTTTTTCCAAGAACACAGACTTTGTAAGAATACAAGTTCAGGATTCTAGTGGTTGGAGGCATGTACTTATTAATGTGAATCTCAGCTTGATCATTTCCTTGCCATATGGTCTTGAGCAGGTCACTTAAATCTCCATACACCTTGTTTATCTCAATGTAAAAAAAGCACAGTAAACAGAAGATTAAGGAAAGGTTCAGTATTTGCTATTAGTAATAACCCAAAAACCGTATCTGCAGCTTTAGCAGGGGACAGCTATCATTTTAGTCTGCCTTGGTTACTAACATATGAAACAAATTACATCTCTCAAATATTAAAGAGTTATATACATGAGTGACTTTTAACTTTAATATGCTCAGTTGTTGCCTTTTTTTTTTTTTTTTTAAGGGGGATGTGCAAAGGAAGAGGGACAGAGAGACTCTCCAGCAGGCTCCACCCCCCGCATGGAGCACAATGCAGGGCTCGATCCCACAACCCTGAGATCATGACCCAAACGAAAATCGAGAGTTGGATGCTTAAACGACTGAGCTATCCAGGCACCTCTGCTTAGATCCTTATTATACTGATGTTAGCAATTACTAACGAGGGGATTATTAACCTATAACTTGTTCCCCATAAGGCATTCTTACTAACCTCTATGCCAGTGAAGTCCCTTTCCAATTTTTTAAATTGCTACTTACCCTTCTTAGTCACAAATACTAAAGCTATCCCTGTTAGCACTCAAATGAGCTGAGTACTGTTCTAAGCCTTTTGTACTAACTCTGAACCCCCACATCAGCCAGGGAGACAAGTTATTATTACAAAGACCGATTCGTACCACATTCTTCCTCTCAGCCTTTCCAGTCACAATGGTCGTCTTCTTTCATTTCCTGAAACTCAACAAGCTCTCCTCCTCCTCCTCAGGGCCCTTGCAATGGGCTGCTACTTCTGGCTAGCTGACTTCCCTGTTCCTACAGATAGCTTGCTTCCTCTTATCCTTTACAGTGTGTCTCAAACGCCACTTTCTCAGATACCTTTCTGATCACCTGAAGTACACAGCCCAACACACCCCCAGTTATTCTCCATCTGCAGCCTTTTCTGCGGAGGTCTTACGAGAAGTACTATTTTGTCTGTGTATATCCTCCTTCACCTCCAACAAAATTCAAGTTCCAAGAGGGCAGGAGCTTTATCTGATTTGTTCTTTGCTTGGATTACAATGGACGCTCAGGCTCAGGTCACGGTGGGACCTTGGGATTGAGCCCTGCGTCCTGCATCCAGCAACCTGCTCAGCAGGGAGTCTGCTTCTCCTTCTCCCTGCTGTCCACACTCTAATAAATGGATAAGATCTTTAAAAAAAAAAAAAAGAAAAAAAAAAAGTTACCCGGTGGAACTAAGGAAGCTTAACGAAGGTGCTCCTAACCTCAGAGTGGGGAGAGGGTGTTTTCAGGAGGGAGCGATGCCAGCTGAACGGAGATTAGTCCTTTGTTCTTACATGGCAACTACAGAAGTCTGCTCCAAACACGCGAAGATGACCCCCAAAGCTCAACTCAGTACCAGTGCATAATAACTGAGAAGAAAAGCATGCAAGCCATTCTGAGCCAAACTGAATGTATTTATGTATGCGAAGAAAAAGGTATCAACAGAAAGGGTCAGCCCTGTAAGCACTGAAAGAAAATTAGAGAAAAAGGTTGTCAGGGGCCACTGAAGAAACTGAACAGGGGAGGAGGAGGAGCTTTTGTTCAAAGACAGTTTTCTGGTCACAAGGGATTTCTCCATTACAAGATGATGGCATCATCAGATTATGAAAAGCCATTAAACATTTGATTCATCTCATTGTTTTTGTTCTGATTCCTTCTCAGATAACCTTCTAGTTATGGTATGGGCTGCTAGCGATGTCTGCCTATAAGGAGACAGCACCATGCCAGCGTGCTGTAAATAATGTACAGGTTTTCCAATTTTACCTTTCAGACTCATGAGCTTGGTTCATCTCGGGCCAGGGACAGGGCTCTGCCTTTATTTCACCAATTATATACTTGGAGGTTGGGAGTCTCTCTCCCAACAAAGAAAGAGGTTAGCCTGATTTCAAACAGAAGAAAGATGCTTAGGAATTAAGAAAAACATCTGAGGTGGATCTGAAGGAGGTGGTGAAGGAAGAGGGCCAAGCCAAGGATAATTCTAGTATTTTAGAACTAAATCATTTGGGAATGCCAATACCATTCAGCAAGAGAGCAAGAACAATGAGAGGGACACGAAGACTATTTAGGACAGCCTCCTAAGGACAGCTTAGTGGAGAAGTCCAGTATCCATCTGGCCATCCAAGACTGGAACTCAAAAGAGAAGGAATTTTTAAATTTTGGTGACACCTGTATTAGGGAAATAGATGAAATCACCCAAGGAAAGTACATCAGCTAACAAGGGATGAAGACGAACTGTGGAACCTGAGCAAACCCCAGGATTTAAAGCACAGAGAAGAGGAACCTGCAGGGTAGTCTTATGAAACAAAGACCGGTATCTAGAATGATTTTACACTTGTTAGGTGGTGATTCAATGTCAGATTTCAACAACTCCATCTGCAATTTTTTGACAGAGAAAGTACAAGTTTTAAAACAAAAAAAATTTAAAGTTACTGAAAAAGACACGTAATTTCTTTCAAATATCGTAATACGGCTTCCTGGGACAGGAAGGAAATCAATGAGAGACACCCTCCTGACTTCTTACCAGTACTTCAAGAAGTGAAATAAAGCTTGTTGAAAGAACACAGAATGTTCTTTTGGGACCTACTTTACATGTTTAAATCTTGCCAAGCGTTCAAAGTCCACAATGCTACCTACCTACCTTTGGATGAATTTCCAAGGCAGAGATAAAAGTTCCAATGTGTGTTTTAATGACTAACACTGGTTTTCAGAGACATTAACTACACACTTACACTCTAGAACAAGCCAAACCGTCATCTTCTAAGAGGGTCTAGGATACGGCACAGTATTCTCCCCAACAGTGTCACTGGGTTTGTGACTCACTGAGCTGAAAACTCTGTCATCAAGAGCTATGTATTTACTGAGTGCAATGCCAAGTGCTAAAAATTGAACTGTACCACACTTCCTCTAACCTATCATAGTTGACGGTTTTGCTGGAGAAGACCAAAATACTCCACAAAAACACCTGGGATTTCGATACAAGTTGCAGAGTTAAGTGCAAACAGTGAGAGGATACAGAGGTGCCTGGGGTGGCTCAGTTGGTTAAGCAGCTGCCTTTGGCTCAGGTCATTATCTCAGGGTCCCGGAACTGAGACCTGCTCAGCCGGGAGCCTGCTTCTGCCCCTTCCCCATTCCTGGGCGCACTCGCTCTGTCTTAAATAAATACATGAATTGGGACGCCTGGGTGGCTCAGTTGGTTAAGCGGCTGCCTTTGGCCTGAGTCATGATCCCAGCACCATCGAGTCCCACATCGGGCTCCTTGATCAGCAGGGAGTCTGCTTCTCCCTCTGCCTCTGCCCGCTATTCTGTGCCTGTGCTTGCTCTCTCTCTGACAAATAAATAAATAAAATCTTTTAAAAAATAAATACATGAATAAAAACAGTGGTTAAGATAGATCTAAAGAGGATTACTAAAGACTGGATTGTGTAAGAAAATGGGGTGGGAATCAGACTTTTAAAGAAAGGCAAAACAGTCAAGATAAGAAGCAAAGTGAGGTAACAGGAGTATTGCAAGCAGGATAGAAATATGAACGAAGGCACAAATGCAGGAACCAGCTATCAGTATTTTTGGAATAAGGGATTCTGGTAGCCAGGCAATAATAAGGCCAGAGAACCAGACCATAGAAGATGATGGCACAGAGCCAGGCACAAAGTTTTATACTTTATCCTATGGACAGTGTATAGTCAGGGATGGTTTTACACAGAGGTGGTGGTGGAAGATTTTAGAAATGTAAGATTTTGGAAAGATTAATCTGGCAACTGTGTGTAGAAGCGGTAATATCTTGACTGTGGTAGGGGGATACAATGTCAAAACTCATCAAACTGCACACCTGAAACTGCTGAATTTTACTACACATAATTCATACATCAGTAAGGCCAGTTTGAAAAAAACAACAACAACAAAGGGAAAAAACAGGGTTAAGAGTGTATTAAAAAATGCAAGCTGCCAACAAATATATAGGCTCTAAAATTCTGAACATTTGACAGCTGAGGTAAATTCAGCAGTGTGAAGCCAGCTGGCTATGCTTTTTTTTTTCTTTTTAAAAGATTTTATTTATTTATTTGACAGGCAGAGAGAGAGGGAAGGAGGCTCCCTGCTGAGCAGAGAGCCTCATGTGGGCTCCACCCCAGGACTCTTGAGATTATAACCTGAGACCAAGGAAGAGGCCAACCCACTGAGCCACCCAGGTGCCCCCACTCTATGCATTTCTTCCCAAGTTCAGTGACATCACACCTATTCTCTGAAACCAACCATGGTGGAGTATTTACACTTCAGAAATCAGCAAATGCTACAAATCAAAGGCTTAATTCCCCCCGGGCAGTTGTGCAACATCCACAGCACACCACTGTGCCATTTCAATACAAGGTCTAATATGAACATGGCACTGATCGAACAGTACCTCAACATTTTCTAATTCGAAATAATGACATAGTTGTGAAGCACCATTTCTTAATTTCATCCTAAGCAGATGCTTACCAAAAAAGTATTAGGTTTAAGAGCCTAACATTTTATTAGACTGAGGAGCTAAAGCATGCCTATGAATTAATACTGAAACCTTTGTGTGCATCTCTCAATCAAGGTTTTCTAGCTATTATGTGGTTCCCCGGGGACTAACACCAATGGATGATGATAATGCACAAAAAATTCCAGCATTCACTCCATTATAGGAAAACGCTAATGGCATGGGCCTATTATTGGAATATGCTTTCCTAGTTTAAACTAGTTGCATTTTAATAGAGCAAAGAGCATTTTCTAAAGAAACCCTGCCGTGAAAAGATGAACTTTCGTCTTAACAACTTTAGTTTCAAAAACTATTCACTTATAGATGCCCCATTTCCCAACTCTGAAGCAAAATGGCTCACTTGTTATGTAGATTACTAAGCAATCACTTAACAATGAAGAGGTTTCTTCTTTAGAGGCTCCAGCTAACTATCTGCACAGGCTCAATCTCAAAACCAGCCAAGTATACGTCTCAATATGACAGCAAATAACTGAACCTTTGCGATTTAACTTCAGAGAAATACAAACATGCATCTCCTTCCTATTTCCCACCCCAGCTTCCAGGAGCCAACCGAGGGTTCAAGGCTGCTTCTAAGAGCTCTTGTTAAGAAATCATAGTAGGCAGGTACACCCAGAGGTACAGTGTGCTGACCACCTAGGCATGTCCAATTCTGCGATTCCTTACTTAGTTAGCAGACTTGAGTTTTGTTTCAGAAGTTAAGCCCATTACTTAATTCAGAATGTAATTCCTTATGAATAAAAGCCAATTTAACTCACCTGTATCTGAAGTACACTATTTTACTTTGGAACACGAATTCCCCTCTATACCAAGTTTCTACTAGAAAATAGAAATGCATTCCGGGTGGGTTCGTTTTTTCCCCCCCCCAAAGATTTTATAATTAGTAATTTGAGACAGAGCAAGATCAAGCGAGAGCGCACAAGCCTGGGGAGCAGCAGGGGAAGAGCGAGGCTCCCCACTGAGCAGAGACTAATGTGGGGCTCCATCTCAGGACCCTAAGATCATGACATGAGCTGAAGGGAGAGGCCCAACCGGCTCAGCCACCCAGGCGTCCCTGCATTCAGGGCTCTAAACTGAGATGCAAACATCATCATGTGGACTTCCCTGCACCTAAAACCCCTATCTTAGAAGAAGGGAATTAAGACTGACGTTAAGAATTTCAGAGCATAAGGAGCATGAAGAAATGTCGGGGTGCGGGGGAGCATCGACTGGAAATGTGAGAAGAAATACATAAGGATCACCAGGGTATTATCTCCTGCCCCACAGAGAACTGGGGGTGTGGGAGGGTGGTAAGAATTCATCAGACAGGGGTGCCTGGGTGGCTCAGTGGGTTAAGCCGCTGCCTTCGGCTCAGGTCATGATCTCCGGGTACTGGGATCGAGTCCCGCATCGGGCTCTCTGCTCAGCAGGGAGCCTGCTTATCTCTCTCTCTCTTTCTCTCTCTCTCTCTCTCTCTGCCTCTCCATCTACTTGTGATTTTTCTCTGTCAAATAAATAAATAAAATCTTTAAAAAAAAAAAAAAAAAGAATTCATCAGACACACACACTTTGATGAAGCACCCCCAGAGTTCTGACCAACATTCCAAATGAAGAGCTACAGCTTTAGGGAGGGGCTGCCAGGCCAGGAAGAACATACAAGGATCTGTTAAAGCCCCAGGCCTGTCCACTGAGCATTTTTTGGCACCATAAACCCCAGTCCAAGGATCGTTTCCTTTCACCACTATCCTTAGGCTTTTTTAACTGCCCCAGAGAGTAGAAATTAGAACCCCCCCGCCAAAAGAAAGACAGACATACCTGTGGCCCTATTTCTTTACTAATGCTTACCATTCTTCAGAATGTCCAAGCTCTGATGTATAACGTACAGTTTAAGAGCTGGGGACAAAGGTATAAAACACACAGGATCTACCCTCCAAGGAGCAGCTTAACAAGGGGGGCGTGAAGGAGCTGAAGCCACACACACAGAGCAAGTGTGATTATGAAGTGATTATGAAGTGTTAACTGCTCATGGCCGAAACCAAGAATGCTACTGGAGCACACACAAGACAGGAAGAGAACCTACAGCAGATATGGAGATGGGCGTGGGAGTTCCAGGATGGCTCTGAGGACAATGCAAAGCTTGAGGTGAATACTGAAGAATAAAGGCAACTTAGCCAGAAAAAACAGGGCCCTGCAGAACCACCAGCCACTGTCCTCTGAGAGGCTGGTTACCTGCAGGGAGGGTGCAGCTCCCCATCTTGGGCCTTCCCCATAGGAAGGCACTACCCCTCCCTCTCTATGAAAAGGACCCTCTATACCCAGGTTGGGCTTTAAATCACAGGCACTGAAGAGCAAGTAAGAGGCTTTAAGCAGGAAGTGGCAGGATCGGATGTACTAAAAACAGGATCAGTCTAGCAGCAAAATGAACAGTAGGCTGAAAGGAGACAGAGACTAGCCACAGGGTGCCCTGAAGCTGAGATGATCTGTAACAGTCCAGGCAGATCAGAAGGGCCTGAATAAAGCAGTGGTGCTAGTGGTGGAGAGAGGAGGGGAGAGTAAAGATCCCAAGGAAGCAAAACACACAGGATAGTGGAGGAGTTAAGGGGTCATTCAGGTTTCCCACTTGGGTAACAGATGAATGAAAACACACACACACACACACACACACACACACCCACCCATAGTCTGACTTTGGAGGATGTAACATAGAAATCGGTATCACACACGTTAAAAGTGTTCGGGACCAGTTAGGATACTTCTGGAGAGAAGTTTGAAAGACAGGAAACTGTCTCAATCATTTTATCATAAAGCGGTTACCTGAAAAGACTAAGGATGAAGCCTCTGGGAAAACCAACCTTTAATAAACCTACATCAACATACAGATAGGACACTGCATTCAGACGTTTTGCCCACTAATTCAAGACAGTGGCGGGGATGCAAGGCACAGTCAGAAAGGCACCCTGGATTTTAGGGAAATGGGCTTCAGAGAAAAACCAAATAGTGATAGTCTATCCACAGAGGCTCTGAAAAGGAAGAATGCTCAGGAGGGATGTGAGTGTCTCAGAAAAGGATCCCAGAGGTCAGTCTTGGGTGATCCTCATGAGGAACAGAGATTGAGACCAAGGCAAGACTTTCCAGTGAAACAGAATGGAGTTAGGCCATGGTCTTTCAACTATGGCACTGTGGGTTTTTGTAAATTAAGCTGGTTTTGTGTTTTTATTGAAGATTTTATTTATTTATTTGACAGAGAAAGACACAGTGAGAGAGGGAACATAAGCAGGGGGAGTAGGAGACAGAGAAGCAGGCTTCCGCTGAGCAGGGAGCCTGATGCGGGGCTTGACGCAGGACCCTGGGATCGTGACCAGAGCCGAAGGCAGATGCTTAATGACTGAGCCATCCAGGCGCCCCTGTAAATAAAGTTTTATTGTACCATGCCAAGCCCATCCATTTATGTATTACTGAGAGCCGCTTCTATGCTGCAACAGCTGAGTTGCAGAGTTGCAAAAAAGACCATAATGGCCCACAAAGCCTAAAATATTTACTATCTGGCCCTTTATATAGTGTTTTTGGCCCACCCCTCCTTTAATCAATAACCCCTGGGCAAAGCCCATCCCTAATTCCTACTTCAGTTTCTTCATTTGAAACAAAAAGTACGCCAGCTCCCTGCTTAGCAGGGGAACCTGCTTCTCCCTCCCTCTCTGCCTCTTCCCTCCACTCATGTGCACTCTAATAAAATCTTTAATAAATAAATGAAACGAGAACTCAGAAGCCTCATGAAGACTGGTATTATCAAAGTCATTCATCTAAATTTATGTTCAACCCTTAAAAAATGTTGTGGGAGGGGCACCTGGGTGACTCAGTGGCTTAAAGCCTCTGCCTTTGGCTCAGGTCATGATTCCAGGGTCCTGGGATCAAGCCCAGCATCAGGCTCTCTGCTCAGCAGGGAGCCTGCTTCCCTCCTCTCTCTCTGCCTGCTTCTCTGCCTACTTGTGATCTCCGTCTGTGAAATAAATAAATAAAATATTTTTTAAAAATGTTGTGCAATAGGGACGCCTGGGTGGCTCAGTTGGTTGGACGACTGCCTTCGGCTCAGGGCGTGATCCTGGAGTCCCGGGATCGAGTCCCACATCAGGCTCCCAGCTCCATGGGGAGTCTGCTTCGCTCTCTGACCTTCTCCTCGCTCATGCTCTCTCTCACTGTCTCTCTCTCTCAAATAAATAAATAAAATCTTAAAAAAAAAAAAAATGTTGTGCAATACAACCATGTTTCTAATTAAAGTTAAGGTTTTAAACTATATAAAAATTCACAACATATACTTTGAGGACACAGTATTTAAATTACAACTCAATTTACTGATTCCCATGACTACAAAATAAAGGGAACCCCAATCTTAACCTTAAATCCGATTCAGAATGTTATACCACACTCTACTCCAATAAGCACTCACCTCGTCAAAGACTTTGATAATAGAAGAGACGGATGGACCATAAAGCAAGTTAAATCACTCCCATCTCTACCACGACTGCCGTCATTTCTTGAACACCTACCATGTCCAGGTAACTACGCTGAGCCCCTAACGCCTGTCTGTCTCATTTAAAAGCCCTACAAGGAGGGCACACACACATTTCTACAGATGTGGAAACTGAGCCTTTGAGAAATTAAGAGCCTCATCTCGTATCACCCAGTAGAGTGAATGTGAGAACTGACAGCTGGTCCAGCCACAGTCAGAACCAAGTGTGACCTCAGAGCCTCTGTGCTCACCCTCAATGCCATACCTTATCTGTGTTACCTGCACTAAGGCAGAGAACATCCGCAGACACTACATGGACCCTGGAAACAACCAGGGACACGGTTATCTGCTTCTCCTCCTCCTCAGAACTCAGGGTAGGTCTTGAACTGGCTTTGCTATCACAGGCACCAAGAAGGGGAAGCGTATCAGCTTCCCATCACCAGAATACATCGTCAGCTGTCCCAGCCGGCTCTGGCCTCAGAACCATCATCAGGTACAAGCACCTGCTGCCAGCAGACGATGTATTCTGGTTTCCAAAGCACATATGAACTTTTTAAACAACCCTGTCTATAAACTGAGAGCAGCCAGCACCAGAAAGAAAAAGATCTTGGTAAATCAGATATTAAGAGTAATGTGCTCTAAGAGGTAATATAATACACTGAGTCAGTGGAAAGAATACAGGCTTTCACTTCAACCTGACCCAGGTTTGAATTCTGGTTTCCGCACCAGCCTATGGCAGTAACTTATCTTCTGGGAGCCCTCTCCCTTGGGGAAATAAGACCACCCTCCTTTCCACGAGGTCTGGGGAAGTACTGCTGTGTACTAAGTGGGTTTAGAGTAGGATGGCCCAAGTTTATCACCCAGCCCTGCAACTTACTTGGCAATGAGACTGGGGCCTAAGCCTCAGGTTTCTCATCTGTAAAACAGGAAGAATGACAACAGGATCTACATCTCAGGGTTACTGAGGACTGAGAAGATCTCTGAAGTGCTGAAAGCACAGTGCCTGGCACACACAGTAAGCACCTGAAGAGGCTTATCATCAGTTTACCTTATAGACCGACTGACAATTCCACTTCCAGCCCTCCTGGAACTGACCTTCAGGGGAAGCAGTATCTTTCCCTGAGGCTATGAAAGTAACTTTTATAGCTTTAAAAGGGTGGGAGAAACACATTTCAAAAAAAAAAGATGGTTTGGTTCTATTCTGTTAAATGGTACAAAGTTTTCTTCATCTGCTGCCTCAAACTTTAAAATAAGTATTAAATAATACTACTGGTGCTTTCAGGCAGGCAATGTCCCTAACCTCCAAACAGAACAAGACTATTTTTTCCCACATACGGTTTTCAGAGCACCAGAAACAAACACTGGAAGGGCATCTGCTGAGCAGCAGAATTTTAACTCTTTGCAACAGCCTACCACCTGTGGCCAAAGCCCAAGCCAACAGGCTAAGAGACCCAAACCCCAGTCTGCCTGTCTTTCAAAAGAACTCCCCAATCCCCAAAAGAGTAACCTTTGAGCCTCGCCCCCCACTTCCAAAGCCATAAATATACTGAGTTCCAGAGTTTTCTTTCAATTATGAGTTCTGGATTTAGAAACAGATCAAAGGCAATGCAAAGACAATCTATTAAAAAAAAAAAAAAATTCCTTGTCCTTTGCCAGCCTAAATCCATCCAGCTAAAATGTGCCTTTTACACCAAGTTCAATTACTAACATCATGACAGAAGAAATTCATAGAGCCCTCTGACTCACAGAAGGTTTCCTCTGGTAAAAGCTTTCATTCAGTTTGTATTCCTGCACCTGTTAATTTTTCTTCAAATGACTTCATCTTTTGTTTTCTTTTTTTAAATAAGAGGCAGGTAATCACATTTATTTCATCCAGGACTCTAAAACTCTAAACAAACTTTTAACGGGCCCTATAACTGGCTTAACACTGAAGTTCTCTGCCGTTAAACATATCCAGGTCAAGGGGGTTACAAGAAAAATAGGAAAACAGTCTTCTGACACACAGCACTGGCTTTACCTACCACAAAAATTAACATGCTTAGCTTATATAGATCTTAACAGATTTGCTTTAAATTTCCCAGTCATTTGCTACGGAATCACAAGTGATAAAGTTCTGTGCTGCTCACTTTTTAGAAACCATTCATTCTCAAGTTTTAACAGAACGGTTTCTTTTCCCCCTAAAAAAAGAAAGCCCCACCAAAAATCAAATTCAGGACAAGAACAATCCTCTCCAACACTGTTCAACAGTCTAGGTTAAGATTTGCAAGCCTTACTTTTGTTTTGAAAGCTAAGAAGGAACATAGCTTTCATTCCTGGGGCAATGGAAATAGATGGAGGCTTCAAGGTTATACAGTGCACACAGAAAACATCCTGTCCACTTGCCTTGCACACTGCTTGCATGCTCACAGCTAATGGCCAACCCACCTGCAAAAGTCTCATTTGCTCAGTCCCACATGTTGCCCACAAATTCAAGATGATGCCGTTTCATTTTGTTTATTTTAGAAACAGTCACCTTGTATCCAACTGATCCGGCCCACTTTCTGCTGCCAAGATGTTAACGTGTATTACAACTGCCGAAGGCAGGAAGTAAATACAACAGAGGACAGACCCTTCATATCCCTAATTCCTTCCCCACTTACTGTGTGTGTCGGAGGCTGGGTGGGTTACAGGAGATGACAAGGCTGGGAGAACCAACATTGGGGGGTGGTTGGGCTTTTCTGAGAGGAAAGAGTACAGGCAGGAATGGGCAATACGAATTTGTCCAATTCTTTTAATCCCAGGCATGGTGTTCTCAGAAAGTGTTCTCCCTGGATTAAGTCCTACACTAATAAAAAGGCTTTTAGAGATACTATGGAAGGATGTGGGTACCTTTTTTTTTTTTTTTTAAGTTTTTTCATTTATTTATTTGACACAGAGAAATAGAGTACAAGCAGGAGGAAGAGCAGAAGAGGGAGAAGCAGGCTCCCCACTGAGCAAAGCGCCTGATGCAGGGCTCGATCCCTGAGCTGAAGGCAGATGCTTAACTGACTGAGCCACCCAGCCACACCGGGTGTGGGTATTTTTAAAGCATCAAGGAAGTAGAAACAACAACTTCAACTCTGAAAGGTAAGGTTTAGAAGAGCTCTTTTTAAAAAATCTACTTGCATATGATTTTCCTCAATTAAAAATAACATCAGTCAACTGGGTGGCTCAGTTGGTTAAACATCAGCTTAGGTCATGATCTTGGGGTCCTGGGATCAAGCCCTGCATCAGGCTCCCTGCTCATCAGGGAGTATGCTTCTCCCTCTCGCTCTGCCCTCACCCCACTCGCTCACGCTCCCCCTAAGGAGCAAGTAAAATCTAAAAAAAAAATATATATATATATCTATGTAGTACTCAATGTTGCCTCAGCATCTCAATGAACATACCATTTGAATACTCTCCTTAACAAACTTAAGTGTAAGATTCATTACCAAGAGCTAAAACTATTTACTGTTCTGTGCTATACACGTAACATTTATTCTCTTAAGGCACTGAGAGTTTCAAAATCCTACAACTACCTCCAATCTAGTTTCTAATGCTTCTATTTAAATTATGTGCTGCCGGTCTCAACTTTCATGCCTTACAGACAGACAAATGCTTCTATTAAAAAGAACTGGCAGAAGGATGCCGGGCAGGCTCAGTTGGTAGACCATGCAACTCTTGATCTAACATAAGTGAGTTCAAGACCCACAGTGGGCAAAGAGATTACTTTTAAAAAGAAAAAAAGGACTGGCAGCTCAGGAATGTCAAAAGCAGCAAGGACAGTTCGTATCATCAACTACACACACACAGCTGATAAACAAGAAGCATCAAGCTTTTTATAAGAATTTCGTACAACTATATTCACACTTCCTATGATGTATATAGCAAAGATCAAAAATACCCTCTATGAAGGGTTAAGGTCCAAAACCACAAATCCTTCAAATTACCAAACCTACACACATCTATCCCAATTTGACGATTTCTAATAGCAAGACCACCATCTGCTGTCCCACCTCAGACCAAGCAGTGTAGATGAGAGCTAATGCATCACAGGCTACAGGCTCCAACCATTTCTACTTTAGAAAGAAATGACCAACTCCAGTTTAAAAGAAAAATACCAGTTTCTATTATCTACTTGTTTCAAAAGGGCATATTAACTAAGAGCCAAACTAATGAACTTGAAACTGAAATAGAAACAAAAGACTGACTGAACATAATCTTTAAAATACCAAAATCCATACCTACACCTAAAAAAATAATTTCCTGTTAATACCTTGCTTAAAAGCTTAACCAAGGACTCCTCGTGCCTGCGGAACAAAACTTCCTCAGCCTGCCCACACATCTGCAGCATCTCATCTGCTTCTCCCCCGGCCTTTCCAATCACAGGACTCTATGCACATTCAGTAACACTAGTTCTTTGAATGATGTGGTTTTACAGCTCTATGCCTTTGCCTAGTTCCTTCCTCTGCACCGGGAATGTCCCTCAACTTTGTGTGCTGTCTGAAAATGCCTACTCATCTTTCAGGACCAAGGTCAACTTTCATCTCTCGCAAGAGCCACTTTTCCAAGTGGGCTGCACATTACTCCCTCCTCTGTGTCCCTCTGCCACTCACAAATGGACAAAGTTCACCTCTCTGTCCTAGAACACAAGAGCCACGTCTTGCTTTTCTTGGTAGCATCTTGACTGCTTTGCAAGGGTCTGACAGAGAAGAGGCACTCAAAATAATCTGATTAGAAAACAGACTGAAAAAATGTTGGCATACCATTTCACATCCATCAGATTAGCAAATATTAGAAAGCCAGACAATTAAGTGTTGGTGTGGATATGAATAAACAGGTCTCAAAGAGATGTAGTTTTTTGGGTGCCTGGGTTGCTCAGTCGTTAAGCGTCTGCCTTCGGCTCAGGTCATGATCCCAGGGTCCTGGGACTGAGGCTCACTTTGAGCTCCATGCTTGGCAGGAAGGCTGCTTCTCCCTCTCCCACTCCCACTCCCACTCCCCTTGCTTGTGTTCCCTCTCTGGGTCTCTGTCAAATAAAAAAAAAAAAATCTTCTGGAAAAAAAAAGTGGTTTTTTTTTTTTTTTTTTGTAAAACCACTTTAAAGAGTAATTTTTTTCCCCCTTAAATCTCTAGCAAAGCTGAAGATGTGCACCATTAAGAGTAGCAATTCTGGGGCACCTGGGTGGCTCAGTGGGTTAAGCCGCTGCCTTCGGCTCGGGTCATGGTCTCAGGATCCTGGGATTGAGTCCCACATCGGGCTCTCTGCTCAGCAGGGAGCCTGCTTCCTCCTCTCTCTCTCTGCCTGCCTCTCTGCCTACTTGTAATCTCTGTCAAATAAATAAATAAAATCTTAAAAAAAAAAAAAAAGAGTAGCAATTCTGCTTCAGGGTATCCACATTAGGTCATTGTTTCTCAAATGTGGGTCCCAATAAGCACTAAAAAGAGAAGATATATACATACCTCAAGGATGCATCTCTCACATTTTATGGCTAATTTTTTCAGCTAAATACTTTTTAAATTATCTTTATAAAACTGTAGTTGGGCGCCTGGGTGGCTCAATCATTAAGCATCTGCCTTCGGCTCAGGTCATGATTCCGAGGTCCGGGGATCGAGTCCCGCATCGGGCTCCCTGCTTGGCCAGGAGCCTGCTTCCCGTTTGTGCCCTCTTTATCTCCCCCCGCTTTCAAATAAATAAATAAAATATTTCAAAACTGTAGTTTCCATTATGCAGCTATATACGTGTGTGTGTGTGAGGGTGTATGCGGAGTCTCAACATAAAATACATTTCTTACAGTATGTAACAAAAAAGCCTGTAAACACTGCCCTACAGAAACACATATGTGCTCAAAATGACATTCATAAATGTTCTTTATATTACTATATATATAATGGTGAAAAACTGGAAGTAACCTAAATTACATTAACAAGATGAGTAAGTAAAATATGGTACTGTATGTAACTTTTATAAATGAGTATAAATAAAGGAGAGCTACTTCCGTCAGTACTGATAAATCTCAGAAGTAACGTGACCAAGAGTGTAGAATACCATTTATTTAAACATGCAGAACAATGATACATGTTACTTATGAATATACATATATACATAAAGTAAAAAAAAAAAAAAGAGAGAGAATTCCAGAAAGCAAAAAATGGGGAGTAGAATCAGAGAAGACTACACAGGGGGTTTCAATATACCTACAGGTCTTCTCTCTTTCTAAAATATTTCTGAAGCAGATATGGCAAAATGTTAAGATTTGACAAAAATGAATAATGGATTCTCTTCTATTATCCTCATCCTATTTCCTCATAATATTTGTTGTGGTACTCAAAATATTTCACCATTTAAAAATTTTTTAGGAATGCATGGGTGGCTCAGTCATTAGTCATAAAGTCAAGACCTGCCTTTGGCTCAGGTCATAATCTCAGGGTCCCAAGATCAAGTCCCACGTCAGGCTACCTGCTCAGGGCGAGCCTGCTTCTCCCTCTCCTTCTGCCTGCTGCTCCCACTGCTGTGCTCTCTCTGTTTATTTATTTATTAAATACATAAAATCTTTAAAAAATAATAAATTTAAAAAATATTTTTAAGGGGCGCCTGAGTGACTCAGTTGGCTAAGCAACTGCCTTCAGCTCAGGTCATGATCCTGGAGCCCAGGATCAAGTCCTGCATTGGGCTCCCTGCTCAGTGGGGAGTCTGCTTCTCCATCCTACCCTCTCTCCTCTTATTCTCTCTCTCTCTCAAGTCAACAAAATCTTTTTTAAAAAATCTTTAAATGAGGAAATACTAGAACACATCAAAAATAAATAAAACAAAACTCCATCTTGAAAATGTCCTGGTGTCTATTGTTCCAAATCAATACATAGTCCACGTTATTTTTTTCTTGAGCTAACGTTTGAGTGCTTGCATGTCATGCTTTACATGGCTTGCATGTAAAGCCCTAGGTACACAATCTCACTTCACTGGCACAATGCCCTCTGTGTACTATTATTTTTCTATCAGGCTAACTACATCACTATCTTAGTCTTTAATCCTGAGGGTCCAATTATGCTCACCACTCCACATTTTCTGAGGGCAGAAAAAAGAACTAATCTATTTCCGAAATATTGTAATGTGGCTTCAAATCAACAGGGTTTCTTCTGTTGAACTCTGTGAATCCAAAGAATCTATTCCAAAGCTTCACCCATCGGGCTCTCTGCTCAGCAGGGAGCCTGCTTCCTCCTCTCTCTCTGCCTGCCTCTCTGCCTACTTGTGATCTCTGTCTGCCAAAGCTTCACCCAAATGAAATTTTACTAATGTACCATACACTTCACAGTTTGTTTAAAATTTATGTATATACAACAAAAGCTAATCTAGCCTCCACTCTGCTTTAAAAAAAAAAAAATCAATGAACTGGGGCCACCTTAAATATATGCTATATAAACTGCTAATCTTTTTTTTTTTTTAGGGGGTTGCTATTGGGGCACATGGGTGGCTCAGTTAAACAACTGACTCGATTTCAGCTCTGGTCCTGATCTCAGGGTTGAGAGATCAAGCCCCACCCCATTGCTCCCAGGCTCACTGCTCAGCGGAGAATTTGCTTGAGTGTCTCTCTCCCTCTGCCCCTCCCCCACAGGCATGCCTGTGTACAGAGGTACACACATTCTAATGATCTTCAGATAAAATGGACAGCTGTAACAGCTAATTTAAACTCTAAAAGCTTAGTTTATGAATCACCAGAATGTGTGGGAAAATATTTTCCCCACTAGGATAACATGAGTTTTAAAGCAATCGTTTCGGCATTAACTTTGTCTTTCTAATATTGTTTAGAGTAAGAGTATATATGCTTTACTCTGAAAATGGATAAATTACAATTTCATCACTTGAATATTTCCACTATGGAAAAAAATCACATGATACCAGCAAAATTATTGTTAATATCCTCTAATGTGATAATGGTACTGTGCTTGCAGAGGGCAAGTCCTGACTCTTTGAAGGGGTGTGCTAAAGTGTTTAGGCAGAAATATGGTATTTGCAACTTACCTGGAAAAGGCTCAACTAAAAATCTGTATGATAAAGCAAATGTAGTAAAATATTTATTGAGTCTACATGGTGGGAAGACAGTTACTCGTTTATTTTATTCTTTCCACTTTTATGTATCTCAGATTTTTCATAGTAAACTATAAAGAAAAATTTCCAGTCACTATCTGTTGAACAAAAAACTTAGTAATGCCAACATTATGCAATTCTATCTAAATTACACTCATCAACTAACTTCCAGAAAATCGAAGTTTTCTCTGCTTTTGTAGTTTTACTCATAATAATGTGGCAACTGAAAGAGATCTGGGCAAGTTAAAGGCCTACCACTACATTTTAACCAATAAATATTACCTGCCAACCTAAAATCAGCTCTGCATTATCAATCATAACATAAAGCAGCCTGGCCAAACTTAAGACTCTTTTTATGTGATTTGAAGTTATGCAGTAATTTAGAAAAATCATGAAACTGTTACCGATTTCCTCAAAAAACAGCATTTCCAACTAATAAACCAACTTCAGTGAAAGATCTGTAACTGGGGCACCTGGGTGGCTCAGTCAGTTCAGCATATGCCTTCACTGCAGGTCATGATCCCGAGGTCCTGGGATCCAGTCCTGCGTTTGGCTCCCACTCAGCAGGTAGTCTGCTTCCTTCTGCCTCTCCCCCACCATGCTCTCTCTTTCTCACTTGTGCTCTCTCTCAAATAAAATCTTTAAAAAGTATGGGCACCTCCGTGGCTCAGCCGGCTGAGCATCTGCCTTTGGCTTGGGTCATGATCCCGGGGTCCTGGGTTTCCTGCTTAGTGGGGAGCCTGCTTCTCCCTCTGCCTCTCTCTGTCTCTCATGAATAAAGAAAAAAAATAATAAAAATAATTAAAGAAAAAAATCTTTAAAAATTAATATAAATACATACATATGGACATCCTGGGATCACATCCCACATAGGGACCCTGCTTCTCCCTCTCCCCCGCCCCCTCCCTGCCCTCCTGTTCTCTTTCTCGCTCTGTCTCAAATTTTTAAAAATCTTTAAAAAATAATTAATTAATTAAAACATGGAAGCAACCTGCAATCTATTGTTCATTCATAACACCAGGAATCAGGGAACAAAGATGAAAGACAAATCAGATCTTAAAATTATATATTTTCAGAAGAATTCTTTGTTTTTTAAGGATTTATTTATTTTTTGAGAGGGAGAGCAGGGGGAGGGACAGGAGGAGAGGGGGAAGAAAATAAGCAGACTCCCCACTAAGTGGGGAGACGTCGCATGTGGGGCTTGACCTCAAGACCCTGAGATCATGACCTGAGCTGAAATAAAGAGTCGGATGCTCAATTGCCGGAGCCCCAACTGAGCCCCCACCCAGGGGCCCGTTTCAGAGAATTTTAACAATGGCCTTGTCCCACTTACTAAACCATACTACCCCCTCACGACATACTCTACATGAAGAACAGAACTGAAACATGACATGGGTGAACCACAAGTCCCCCTCTCCTAAAATATACAGGGAACAGATAACTCACCCCACCGGACAAAATCAGAAGGCATTAACTTGGCAGCTCCCCATTAACAGATAAGGACTGTAACATCTTGCTTTAATTCCACCGTCTGTAATAATGATAACTGATTTATTCATAGTCAAAGTATGACTTAAACATGGTAAACAAAGCATTTGAATTCTCAAGTGAGCAGGTGATCAGTTAACACTGAATAGTGTTAGTTTTTTGTTTTTTTTTTTTTTTAAGATTTTATTATTTGACACAGAGAGAAACAGTGAGAGAGGGAACACAAGCACAGAGATTGGGACAGAGAGAAGCAGGCTTCCCACCAAGCAGGGAGCCCAATGTGCGGCTTGATCCCAGGAATCCTGGGATCATGATCTGAGCCAAAGGCAGATGTTTAACCAACTGAGCCATCTAGGCGCCCCTGAATAGTGTTTTAATAACTGTACTTTCATAATCCTTCAACTAATCCCACAGATCCATTTTTTAAAATTATACTTTACTTTTTTAAAAATTTCATTTATTTATTGGACAGGGGGAAAGAGATCCCAAGTAGGCTGAGAGGCAGGCAGTGTTTGAGAAGCAGGCTCCCTGCTGAGCAGAGAGCCCGATGTGGGGCTCAATCCCAGGACCTGAGATCACAAACCGAGATGAAGGCAGAGGCTCAACCCATTGAGCGACCCAGGGGCCCCTCTTCTTTACTTTTTTTTTTTTTTTAATTTATTTATTTGACAGACAGAGATCTCAAGTAGGCAGAGAGGCAGGCAGAGAGAGAGGAGGAAGCAAGCTCCCCACTGAGTGGAGAGCCCGATGTGAGGCTCGATCCCAGGACCCCGAGATCATAATCTGAGCTGAAGGCAGAGGCTTCAACCCACTGAGCCACCCAGGTGCCCCTCTTCTTTATTTTTTTAAAAAGATTTTTATTTGAGAGGGAGAGATAGACAGAGGCAGAGAGAGTGGGGCGGGGGAGGGGGGAATGGTGGGCAGAAGGAGAGCACCAAGCACGGAGCCTGACATGGGACTTGATCTCACGACACAGATCATACCTGAGCCAAAACCAAGAGTCTGTTTCGCCTAACCGACTGAGCCACCCAGGTGTCCCTCCAGGAATCTAGAAATGATTTCTAGAAATGAAAGTGCAACAACTGTTACTGGCCTAAGACAGAGGATTTTCCTACTCAAACTTAACATTGCTTCTAAACATGAAGCAGAATTTTATCTCAGGAAGTCAGAAATAAAGATGTCAAGGGCTTCTGAAAAGCCTGAGGAAAAAAATGCAAACCAAGAAAGTCCTAAGTTGCAGAACTTATTTTTACAATACGTATCTAGAGGGGCATCTGGGTGGCTCAGTGGGTTAAAGCCTCTGCCTTCAGCTCAGGTTGTGATCCCAGAGTCTCTGCTCAGCGGGGAGCCTGCTTCCTCCTCTCTCTCTCTCTCTGCCTGCCTCTCTGCCTACTTGTGATCTCTCTGTCAAATAAATAAAATCTTAAAACAAACAAACAAACAAACAAAAAAAACCACCCACAATATAGATCTAGAAAAAGAAGATTCAAAGATTTAAAATATGTCAAAAACCTATTTTCAATTCTCTATTCCCTAGAAGGCAAAGCCAGGTATACACCCGGCTCTGAAGATCTTTCACATTTTACATTTATATATACACACACACGATGAAGTTACAGGCAAAGTGTGTGCAGATAAAAATCATAGTATTCAAGTTGCAAAGACTTAGAATCATTTAAGCCCACTTCTTATTCGATATATAAGGAAAGGGATGCCCAAGAAGTGAAAGGCACAAGGTCTTGCAGCACTGAGGGGAGAGTCAAGGGCAAGAACGCTGATGGTCTGCCAGGCAGTCTTCTTTCATACTGACATGCTGCCCCTCCTCCACCAACCTCCCAAATTAGGTCCTAAGTCTGAAGATAAACTAGAAATGAAAAGAGGCAAGTTACTGGTTTGTCGTCTCCCTTAATGCCCCAGAGTAAGTAATTTTATCATGTAAACCCAGTCCTCCCAAAGCAAAATCTAGAAGACTTGGGATAAAAGCAAGAAATAAAATTTATAAACCAAAATTCAAGGCATGGGAAGCCAAACCTGAATCATAATACCCCCAAATACGAAAAAAAGAAAAAAAAAAAGAAATACTCATTGTGGCAAACACTGGTTACCCAACACAGTTTAGTTATTCTCCCCTCTTTTTTCCTTTTTTTTGAGTAATTTCTACACCCAACATGGGGCTCAAACTCGTGACCCTGAGATCAAGAGTTGAATGCTCTTCCAACTAAGTCAGCCAGGCACCCTTCCCCTTACTAATAAAAGTAATTTTATTAAGGGCAGTCAAAAAGTGACGTTTCCCAGCGTCTCTTGCAGTTAGGGTTGGTCAGCTGACATTTCTGGCCCAGCATGTTAAATGCAATTTGTAGAGAGGGACACTCAAAAAAGCTTCTTAAAAGATGGGGGGGTGGGTGGAGAGAAGCAATCTTAGCTAGTTATTGTAAGCTTGTCTTAATTACTCCTTTCTTCTTCCTCCTGCATATAACATTAATGTGATGGTAGGAGCAATCCCTTTAGGATAGTAAATATGGCTGGGTATTAAGAAACAGAAGGAATCTGGGTCCTCGACAACCTCAATCTTGCCCTTATCTGCTTACCTGCTTAACTCCACATTACAGATACACTATTTCAGATCTTTTACTAACAGCCTACAATTCCTCAGTTATTCACCAAGCAACTATGTACTAAATGCAGTCACATACATTATTTCATATACCAACAATCCTATCATGTGGTATTTTCTTCATTTTTTGCATGAAGAAACCAAATGCAGCTGCAAATCCAAACATATGACTAAAGCCTAAAGTAATTCCACTTTATCTTACTTTTCTAATGCAGTATACACGTGAAAGGTACACACATTTCAAAATGTTAATCATTCTCATATAATGTGCCACAAACCCACGCATTCTCTTCTATTAACACCATTAGAACTCTAGCAACCCATGATCAGATTTCAATTTCTATGAGTTAATTCTTTTTCTTTTTAAGATTTTATTTATTTATTTGAGTGGGGGGAGGGGACACAAGCAGGGGGAGTGGGAGGAGGAGAAGCAGGCTTCCTGCTGAGCAGGGAGCCTGATAAAGGGCTCAATCCCAGGACCTTGGGATCATGACCTGAGCTGAAGGCAGACGCTAAACGACTGAGCCACCCAGATGCCCTCCTCCCCATGGGTAAATTCTTTACCAAGCATACTCCTTTAGTTGACAGATCAGAAATCATACCTCCAGCAAAGTGTTTAAGGTGTGGTTCTACTGGTTCAAGTGTCTACTAGATCATAAAAGGCAAAAAAGTTCAGCCTATTTCTTATGTAACCCATATCATCTTGGTCACACATAATGGCTCTAGAACATACATACTTACAGTGACTAATTTACAACCTCTGATCTTCTAATTGAGTTAAGCCACCGAACACCTCACATCCCCACATGTGCCCTCTTGCTTATTTACCTATCTCTAGGACAGTCAGCTTCCTCCAGGAAGCCTTCTCTCAAATCTAATTGACTATGAACTTTTTCCGAAGTCCTACCTGCTTTTTAAATTTATTATTAAGGATGTTTACGTTATTTACTTGTATAGTATCTTTATATCCCCATGTTATGGTCCTTTTTATTTTTATACAGAATTAGAGGCATAAGGTTAATAATAGAAGCCAGTAACTCACCTTTTAATAGAGCTCTCTGAAAGAACAGAAATTGCTCTGAAGATACACAAATGAGCATCTGTTATCTCCCAGGTCCTCATAAGACCACACAGAATAAATATTAACAGTGCTCAGGTTCAGAGTAACAGAAGCCAAAAGTAAACTTAAAACTTCTTCAAGTTTCAGTGCAGTATTAGTAAATATTGAATTTTTTTAATTAAAAGAAACTTTTAAGGGCACCTGAGTGGCTCAGGTCATTATTTCAGAGTCATGGGATGGAGCCCACTGTAGGGGCCCTACAGTGGGCTCCATGCTCAGTGGGGAGGCTGCTTGAGGATAAACTTCCTCTCCCTCTACCCCTCCCCCAGCTTGTGCAAGCACGCACACACACAGTTGAAAATAAATCTTTAGGGCACCAGGGTGGCTCAGTTGGTTGGGCAACTGCCTTCAGCTCAGGTCATGATCCTGGAGTCCCAGGATCAAGTCCTACATTGGGTTTCCAGCTCTTTTGGGAGTCTGCTTCTCCCTCTGACCTTCTCTGCTCACATGCGAGCTCTCTCTCTCTCTTATAAATAAAAACTTAAGAGGAAAAAAAAAAATCTTTTAAAAGAAACTTTTTAAGTTTTTCAATTCTTCTACTGTTCATTTTTTAAAAGATTTTTTAAAGATTTTTTTTTTTTTATTTGAGAAAGAGAGAGCAAGCACATGCACAAGCAAGGGGTGGGACAGAAGGAGAGGGGGAAGTAGACTCCCCACTGAGCAGGGAGCTGGAAGAGTGACTCAATCACAGAACCCTGAGATCATTACACCAACTTCCCTTCGATGGCTAAATATGTATTTACCCTGTTTATTGTAGAATTCAATTCAACCCGATCTGAATATTTTTATTAAAGAATCTACTCTTGGGTGCCTGGGTGACAGTCCATTAAGCATCTGCCTTTGGCTCAGGTCATGATCCCAGGGTCCTGGGATTGAGTCCCACATCAGGCCCCCTGCTCAGTAGGGAGTCCACCTCTCTCTCTCCCCTTCCCCTTGCTCATGTATACTCTCTCAAATAAATTAAAAAATCTTTAAAAAAAAAAAAAAAAGAATCTACTCTTGGGGGCACCTGGGTGACTCAGTCAGTTCAGCATTCAAATCTTGATTTCAGCTCTGGTCTTCATCTCAGGGTTGTAGGACTAAGCCCTCAGTTGGGCTCCATGCTCATCAAGGAAGTCTGCCTGAGATTTTCTCCCTCTCCCTCTGCCCCTTCCCCCCCGTCCACACACATTTTTAAAAATAAACAGACCTTTAAAAAAATCTACTCCTAATCATAGAAAACTGAGGGTTGATGGAGGGAGGGGAAGGGAGATGGGCTAGAGAGGGGATGGGTATTAAGGAGGGCACTTGTGGGGCACCTGGGTGGCTTAGCAGTGAAGTGTATGCCTTTGACTCAGGTCATGATCCCAGGGTCCTGGGATCAAGCCCCACGTCAGGCTCCCTGCTCGGAAGGGAAGCCTACATCTCCCTCTTACACTCCTCATGCTTGTGTTCCCTCTCTCCCTGTCTGTCAAATAAATAAATCTTAAAAAAAATTTTTTTTTCTTTTTTAAGAAGAGGTCACTTGTTATGATGAGCCAGTGATGAATCACTGAATTCTACTCCTGAAACCAGTATTACACTATAGGTCAACTAACTAGAATTTCAATAAAAATTAGGGGGGGAAAAAGGATCTACTATTTTGTGAACACCACATATTAGATCCAAATAAAGCATGTCCTAGACTTTGTACATGACAACTTCTCTTCCAACATACAACTGTTTCAAGTACATACTTTCAAATACGAATGACATTCCTTAGAAAAACAGCTAGTTTGGATGGCAACTCAAAATCAGCTAAGCTGTTTCTTCTAGAAAACATCCCCATACTTTTGACATGCAAGGAAGTTTTTCCCATTTCATCACACAGAATATTAATAGACACAGAACTTACTAATTATCTTTACTCCTCATCACAGACATGCTCAAATGAAACTGCCCTTAACTGTAGGTGTGTGTTGGTGAAGCATATGTCGACTATAACCAGTTTGGTGTGCTAAGGCATCAATAGTTTTATCCACCATTGGTTTTGTACCATCAGAGGAAATGTCAATGTAACAAAGAAGGCTAAAAAACAAAAAACATTAACTATGATAATTATGAAATAACTTTTGACCTTACAGTCCCCCTGAAAGTATCTCCAGGATCCCAAGAAGTCTGTAGGCAATACCTTGGAATCTATGTTGAGAATTTATCAATAATCTGAGTAAAAATCTTTACTAACACCTCATGCATACACAAAGAAAAAAAGTTGTATTTGTGTGTATATACAGTTTAAATACATCACTAAACCTCAAGTTTTGCATGTATGAGATTTTAAACATCTCGCTATTTTATTTTCCCATTTTGAGTATTAAAAAAAAAGGCTACATGTAATTTTAATTAAAGGTGTGAGCTATTACAACATCTTTTTTTTTTTTTTTTTTTTTAAGATTTTACTTATTTGAGAGAGACAGCACAAACAGGAGAGGCATGGGGGAGAGGGAGAAGCAGACTCCCTGCTGAGCTGGGAGCCCAATGCAGTGCTCTATCCCAGGACTTGGAGATCATGACCCGATCCAAAAGCAGATACTTCAATATCTGAGCCACCCATGCACCCCACTTAACAACATTTCCTCAATAAAATTTTCTCTTTCCTCAGAGTATGGGTGAAAGGTAAAAAGAACAAAACCCAAAAAATAAACTCTGTCAGGTCCTGAGCAGGCAAAAAAATTGATAGTATCAAATCTAGGTAGTAAAAGCTACCTTGAGAACCACTAATTTGTAAAGGGCAACGTGAGACACGTTACGAAGTACAGAGATTATTAAAAAGCTTTATGATTTGATGAGTTTAAGGTATTCTATTTTACAAAGTAACAGAAGTTCCAACTGTTTCTTTCCCCAATCCACAATCCTAATAGCTTTTTTGATTTTAAATAAAACCAGAAATCAAAGAATCTTAAGAGAGAACTCATCTGAAAAGGAGCATTATGACTATAAATGACTAGAAATTGGGGCACCCGGGTGGCTCAGTTGTTAAGTGTCTGCCTTTTGCTCCGGTCATGATCCCGGGGTCCTGGGATCGCACCCTACTTTCAGGCTCCTTGCTCAGTGGGGAGTCTGCTTCTCCCTCTCCCTCTGCCTGCCCTCCCACCCTGCTTGTGTTCTCTCCCCGTCAAATAAATAAAATATTAAAATAAAACAAAGTAGGGGCACCTGGGTGGCTCAGTGGGTTAAGCCTCTGCCTTCAGCTCAGGTCATGGTCTCGGGGTCCTGGGAATGAGCCCCACATCGGGCTCTCTGCTCAGCAGAGAGCCTGCTTCCCTTCCTCTCTCTCTGCCTACTTGTGATCTCTGTCAAATAAATAAATAAAATCTTTAAAAAATAATAAAATAAAATAAAGTATTAGCATTCAGGACAATTTCAGAATACAAACGCTCACATCGCACATGGGAAAATGAGCGGTGACGTGAAATGGCAAAATGCATCTGTATGTAAAGAACTGAAGTCATCGTTTGAGGAAGGTTTGCCTCTCCCCAGCATGACTTCTGTATACAGGTTTCTTGACTTTCCATACAGGTGCCAAAGTTTAATCTAAAACTGACCCAGGACTTGGCAAAAACCTATGGGATATCATGTATCAAAATTCACTTAACAGTGTTTTCTGAGCACCAGTTAAATGTATGCCAAGGGACAAAAGCCTGACAAACTCTCACTGGGTTCAGAAGGACCTCCCCTATGACATCAGCATTCAGCCAACCTCTGCAACCCAAGTTTTGTTTTGTTTTAAGATTTATTTATTTGACAGACAAGATCACAAGTAGGCAGAGAGGCAGGCAGAAAGAGGAGGAAGCAGGCTCCCCTCTGAGCAGAGAGCCTGATGCAGGGCTCCATCCCAAGACCCTGGGATCATGACCTGAGCCGAAGGCAGAGGCTTTAGCCCACTGAGCCACCCAGGTGCCCCCAAGTTTTTAATCCATGAGAAATGGGCCATAATACCTCAAAGATGCTATAAGAATAAACTGAAATACACCAGAATGAGAAGCGGCACATTACAGAGTAAGTATTAGGGGTCAAGAAAGGTAGAACGGAGGATAGAATGGACCAGCAGTATAAAATGTTAACTACCAGCTACCAAGGAGTGTTTTTCTTTCTTTCTTTCTTTTTTAAAGTACAAAGGTGAATCTGGAAATATGAGGAACCCTTAGAAAAATATTAGCTCTGTTCACTAAATACAGCTCACCACGGTAAATGGATAAACTAACTGTGGTCCATCCAAGAAATGCAGTATTACTTGGCACTAAAAAGAAATGAGCTATCAAACCATGAAATGTCATAATAGCAGCTTAAATCCGTATTACTAAGTGAAAGAAGCCAATCTGAAGAGGATACATCCTATGCGACTCCAACTATCAGACATTCTGAAAAAGGCAAACTATGAAGGCAATTAAAAGATAATTAGTTGCCAGGGATTGGAGAAGAGGGGAATGAACAGGTTTGAGTACTGAGCATTTTTAGGGCAGTGAAAATATTGTGTAGGATACCATAATGATGGGCTATATGTCCAGATACACAGATCTACTACACTAAGAATGAACTCTAATGCAACTACAGCCTTTGGGTGATTAACGATGTGTCAATGCAGATCCATCCATTGTAACAAATGCCCCACTCTGGTGGGTGATGCCGATAATGGGGGAGGCTGTGCATGAGTGGGGCCAAAAGGATATGGGAAATTCTCTGTACCTTCTCAATTTTGCTATTAAGCCTAAAAACTGCTCTTTAAAAATTGTCTTGTTTCTTTTCTTTTAAAGGACTTAAAGTGAGCAAAGACAACAGAAGCACAAAAGAACCAGCTCAACATCCGGCACAGAGTTATCAAGCCAGTAAGATGGCTCTAAGTGTCACACAACTGACTCTTAGCAACTACATGACATCCAGGTGTTAGTATTATTTAAGGCCAGAGGTCTAAAAGTGTTACCACTGGGGTTCCTAAACCAGTAAACAGCTGGTTATAAACACTTCTGACCTATATACCACACAAAAGCCCAGGTGTCCCCATGAGTTGATACACAAATTTTGTACTGTCGTCTATAATCTCGAAGAATGTATTTGTTACTACTACATGTAGAACTAGCAAGGTATTTACAACTAATACTCAATTCCTACATTTCTTCCTCGCTATTTTCAAGGAAGCTCCTAAGAGAGAGAATTTAGATTAACATTTTAGCCTAGAAACCAAATGGGTTTGGACAAATTTTAGTATCCATTATTTTTCCAGAGGTTGCTTACCTAACAGCCTCAACTGTAAATACTCTGTTCAAGAAAACAATGTATTGGGGCCCCTGGGTGGCTCAATCAGTTAAGCATCTGACTCTCGGTTTTGGCTCAGGTTGTGATCGCACAGTTGTGAGATCAAGCCCTGCGTCCCAGCAACCTGGAATCTGTGGGGATCCTGCTTCTCCCCCTCCCTCTGCCTCCTGCTCCCCCTGCATGCGCCTGCTCGCACTTTGTCAAATAAATAAAAATCTTTAAAAAAAAAAACAAAACTGCATTTCTGGTTAAAACTGACAACTACAATTATGTCAAGATCTTCAGCGAAACTACAAACAGAACTGCTAAAAAAAAAAAAAGATATCAAAATTGTGAAAAATGAATTCCTTTTAGAATAAATTGTTTCTATGGACCAAAACAATGATTCTTTGCTCAAATTAGCAGCTAGTAAGAATATATTATTTTCTCTTGTAAGTTAATTATGTAACTGGTTAATAACAAGAAGCCATGCAGAATGCAATAGCATTTTATCAGTACCCCACCCTAAAACTCTAAGACTATAGAATTCTTTCCCTTATGAAGCTTTTAATACCTTTGTAGCTCACTCTTTTTTTTTTTAAACCATTTTTTTTTAAAGATTTTATTTATTTATTTGACAGAGAGAAATCACAAGTAGACAGAGAGGCAGGCAGAGAGAGAGAGAGAGGGAAGCAGGCTCCCTGCTGAGCAGAGAGCCCGATGCAGGACTCGATCCCGGACTCTGAGATCATGACCTGAGCCGAAGGCAGCGGCTTAACCCACTGAGCCACCCAGGCGCCCTGTAGCTCACTCTTAAGTTTATCTTCATTTTCACATATAAATGTTATTACAGATCTAAAAAGAGCCAAATGCAGAAAGTTAAATTTGCCATTTGCAAATTGCTAAACAAACATATCCAACAAATCTGTGTGCTCCCAGACCACATCCTCGTATTTACATCTCATTTTGTTTCCATAAGGCCATACCAATTTTACACTTCATTCAAAATCAAATGTGACTTCTGAACAAAAGCTAGTAATTCAGATTAATACACTGATACATTGTAATTAAGGGTCAAAAACAAGGAGCAGGAAGACAGCAGCAGAGTAGGAGGACCACAAGTTCATCTCTGCCCACAAACACCTAAATACCCTCAGAAATTGACCTGAAGACTGACAGGACAAAATCTACAACTAAAGGGAGTGAGAAGGCAACATTGAAGGGTGAATCTAAATTAAGCCTGGGTGGCTCAGTGGGTTAAGCTGCGACCTTTGGCTCGGGTCATGATCTCAGGGTCCTGGGATTGAGTCCCGTATGGGGCCCTCTGCTCGGCGGGGAGCCTGCTTCCTCCTCTCTCTCTGCCTCTCTGCCTACTTGTGATTTCTCTCTGTCCAAGTAAATAAATAAAATCTTTAAAAAAAAAAAATTAAAAATTAATAAATAAATAAATAAATAAATAAATAAAATTTTAAGTAAAGAACAAAACAAGGGGACAGGGATAGGATGACTGGGTTATGGACACTGGGGAGGGTATGTGTAAGCGTGGTTATTCACAGACCTGTACCCCCAGGGCAAATAATACATTACATGTTAATAAAAAATAAATAAGTAAAATAAAATAAATAAAAACACTACCACCACCACAACACACACACACACACACACACACCCCAAAGAACAGAAACTCCTTCCGTGAGTAGAACCTAATTCCCCTTGGGTTCTTGAGTGTCAGCTACACTTAGTGACTATCTTCCAAACAATAGAATACTGAAGGAAAAAGTAACTTTACAGGAAATACCTGTCAAGCACCACTAAGGCCCAGTGGATCAAAGTTAACATAACCTGTGATGTCTGTCGTAAGGAAACAGGTATGCCCCTCATACAGCCCATTTGTGATGAGAAGGGCACTTCACCTCTGTGGTATTCTTTCCAAAACCCCACAATGAGTTTGGCCAATTTTAATACCTTTCTATTATTAGGTCTAATCATGGGGGGGGCAGTAAACAGAAATTGAAGAATACTCCAAAGAAACAACTGACCAGTACTCTGAGAAGTGAGCAACTGTCACAGACTAGAGATACTAGAGAGACATGGCCACTACATGTAATGTGGTATCCGGGATTCAATCCTGGAATCGGAAAGAACGTTCTTGGGAAAACTGGTGAACTCTGAAGAAAGCCTGGTAACATACCAACCAACCGTTGTTAGTTGTTTTTACCAATGTGTCTCTGTAATGTAACATAACATAACACAGGGGTACTGGAGCGCCTGGGAAGCTCAGTTGGTTAAGTGACTGCCTCCGGCTCAGGTCATGATCCCAGGGTCCCTGGATCCAGCCTCACATCCGGCTCCCTGCTCATCGGGAAGCCTGCGAGAGTCGTCTCCTGCTTGTGTTCCCTCTTGCACTGTCTCTCTGTCAAAAAAATAAAATCTTTTAAAAAAAAAAAAGAGTACTAACAACACAGGCATAACTAGAACTGAAGTGAGGTACAGAAACTCTCCACACAATCTTTGCAAATTTTCTGTAAGTCCAAAATTAAAAGCTTATCTAAAGAAAGGTAAAAAGCTATCCAACATTAAGGCAAAAACAGCAGAAAATGAGAAAGGCTGCTTATTTCCCAGGCCTTCACCTCAACTTCTAAAAAATTAAGCATCCAGGGGTGCCTGGCTGGCTCAGTTGGTAGAGCATGCTTTTGACTCTTGATCTCAGGGTCGTGACCTCAGGCCCCACATGGGATGTGAAGCCTACTTAAAAAATAAAAAAATCCGGGACCCCTGGATGTCTCAGTCAGTTAAGCCACTGCCTTCTGCTCAGGTCATGATCCCAGGGTCCTGGGATTGAGTCCCGCATCCGGCTCCTTGCTCAGTGAGGGGCCTGCTTCTCTCTCCCCATATGCCTGCTTGTGCTCGCTTGCTCTCTCCCTCTGACAAATTAAGTAAATAAAACCTTTTTAATAAACAAAAAATAAAAATAAAAAAATTTAAAAATAAATGAAATAAAATTAAAAATCAGTGCTTGGCTGTCTTAAGACTAATAACTGATATTACAGTAACTTGGAGCAAAACTGATCCATTTTAGGCACCCAGAGTTTAAGCATCAATAAAAATGTCAGCAACTGGGATACCTGGCAGGCTCAGTCTATAGTGCAGGAGTCTCAGGGTCGTAAGTTTGAGCCCCATGTTGGATGTAGAGATTACTTAACAAAAAAAAAAGTTAGCAACTAAATTTTCTACAATATCTTCAAAATACCTAGGGAGTATTAAAAGACGTGACAGTAAAATATTAAGTACTGAATTGTTTTAAACTCTGACAGGATCCTATCCTGGCTCTGGACATATCCTTTTACTCACATGTATTCCATTCCCTAAATTTACCTTTTAAAAACCAAAATATGATTTAGGTAACTAAATACAAAGTTCTGAAAGGAACAGCATGGTGTCATTCTATGCTGATAAAAAGTACGTAAGTCAGGCACCATTACACGGCTTATATTACTTTTTTTTTAATTATTGACAGGTCAGGGCACTTGGGTGGCTCAGTCATTAAGCATCTGCCTTCGGCTCAAGTCATGATCCCAGGGTCCTAGGATCAAGTCCCACATCGGGTTCCCTGCTCAGCAGGAAGCCTGCTTCTCCCTTTCCCACTCCCCTGCTTGTATTCCTTCTCTCGCTGTCAAATAAATATATCTTTAAAATTAATTAATAGGTCACATACAGGGCGCCTGGGTGGCTCAGTGGGTTGAGCCGCTGCCTTCGGCTCAGGTCATGATCTCAGGGTCCTGGGATCGAGTCCCACATCGGGCTCTCTGCTCAGCGGGGGACCTGCTTCCCTTCCTCTCTATCTGCCTGCTTCTCTGCCTACTTGTGATCTCTGTCAAATAAATAAATAAATAAAATCTTAAAAAAAAAATAGGTCACATACAATTCAGAAACCTTAAAAATATAAAGGCAATGCCATCTAATCTTATTATGAAGAGACACCAGAACATTTATATTAACAACTACTTAGAGACGCCTGGGTGGCTCAGTCGGTTAAGTGCCTGCCTTCAGCTCAGGTCATAATCAGTTCTGGGATCGAGTCCCCACATTGGGCTCCCTGCTCAGTAGGGAGCCTGCTTCTCCCCCTGCCTGCTCTGCCTGCTGCTCCCCCTGCTTGTGCCGACAAATAAATCAAATCTTAAAAAAAAAAAAAAAAAAAAAAAACCAAACCCACAAACCTAGTATTGTTTTTTCATTCTCCAGGACTCTTACATTCATAAATAGGATTAACTAGGCAGTAGGCTATACTGGGTATTTTTTTTTTTTTTTAAGATTTTATTTATTTGATGGGGAGAGAGAAAGAGAGAGCACAAGCAGACAGAGTGGTAGGCAAAGGGAGATAGAGAAGCAGGCTCCCCGCTGAGCAAGGAACCTGATGCGGGACTCCATCCCAGGATTCTGGGATCATGACCTGAGCCAAAGGCAGCAGCTTAACAGACTGAGCCAGCCACCCAGTTGTGAGGCTATACTGTTTTATTTAATTCTATTTTTCATGTAACAAATGTTGACTACTAAACAGTAGAACTGATTTTTAAGTGAGGAATGAAAAACAGAGTCATTATTTCAACTCTGGCTTCTATTTTTGGTATCAATAATGAAAACAAAGTTACCAGAGTTTACTCTCCTAATCTGAAGCAGTACAGCCAGAATTAGTGTTTCTCAAACTATTACTTAAAACCACAAAAGGCAGGGAGGGGGGGGCTCAGTTGGTTAAGCATCTGCCTTCAGCATAGGTCCTGTTCCCAGTGTCCTGGGACTGAGTTCCACATTGGGCTCCCTGCTCAGCAAGGTCTCTGCCACTCCCTCTTCCTGTACCTCTCCCCACTGCTCGCAAGCACATGCGTTCGCACTCGCTCTCTAATAAATAAATAAAATCTTAAGTATTTTTGGGGGCGCCTGGGTGGCTCAGTGGGTTAAAGCCTCTGCCTTCAACTCAGGTCATGACCCCAGGGTCCTGGGATCGAGCCCCACATTGGGCTCTCTGCTCAGCAGGGAGCCTGCTTCTCCCCTCTCTCTCTGCCTGCCTCTCTGTCTACTTGTGATCTCTGTCAAATAAATAAATAATCTTAAAAAAAAAAAGGGGGGGGGCGCCTGGGTGGCTCAGTGGGTTAAGCCGCTGCCTTCGGCTCAGGTCATGATCTCGGAGTCCTGGGATCGAGTCCCACGTCGGGATCTCTGCTCAGCAGGGAGCCTGCTTCCCTCTCTCTCTCTCTCTGCCTGCCTCTCTGCCTACTTGTGATTTCTCTCTGTCAAATAAATAAATAAATAAAATCTTTAAAAAAAAAAAATCTTGGGGCACTGAAAGCCTCTGCCTTCAGCTCAGGTCATGATCCCAGTGATCTCTCTGTCAAATAAATAAAATCTTTAAAAAAATAATAATAAATAATAAAAAAGCCACAAAGAACACTGCCTAGAAATAATACAATTAATCTCAACTCAAAAAGCCCTTATAATCCGAAAGCAACCATTGCTTTCTAATACTATTATTCTCATTCCAGGTTTTCTCCAAGTAGAAAAACATGCTAAAACCTATGTAAGTATAATATCTACTAAAATTTAACTTTAAATAATAAAATGTCATCTGAACTTCTGACAAAACACTGTAAGAATGACATTTAAGAAATAAAAACAGCCAGACCTGACAGACTAAAATCCTTATGTTTTATCCAATTCATTCAAATGAATAATAAGCCCCAATTTAAAAGCATACAAATTTTACACTAATTTCTGATTCTATAAAAAAACAATCTCTAATTCTAATGCCCATTAAGCAAATGGAAAGGTAAGACACATACGTTATCTATGTCAATTAAGATAATCCAGTACAGGGTGCCTGGGTGGCTCAGTTGGTTGGGCAACTGCTTTTGGCTCAGGTCACGATCCTGGAGTCCCACATCGGGCTCCCTGCTCAGCGGAGAGTCTGCTTCTCCCCCTGACCTCTCTCCTCTCATGCTCTCTCTCTCTCATATAAATAAATAAAATCTTAAAAAAAAAAAAAAAGGCAGAATCTATTTAAAAAAGGAAAACCATAATCCAGTACAAAGTCTTGTGCCTACATACCAAGTCAGCCCCCAAAATGGACAATAAGCACAAGTGAACATGTTATTTCATTAGTCACTCTTTGAATTACAAGATGCTCAAGGGGCTAGAATTCAATCCTGGGAATAAGCGCCCATAGGAGTAAGGGACTGTTCCCATTTACCCCGCCTTAAGAACGTAAGAGGATGCTGGATGAGAAAGACCTGAAGACTTCCTACCTTGAGGACTTAGGAAAAGAGAGCCGAGTCAGCAGTTTCTGAATCTCAGAAACACTGGCCAGATTATATAAAACTAGCTTAGAAACACTAAATTCTTCAGATGCAAAAAAAGACTAGGACCTTTAAAGTGTAAGAACACAAAATTTATGTCATGTTCTGTCGTGTCTGACTTCACTAAACAGAGCTAAGGCAGATCTAAGGCACAACCTATTTTTATTCAGAGCACACATAGCAAAGTTGTAAACTACTATGTATTTTTAGCATAAGTTCTAGTTTGATAAATAATTGCTGAACCTCACAAAGGAACTAGGCCAAGTATACTCTGATTTCCAAACTCCTAGGGGAAAAAAAAATATCTGGCTTCACTGCTACTTCTGGTTAAGACTGAAGGTAAGATACCATAAAGGATCTGGAAAGACCTTCTCTTCAAAGGTTTATTTGTGTACTTTTCTGCCCGTGTATTTAACTTATGCTCGATTTCTACAAATTAGTCGAAGTGTAAATTAGGAATACCAAGAGAAAAAGGAAACAGACATACAAATGGAAATATAGGAAAGGAAATGATAGTCTTGATGAGCTACCAACAGTCTTCTGACCTATCATGGTTTATCAGTTATAAAACTCAGCTAAATTTCAAAGGAAACACATTAATTATTCAAAGATAGAATGAATCTGGTACACCTAACTATTCTAACCCAAGAGCCTATAGAAAGACAAGACAGGAGTAAGTGTTCTCAAGTATGTAAGTGATTCAATACAGGTATATTCAAATATATGTCATTTGATCATCAAAGACAGCATTCAAGACCTGCCTTTCTTAACTGCCAGGAGAAATGGGCAGCAATCCAGACAAGCAAACTAAAGAACACATTCAAAGGTCTACTTCCTCTCTTTCTTCCACCCATAAAACACATCTGACTTAAAAGTATTTTGTTTTTGTTTTTGTTTCTAATCTCTAAGGATACAAATGAATAAAGGGGCAAGAAACATTTTTTTCTCCCTTTACTCATTATGAAGATGGTGGCTGTAGCAAATTGAATCAATTAGTTGATAAAATTAACAGATGTTAATAATGTCAAATTCTGTTGCCAAGATTGGTGATTTCTTTTATCAAACATGTACCATGTTCTACCTTTTAATGTATACTTTGAATATATCAATGTGACTATAGTGTGTAATAAAAACCCCAAATCTCCAAGATCTACATCATAGGGGATGATTTCATTATAAAAGCCTTAGTCTAAATTAGCAGTATGACCAAGTACTAATCCATAGTTGTGGGACCATATATATATATTATGTATTATATATATAAAGGCCATATAAAAGTGACTGTTAATGGAAAAAAAAAAGTAAATCGTTTCTTTCCTTTGGAGTGAAACAAAAAGGGTTATGTAGTTTCAGGCTGTGCTGCCAAGGAGACTTACTAATTTATATGCAGATTTACATAAATAAGATTAGCAAAAGCATACTGAACATTCAGTTGTCTGTAAGATCATAAAAATATAACCAACTATATTACACCCAGCGATCTGTTATGAACACAATTCTAACTGAATCACCTTCCTATAGGTAACCACAATGGAAAGGTTTATCCAAATTTTTGAATTTTTAAATCATTAATCAACCTTTCTGAAACTATGCAACATAAAATCAACTGATTGAAGAGCAATACCCAGATAACCAGTTATACTGGGACCACAAGGACAAAATAACTGAATTTATTTTCACTAAGCTGAGTAGTAACCCATCTGCTTCTGAGGTAACACGAACCAGGCACACTCTGTATCTACTTTTCTATTTATATTACCTCAACTAAGATTTTATAAGATTTTATAATCCAAGAAACCTTGAAAAGTGTACATGATAAAAACATCATACATGGAAAAATAAAGGTTTTGCTTAATGTTAAACAGAAAACTTACAACTTACAGTATCAATAACAATTTCACACATAGGGATTACACCTCCCTAAAGTGTCTGTAAGTTAGAGACCAAAAAGTTGAACGTAAGACCTAAGATTCCATCTCCCCCGCCAAAAAAAGATTGCATTCGCAACCAATTAAGCAATATTCTAAATCCCTAAATATGGTCCCTCCAAGTGTACCTGTGGTGGGCCCAGAGACAGACCCACCAGCCCTGTCTTTCATCTTCCGGCCAAGCCTCCCCTCTTCACACAGGTTTCCTACTCCTAACTTCTCTCCAGGGCCAGATCAAAAAATCAGCAGTACCTATATAAACCACCTACCTTTAAACACCCTAGATGCCTAAAAAGCAGGGGAAGGCAAGAAGGATCCTTCATCCGCATACAGCTGCCCTGTGGGGCTTTCCACCACCTGGCTCTTGAGGATTTGGGTCCTGCCAGGCATAGCAGCTTGCACAAGCACCAGCCTGCAAACCACCAGACACCCTTTGCAAGCATCTGGTGAGGTACAGAGAAGAAACTACAATAGAACCTGCACATAAAAATATTAACAGTTCTTCTAAACCAGGATACCTCCACCCCACCTGAGAATCACTAATGTAACAACAATCTCTCCAAAGTACACACTGACTTTTCTGTGTTTTTCTATATTGCACTTTAATTACATTTTGGCACTCTGAAAATAACACTTTTTTTTTTTTTAAGATTTTTATTTATTTATTTGACAGACAGAGATCACAAGTAGGCAGAGAGACAGGCAGAGAGAGAGAGGGGGAAGCAGGCTCCCTGCTGAGCAGAGAGCCTGATGCGGGGCTCGATCCCAGGACCCTGGGATCATGTCCTGAGCCGAAGGCAGAGGCCTTAACCCACTGAGCCACCCAGGCACCCCTGAAAATAACACTCTTAATAAACATGCTCAAAGCATCATCCTTGTGTTTGATGACTGAACCAAAGTCTCCCCACCAAATAAAACGTCACTGACTACAATCTGAAACCCCTCCTGAACCAGGAGTTTGTCTTTTTTCTTGTCAGCCAAGTTAAAAGTTCCAGCTGCCAGTAATTTGTTAACTGTTAAAGCAACCTGCATGCATAATGCATACACCTATACATAAATTCAAATGTCTGTCATGTATATGTATAAGAATGCGACAATACCAACTACTACAATGTCTTTTTTTTCTTACGGCAATGTCTATCAACCCAAGAATAACTTACACCGAATGCCAAAAAGTAAAAAAGTAAACAAACAAATAATCAAAATAATCCTATTTTGTTAAAAATTAACTTTAAAAATTTTTCAGGAAAACATTACGGAAACATATAATCTGTTTCTGGTTCTGCAAAACCGGGCCATTGGTTCCTGAATTTAGTCCACATGAAAACTGAAGATACTATTAAGACCTGAACAGAGTCCTACATCAGTATTTGTAAACAGCTGTAAATGTAACTGGAGGTGCTAAGTAAAACTAACATGTTAAAAAAAAAAACCCAACAACAACAAAAAAACCCTTATCAATATTTTACAAAAAAAGGGGACCATCAACGAAAAGAGTGTTTATCTTTTCAGAAAAGGATAGTCCTAACAAATGAAAAAATGAAAGTTATTTGTGACCATAATTCCTGAACTACCATGTCAAAGGGCCACAAAGCAAAAAATATTTTACAATAAAAATTTAATTCACTGGGACGCCTGGGTGGCTCAGTTGGTTGGACGACTGCCTTCGGCTCAGGGCGTGATCCTGGAGTCCCGGGATCGAGTCCCACATCAGGCTCCCAGCTCCATGGGGAGTCTGCTTCGCTCTCTGACCTTCTCCTCGCTTGTGCTCTCTCTCACTGTCTCTCTCTCTCTCAAATAAATAAATAAAATCTTTAAAAAAAAAAAAAATTTAATTCACTAATTTTGAATAAAGAGGGAGAAAGTTACAAAACTAGTTTCAACAGATTAGAAATCAGTGCTCTATAATGTTATTTAATGGGATTCCTTTAAAATACAGAAAAATAGTTATATGTCACAATTTAATTATGTGTGAAATACAATCATCAGTCAAATTAAATTCAGGATACCTGTTAAAAAGTTGAGCTTATACCTACTCCACGTTTTAGCTATTCCACTGATATGTATTTACACTAATGAAAACATCCATCCAAGCAGCTTCATTTGTAATAGCTCCAAATTAGAAATAACCCAAACACCCATAAAGAATAAATGCACAGTGATTTACCTATACAATGTCAGACTACATCAGCAGTAAAAATAACATGGTGAACCTCAAAATCTGATGAAAGAATTCACATAAAAGTACATACTGTATAATTACATTTATGTAAAATTTCAGAAAATGCAAATAATCTACAGTGACAGAAATCAATGGTTGTGTTGATAGGCTTCATGGGTGGTATTTATGTCAAAACTTATCTAATTTATCATTTTATAGTTATGTCAATTATACCTCAGTTTAAAAAAAAAATCCAGATACCAGAACTAGTGCTATAGCTCTTGCCAGTCAGAGCTCATCACAAATGTGATATATTTAACCTACCAACTCACAGTAGGCACTCTGAGAAGTACAAAAGCGTCCTTAATTTAAGGATCACCGCGCTCTCTCTCTCTCTCTCTCACACAGCTTAAAACAAAGAGATCAGAACTCATTTGTCATCACTATGACAGGCTGATTGCTTCACTGCTGAAATCACACCAACTAAAACACAACAGAACAAAATGAGAGCACACTGAGTGTGGGGCCCCACAATTTTTAATTAAATATTTTAATTCAACGGTTACTTTCTTTGATGCAGAAGACAGAAAAAAGAAATTAAATATTTTAATCCATATGGCTATTTTCTTTGATCTAGTAGAAAATGAAATAACCCAAAACACAAGAAAAGCCGTATGCACAAGATGTTAATTTCAATCTTATCACAGAAATAGTGGTGAAGAATTAAATCAATGGCAAGGGCATGAAATGTGACCTCTTCGTTATGTTTCATACTTTTAATCAGGAAAATAAGCTGCAAGGAGAAATAAGCAAAACAGGGTACATACAGTATGATCAACAGGTTGAAAATAATATATGGGGTGTAGGAGACTGATAAGAAAAAACACAATGTAAGTATTTGAGGACAGTGGTTCTTCAACTGCAGTCCCTAGACCAACACTATCAGTATCAACTGGGAACCTGCAAGAAATACAAGTTCTCTAGACCCACTGAATCAAGACAACTCCAGAGCTGGTACCCCAGCAACCTGTTTTAACAAACCCTCCAAGTAATTAAGATCACACTAAAGTTTGAGACCCACTGTTTAAAGGACAGAATTATGGGTGACTGTTTTCTTTCCCTTTTGTAACCTATACTTTGCTCAATTATCTTACTACTTATGTAATCCAATTAAGTTTTTTCATTAAAGTATTTTACTAAAAGGTATACTATGGGTCTATAGTCAAGAAGCTATTATACCATAAGCACGAGTCTGAACTGCATGCCTAAAAATGCAATGATTCTTGGAATCCTCAACTATTAAGAGTGAACAAGGGGTGTATGGGTGTCTCAAGTCATGATTTCAGGGCCCTGGGATTGGCCTCCTGTCCAGCTCCCTGCTCAGGGAGTAAGTAGCCTGCTTCTCTCTCTCCCACTCCCCCTGCCTGGGCTCTCTGGTTCTCTCTCAAATAAATAAAATCTTAAAAAAAAAAAAAGTAAACAACATACTAATTTCATATATATTTGTGTGTGTATATACACACACACACACAAATCCATATGTACACACACATCTAAAGCAGGTCAAGGTGCTATGGAAATTGCACAACGCTAGGAAACCAACAATCCAGGTTTTTCTAACACATGCACACAAACAGGGTTAAGTGACTTTTATGGGTCACATTTGCACAAGATTTTTTCCCCTAAAAGATGAATTTTTAGGCTTGTGTATAATTTACTAGACCTGCACTGCAGGACTCCTGTTCTGAAGCTGTGAATGCTTCCTCATGTCGGTTCCTGCTCAACAAAGTATCAGCGCATTATATTTGTCACCAAAATCTAGGCAGAAAAGACAAATTCAGAACACTGAGAGTTGCCAAAGCTTTAACTTCTAGCTTGAAGACCATAAAACGGTTCCACCTTCTACCTTATCATCTCACAAAAACAGAGGCCACAGGAAATAAAAGCAAAACACAGGTTCTCTCAATTGACACTGGAGCTAGTTAAAAGATCACAGAATTGTCTACACTTTGAGGACAAATTAAGGAGTAACAAAGACTACTGATTTGGGATAGAATAACTACTGATTAACAACAAAATACCAAAGTTGATGTGAAAGACAAACAGCTATGTTTTTGTTTCCATTTTTTAACATCCATCTTTAAAATACTAGGAATATAGATCCCCATAAATCCATCCCATGGCATAAAATTCACTTTTTAACCTTTCTACTCCTTCAAAAGTCAATTCTGAAAGTAAATACAAGTTATTCAAAAAGCTGCTACATAGAGAGTTGACCTTATAAACAGCTTCTTCGATTTTTTTTTTTAATTGTTTAACTAGTTACATAAGCATCATGACCACCCACACTGAAATTTTTCACTACTAAACCCCCAGCACCAAGCCTGGCATAAAGAGGGTGCTCAAATGTTTTATGGGGATGAACTTCTTACTGAAAACTTCTGAAACCCTAAGGCAGACACCCAGGATTCTCTAAGACTTCACTAACACAGTAAATGAATTTAGTAGAAGTCAATGCCCCTTTCTAGCACTCTTCAAGCTTTTGCAGGGAAAATTTACATTTCTACCATACTTTCTGAATCCCTGCGTGAGTCATGGAAGTACATTTAAAGTGGCAGCATACCCTATTTTAAGTTACTGCAACTCCCTCTGAAAAAGGGAATCTTTGAAAACTTAGTATTACAAAGTTCCAAAATCTCACCAATAACAAATACAGCACATGACAAATCCCCATTATTATCAGGTTCACTTTTCTGATTTAACCTTTAACATTTATTTCTTGTAATCTAAAATCAGGTTTTCCTCTTTCTACCCCTTGCAAATATACTTGATCCTGTAACACTACTCACAAGGCCTCCCCGGCCCCTACTTCTTTTGTATATAAACACACTCTGGTCACACACTCCCATCAGCTGTTTGGTAGCTCCACCCCTCCTCCTTTTCCGGGTAGTAACAGAGCAGCCAATGAGCTGTGAGGAGCTGTGCCTGAGGCCTTTTGCCTGCATACGCTTTTCCAAAACAAGCAGCTCCAGCCTTCAGCAGGGGCCATTGGTTCGCAGATAAAAGGATCACCAGGCTGTGCAACAGGGTGAGACGAGTAACCCCCACCAACAAGGAAACCCGTGTAATCTGAGCTGTTTGTTCCTCCACCAGGGAGAATTTAAACCGATATTCCTTTAGGGCAAATCACGCTTTAAGGTCACCAGAGTCCCAGTTCTCAGACAATCAAAATAATCAGAGATGGAAACCTCAACGCTTGCCAGGCTGGGGACGGCACAGTAGAACCTGACTTTGAAAACAAATGGCCACACCATTCACAACCATTCCACAGGATTTGGGTAAACCAAGTTTTTTGACTGGGACACATTCCTACAGGGCCCAAAAGTCAGTACATCAGTCTCCAGGCTCCTGGATAGGTTTGCACAACCCTCAGCAAAGGATCAGAACAGAAACAATGAATGAGTCAGAGTTTCAGAACATAATCGCCCAGCAGATTATTAAGTGCATCGGTGCAAAACATTCACTCCCTGCATAACTTGAGAGTCAGCTCTCCTCCTACCAACCCGTCACAAAAGAAATATCACCGACTCCCAACCACCACCACAGACAGTGTCTCCAGAAGAACCTAGCGAGCTGGTGGAAAGCAATGGCCAATTAGTTACACATCCCCTTCTTTCCCTACCCCCACACCGCTACTTTCCTACTATATAGGTTCCCTGCCAAGCTGTAAATCGCGGTGGCATAATTACACTCAGGAGACATCCAAAAATGGGCTGAAACAGGAGATTGCAATGAAACCAGCTATCGGCCTCCAAACCAAAGAAATCATCAAGGGGCACTGAGGGGCAAAAAGCAAGTACATTCCTTCAGACCTTCTCTACTTCCTCTCCACCATCTTTCATTTTCAACCCCCGGCCCTTTCACACAATTGTACTAATTTTAATAGTGGGCTGCAAAATTTTTCCTTCAAATTTTTGTTAAATATACCTTGCTCAAAAATTATTGGCTCCATTTGGGCCTACTAATATGAATTCAACAGAGAAAAGAGGCCACAAAACCTCCCATCCCCACAACACACATGCACACACAAAAGGAAATACAAAAATTTTAACTTCCAAACTACGTGAGACCAGAAAATAACCAATACGAAACAAAGATAACCTCTGGCTTTTAAGTCCTGAGACTGTTGTCCTCCTATCTCAGAAATCTATGATTTTAAAGGGCCTCTGCTTTCTTTTGTCAGAGAGGAGGAAGGTGGGGAAAGAACAGAAGGCCAATGCATCTTTGCCTTTCTTCATATTCTACTAAAAATAAGCTATGAAATAAGCCACTTAGGGGAAGAAAAAAGAGAAAGACACCCTGCTGTTCTTTGTCTGTTTTCCTCTCCCTCTCCACCCCCCACACCCCGACTCCTAAATGCGGTAATCATTCTAGATGCCACAACTACTAAATGAACAAAAGGCAGTGTATGGAAAAGGCATCAGGTCAAGTTAGGCCTCACCCTTTATCCTCAATCTTCTAAAAATATATATGTATATAATTTGAGACTCTGACATTGATCAAAAACAGCTGGAATTCTCTCTCCACCTCCATCCCAATTAAACATTAGGTAGAAATTTGCATTAGGTGTGACAGTAACTCTCAATTCTGGATAAAAATAACTCAGATTCTGCCACCATACCATTTCCTAGTTTCTAAACAAAAATAAAACCCGAAACTGCTTTGTGTAAAATGTACACACAACCATAGTTACAAGTTTTCCTGCAACCTTATGGAAAGCCAACATTACTGGCATCATTCACACATTTACAAAACTCAATCAGTCACAAACAGCTCGTAAGAATCAATTTCACTTGTGCCTAGACATATTTGGAACATGTATTTTATTATTTGCTCCTCTCCGTAATGCCCCCTCCCACCTCCCAAAAACTCTAAACTTCAAACCCTAAAACTTAGAAGTCGTCTACTACTGTTCCTAATTTCTAGCTAAGTTTTCCTGAGGAGAAAAACACCTTATTCCTGAAAAGAGGAAAAAAAAAAAATCTCTTGCCCAGGCAACTTCCCTCCCATCCCCCACCTCCAAACCAAATACAAAAACTACTTTTTTAAAACTTCGGAGAATTCCTAACTGAGTATTTAACAATCATCACCCTCTAAAAAGAAGAAAAACGTCCTATCAAAAACAGTACCAAATAAAAGGAAGAAAGAAGGAATTCACCTGAAGAATCTAGCCAAACAACTTGAGTTATATAAACAAAACCCTGCAACAGGGGGAAATGGTGGGGGGATGGGGGTGAGGGAGAAAGAGAAGCAGGAGACAGGACTTTTTAACTGCGTTTCACACACCACCACTCCCCATCCCCGGTTCCCCTTCTCCCCAGGGATTAGCTGTTCAGAACACTGGGCTCATTTCCTCTCCCACCCTCACGCCCCCCCCCAAGCTCTAAATTACCCCTCAAAAATTTTCTAGATTTGTCACAGGAACCTTCGCGAATTTCTCGAGCTGGTCATGAAATAATCAGTCTGGACTCCAACCAAAACCACGGCCTGAAGGGCCCTTATCAGTTACAGATTTCCCACTGCTACCTCCTGAGTACATAAAGTTGGGGTGGGGGTGGAAATAAAGGGTGTCACTTGGTAAAATCAGGGCAGTTATTCCCCAAGAACCTTACCCTCACTGAAGGAGTTTGCTTAACTGGCCAGCATAGGGGCTATTTTGTCAAGGAGAGATCCTCTTTCTCTCCCTCCCCCAGCTGTCATATCCACAATATGGAGGGTGGCTTGCTAGAGGGCCTGGGGGTCCTCACCACATCCAACTATGGGTGGGACAAGCTTTGTCAGTGAAAAACAAAACAAAACAAAAACAAAACAAAACAAACAAAAAAACGGTAGGGTTCTTTTAGGCACCGGAAAGCTTGACAAGAGTCTCTGATTTAAAACACTCAGAGCTCTTTATTACAACAAGGGGCATGGAGCAGACTACTCTTCCTAATATAGAAAGGAATTAGGGATAAAGGAGGTCACTTTAGTTACCCCAGTTCAAGAAGCATAGTGAATGGAGGGAATGGAGGCATCTCAAGAAAGGAAGAAAGGCTTCACTCTCTGGAATTTCTATCAGGAGTCCCTAAATTCAGAGCGAGGGAACAGGAGAGAACCTGAGGTGGGCACGGTGGTCAAGAGAGGTGGATGGTCCTGCAAAAGAAAAAAAAAAAGAAAAAAAAAAAAAAAGGGGCCGTCTTGGGAATCCAAACGTCGTGGAGGAAAGTCGCAGGCAATGAGGGTGCAGAAGAGGGAGGAACAACGCACATTTCGGGGTGCTGCAGATAAAGGGGGAGCTGAAAAGGCTCTAGGCTCCTGGGAGGTGCCAAGGAGCCGCCTTAGGCACTGGGGGGAGGGAGGAGAAGAAGGGAGCCTCGGACAGTGGCCGGGAGTGCCCCAGGGCCCCTGGCTGGGTTTCAAGGGTGCCCTGGGCATCCTCACACCGCCCCCGCTCACAGCCCGAATCCCCCCTCCACGAAGGATACAGCTTGACCACGTCCGTGTCCATCCGCCTCTTGCCCGGACTGGGGGATGACATGGTGTCGCCGCTGCCTCCCCGTCGCCTGCGCCGCCGCCTCTCTCCTTTCCTCGGCCCGTCTATCACGGGCCCCGGGCCCCGGCTCTGAGGAGCCCGCGGCCGCGCCGGCTCCTCGGGGGAGGTGGCAACACCCCCGCGGTCCTGTCCGGTCCCGTCAGCCGCCGCCGCCGCCGCCGCCCCCCGCACGGGGGAACACCGGGCACTGTCCGGCCGAGTGGGGGTGGGGACCCCGAGGCGCCCGGCTCGGGCTGCCCCTCTCCGGCTGTGGGTTCCTCCGCGGCCTGGCCCCGGCGCTACTGTGCGCCGCGCGTCGCTCCCTCCTGCCTGCTCTAGCTCGCTCGTCTGCTCGCCCGCTCACCCTCTCGCCGACTCCCTAGCAGCCTCCACGACAAGCGGACGACTCCTGCTCAGTCGGCCTCTCTACCCCAGCCTCGCTCTGGGCGCCGTGACGTCACCTCTGTGACGTCATCGGCGGGGCGGGCCCAGCTGGCGAAAGGGGTGGGGCGCCGCGGCCGCGGCGTGGCCTTTCCCGGGTGGTTCTGGGAGATGTAGTTCCTCTTTCTCTGGCCCTCACAGCCCTGTGCCCCCTCCCCCAACTCCCTCCGCACACTTAATCGCTCAACTGCCAGTGTCGTTATCATCATCATAAACGATAATAGTAAATAATGGCAATATTACATTTGTGTGTTTTGGGGTAATGAACCACCTTCTCATATACACTGTGAAAAAGTCTGTTTATTTGATTTGAGGTGGCAATTACTAGGATAGGCACCAAAATCAGAAAATTCCCACAGGAGCGGGTTCCCTGCACCCTGCCCCCTTCTTGGATGGAGAGAATCTGTTTGCAGCGATTGTAGACTATAGCAAGGCTTCCTCAGAGCTTGCAAACCAGGGTTCATCACCCTCCATATAGAGAGGCCCACTATTTCAAGGATTAGACTTGAGGCAGCAAGTTGGCAAGACCAGAAATAATTTGGTAAGAGCATCCTTACCTCACAGAGTATGAGGTAATTTCACAAAGTGAATGACTGATAGAAGCAGAAACACCCCAAATATGCTGTAGTTCAAAGGACAAAGATTGTTTTGTCCTCCACACTCCTGTACCAATGCTATATACTCCATCATTAATTCCATAAACATTTATTGAGCACCTACTGTGTGTGAATCACTCTGCTGGACATGAGGATATCATGGTGAACTAAGACCTTAAATTTACACAGCCCTTTTAATATGGTCTGTGGATCTAAAGTGTCAGCACCACCTGGGAACTTGTTAAAAATGCAGGCCAGAGCTTCACCACAGACCTACTGCATTAGAATCTGCAGTTTAACAAAGTCGCGGGGTGGTTCTTATGTGCAGTGAAGTTTGAGAGTCACTGCTCTACAAAGCACTCCATAAGAAGTGGTATGGGACACAAGAGTCAACCAGGCAAAGGGCACAGGAAAGAGTGATCTAGGCATCTCCTGATGTTTATATCACATTTTTGCTGTCAAAATTTTTATCTGTTTCCTCTTTCCTATGAATACACTTGTGCTTTGTCAGACCATGTGCTGTGAGATGGGTCCCTTTATATTAACCTCCCACCCGCCTCGACACACACGCACACACACCTGGCGCTGCAGCAATCAACTAAAATTGAGCATTCTTTTTTTTTTTTTAAGGATTTTTATTTATTTATTTGACAGAGAGAGATCACAAGTAGGTGGAGAGGCAGGCAGAGAAAGAGAGAGAGAGAGAAGCAGGCTCCCCGCTGAGCAGAGACCCCGACGTGGGACTCGATCCCAGGACCCTGAGCTCATGACCTGAGCCGAAGGCAGCGGCTTAACCCACTGAGCCACCCAGGTGCCCCAAAATTGAGCATTCTTTACTCCTACCATTCCATCCCCCCAAAGGACTAGTCATTTATGCCTGTGTTTAATATACATAAACTTAAATTTGCCATTTCAACCATTTTAAGTGCACAATTCAGTGTATTAAATACATTTACAATGTTGTACAACCATCACTACTCTCCCTTTCAAGAACTTTTTCATCATCCCAAGCAGAAACTTCATACCCATTAGACAATAATTCCTCAATCATTCTCCACCTGCTCCCCAAGCCCCTGATAATCTCTACTCTACTCTATGAAAAAGATGATTTTTAAAAAATATTTTATGTATTTATTTGACAGAGAGATCACAAGTAGGCAGAGAGGCAGGCAGAGAGAGGGGGAAGCAGGCTCCTCACTGAGCAGAGAGACTAATGCAGGGCTCGATACCAGGACCCTGAGATCATGACCCAAACCTAAGGCAGAGGCTTAACCCACTGAGCCATCCAGGTGCCCCTATGAAAAAGGCTATTTTAACTGCTCCTAAAAGGGTACATTGGTCTTTCTTATTGCACATAGCAATTCTGTCAGAAGGAAGACTCAAGGAGATTTCTAAACCCTTTTATGTGACTACTTTGTTCAAGGAAGATCAGGATGGAGCAGAAAATTGTTCTTGACTGTCTCCTCTAGGCTCTCCAGGCTCCTGTTGCTATTACCTCCTCTCCCAGCACTGCTCCTCACTCTCCTTCACCTGAGTAACCCCCATTCGAGTGTTAAGACAATGATGCTCAACCTTCGGTGTGCTTCAGAATCATCTGGGGAGCTTGTTAAGTTCACAAAGGTCCAGGGACCCCGCCACTGGGGATTTTGATTCAGAAGGTCTGGGGCAAGGCTTGGATGTCCACATCTTTAACAAGTTCCCCAGATGATTCTGATGCAGGTCAAAATTTGAGAACCACAGTCTGAAGATGCCAATAGGCCTCAACACTTTCCAAATGCCTGCCTGACCTCTCCAGGTGAGTCTTGTGTTTCCATAATATCCTGTGCAAATAAGGATGTTTCCTCCCCACCTGAGAGCAAAGTGGCAGGCTCAGAGGACCCAAAGGTGTTTCCAGAACAGAAAGAACAGTTCAAGGATGGGTCTCGAGAAAAAAGGGAATAGGGAGGATATAGAAATGATCCCCGGTGGGCTTTAATTTTTACAGATGCTATGCTGCTGGGATCTAAGCTCTAAGCAAAAATAACCAGACAGGTGTTTAGAGAAACTTGTTCCAGACAACACTGGAGAAGGTGGGGCTGTTCTACCTAGAAATGCAATGGAGATTTGGCCCTCTGAGACGTCACTGAAAAGCAATCACCTAGAGAAGCATTATTGTCTAGAAAGGATCTTAGCTCTGGGTTACTCAGGACAAACCTGCCCTTCCCCAGCCCTTAATTATGCCTCAGCTAATTGCAGATATCCTCCCAGAGCCTCAGTGTTCTCATCTGTAAAATGTGGCCCATAATGCCCTACCCACTTGAGTGGGTTGATGGAATAAATGGAAAGGATGAATGTGAAAGCCCCTCGTAAACTATAAATTGCTTTTCATAAAGGTAACATGAAGTGTTGATTACAAGATGCAATCTATTATTGGTGGTGGTATTATTATTTTATTATTAATCTCAAACTCCCATTTACCCACTCCTTATGCACTCTCTATCATTTAAGGAGAAAGGTCTTCAGGTGAGGTTTTTGTATTTTTTTTTTAAGATGTCATAGTGTCAATTCTTTCTCTTTGTGGTTAAAGTATGTTCACGTTTTTATGACACGCCTGTTCTCTCTGGGCACTTTGCCATTTGCTCCTTCATAAATCCATTTCCTCTAATCTGACTTGGTCCCCTCTCCTCCACTGCAAGCCCTCCCCTCCCCTTCCCAGAGCCTCAGGAGATTCCTGAATCTGCCCTTGACCTAGGTTCAAAAGGTGACTTCAAAGTGCCAAATGACAGTCTTTCTTTGACTTCTTTTTTTTTTTTGGCTTACAAAACCTGGAGCTCCTCTTGAACAATTTTAAGTTTGAGCCCACCTTTTTTTTTTTAACTCACCTTTTTAATCCAATGTTTTAGCCATTCAGAAGGTCAATAATTTACTCTAAGACAACACTGGAGCCTGGGAGTGTCTGTTTATATGTGTGCACACACATGGCAATGTGCTGGAATGAACCATGTTTTTCCTTATCAGGTACAACCAGGGTGCCGTGAGGGAACAGCTGTCCAGTCGGCCTGAGTCACCAGTGTTGCAATCTGGGAAATGTATTCGGGCCTGTTTATCTCTCCCCGGGGCAGGGCCGGGCTTGACCAATGGAGCCTCCGATCTCAGGAGCTGCTTCCCAAAGGCAAGCAAACAAGCTGGGAGAGAATATAATGCTTTGAGCAAGACACTAAGAGGGAGCAAAAGGAAAGCCATCATTTGATGGAGGGAGTGGAAGACCCCCGCCCAAACAGCCTAAATAGCCTAAAAGCCACCCTCCCTCTGAAGGTACCTGTTTAACACAAGAGCTCTAGAGCCAAAATGAATTTATAACCATCCCCACCAAAGGCCAAGATCCCTCAAATAAGGCCTCCTGATTCCATTTGACCATTTCTATCAGGGAAATAGGTTTCTTTTCTTTCTTTTTTCTTTTTTCTTTTTTTTTAAGATTTTTATTTATTTATTTGACAGAAAGAGACACAGTGAGAGAGGGAACACAAGCAGAAGGAGTGGGAGAGGGAAAAGCAGGCTTCCCGCCGAGCAGGGAGCCCAATGCGGGGCTCAAGCCCAGGACCCTGGGATCATGACCAGAGCCAAAGACAGACACTTCACAACCGAGCCACCCAGGTGCCCTGAAATAGGTTCGTTTTGAGCTCTCACTCTCAGCATCTGAGATCACAAGTCCAGACCGCTCTAGAAGCCAAATAACAGCAGTTTCCTTGCTGTTATGGAAATAAAGGCTGAAAAGAACACCTCAAGGGGCGCTTGACTGGCTCAGTCTCTTGATCTCGGGATTGTGAGTTCGAGCCCCATACTGGTGTAAAGACTACTTAAGAAGAAGGAAGGAAAGAAATGTAATCATTTCAAGCCATCTCTGTGTAACCCTGTTACAATCTGTCCCCACAGAGGCAGTAGGGGGAGCTCAGGAACATGCAGGTCAGACGCAGCATGGACAGAAAGATTTCATCTCTCACCCAGTTTGTTTTGCTTGCTACCTGTCCTCCTTGGACAAACAGGAAGCACCCCCCCAAAGCGGCATGATTCAGAGAGAGCATGGAACTTAGAGAAAGCCAACCCTTTCCAGACATTTGGGCAAGGAACCTAACCTTTGTGTTTCAGTCTACTCATCTGTAAAATGGGATGAGAGTACTCTCATACCCTTGCCTGGATCAAATAGAAGAGATGTTGCATCCTCTGAAGTGCCAGTCATATATAAAATATTATCATGCCCCTCCCCCATACATACACACAAACACCCACATACCCCAGTGCCAAGGCTCAAGGAGGGAGCAAGATTGGAAATGATCCACTGTCCATGGGGGTGGGGGAGCACTCACCTGGGCCAGCTGCCCTTCGGGGAGCCTCTGTTTTGCCCCATATAGCCTCCTGCCCTTCCTTAACTCCCTGATCTGGAAGTGCTGGAGGCCCCAGACACAGCCCTAGTCTCTGTTCTTCTTTATCCACATTTAATCCCTGGAGGACCTCATCCAGTCTCAGTTTAAATTTCCAAGCATGATCTGACTCCCCAGTGTACGTTTTTTTCTTTAAGATTTTATTTATTTATTTGACAGACAGAGATCACAAGTAGGCAGAGAGGCAGGCAGAGAGAGGGGGAAGCATGCTCCCTGTTGAGCGGAGAACCTAATGCGGGGCTCTATCCTAGGACCCTGAGATGATGAGCTGAGCCAAAGGCAGAGGCTTAACTCACTGAGCCACCCAGGTGCTCCCCAGTGTATGTTTCTGATTGGAGCCTTGCCCCTGAACTCCAGACACATATACACAGTCACCTCTTTGCTACCTGCTCAAGACCCAGAATAAACTTCTGACACCATCCCCACCTCTTTCTCATATAGTTTTCCCTGGTCCATAAATGGCAGACATTAAGTTGAAATATAAGAAACTGTCATTTCTGAAGTTAAGAACAGTCAAATATTAGCCACTTCATTTGGTTCAACCTAATGCATCCTGCCAGTTGCTCAGGTCAGAGTTGGGGCTACCATTCCCGACCCCTCTCTTTCTCTAACACCTTACATCCAATCTACCTGGAAATCCTGTTGGCTTTCCTATGAAATATATCCAGAATCTTTTTCCCACCATCTCTACCAAGCCATCATCATTACTATAATCGTTTCCCAGCTGACCTCCTCTCTTCAACCTCCAAATTCATTCATATAGAAGCCAGTGATCCTTTTAAACCACAAATCAGTTCTTGTCTTCTCACTTCTGTTTCACTCTATGTCAAAGACAAAGCCATCACAGGCTTCCCAGGCCTTACAGGAGCTGCCCCTACCCTTTTCCTTCACTTCTGTCTAGCCACAATGGCGTTCTTGCTGTTCCTCAAACACATCCCACATGTTCCTGCCCCAGAGCCTTTGCACTTGCCACTCTTCCACACTTGATCTTAGCCAAAAGGCTGAGAAGCGATTGCCACTCTTCCAATCATAAACAGTCTTCACTTAGATAAATACCTGGTTAACTGCCTCGTCACCTTTGGGTCTCTACAGAAATGTCACCTTCTCTGCAGAGCATTCCCTGAGTACCCCATTTCAAACTGCAGTCCCAACTCCATCCCAGTACCATTTCTCCTTCTCTGTTTAGCTTTTCTCCCTAGGATTTACCACAGGCCACATACTGTAGTCTACTTAGCTCTCTGTGTATCTTCTCTCCCCACCGGAATGTAAGCTCTGTGAAGACAAGGATTTGCACTTACTGCTCTGTGGCCAACGCCTACAAGAGCATGTGGTACACAGTAATGTTCAAATACTGAATGAATAAAAGGAAAAAAGGGAAGGCTCTAGCTGAGAAGGCAACAAAACATTAACAGCTTAGAGCAGTTCATTGGAAGCTCACAAAGTTAGTTCCTTTTTTTTTTTTTTAGATTTTATTTATTTATTTGAGAGACAGATGAAGGGGAAGGGCAGAGGAGAGGGAGTAGCGGGTTCCCCTCTCAGCAGCAAGCCCGTTGCGGGGCTTGATCCCAAGACCCTGAGATCTTTACCTGAGCCAAAGGTAGGCAATTGACCAACTGAGACACCCAGATGCCCCACAAGTTAGTTTTTCCTAATGGTCTCTGAAGAGTGTCAGGAAACACTATATACTGAGCACCTCCTCTGTGCCAGGCACGGTGCCAAGGTATGTTACTTAGGACCCAACAACCTGGCAGGACTGATGTTATTTGCCTATGAAACACCTCAGGCTCCAGGAAGTTATGTAATTTGCCTAAGGTCACTTAGCCAGTAAATGGCAGCATCAGGATTCAAGTCCAGGTCCTCAACTTCAAAGCCCATGCCATTTGCAGTCAGCTGTACCACCCTGTTAGTGAATTCAAATGAAAAATGTAATTTGTTGACACTGAATTCATTCCTTTGAAGGCCCAACCCAAATTCCACCTCCTTTCTGACCAGAAGACTTCCAGGCTAAATGAATACATTAACCAACTAACTAACTTCCAGGCCATTCTAAACCAAATTAATGTTCCTCTGAAAAGAAAAAGTCTCCAGTGTCCCCCGTTTCAGCAGATGGCACTGTCCTATTCCTGACCCTCACACCCAGTCCATGAGCAAACTCCCCGAGCTCACCTCCACGTGTCCGCCAAACCCAACTCCTTCTCCTTGTGTCCGTCCCCTCATCTGAAGTACCACCCTCCCTGCAATAAATCAATTATTGGCCACTCTTAGCCCCCATGACCCTCACCCTCACATCCCAATCTGTTCTCCACCCAGGAGCCAGACAGCTGGTGTTTTGTTTTGTTTTTTAATATTTTATTTATTTAGGGCGCCTGGGTGGCTCAGTGGGTTAAGCCGCTGCCTTCGGCTCAGGTCATGATCTCAGGGTCCTGGGATCGAGTCCCGCATCGGGCTCTCTGCTCAGCAGGGAGCCTGCTTCCCTCTCTCTCTCTGCCTGCTTCTCCATCTACTTGTGATTTTTCTCTGTCAAATAAATAAATAAATAATCTTAAAAAATTTTTATTTATTTGTTTATTTGACAGAGAAAGAGAGACCGCAAGTAGTCAGAGAAGCAGGCAGAGGGGGAGGAAGAAGTAGGCTCCCCACTGAGCAGAGAGCCCCTGAGGGGCTCCATCTCAGGACCCTGTTGGTCATGACCTGAGCGGAAGGCAGAGGCTTAATCCACTGAGCCACCCAGGCCCCCCAGACAGGTGTTTTAAAATTAAATTCCTCCCGGGGTGCCTGGGTGGCTCAGTGGGTTAAGCCTCTGCCTTCGGCTTAGGTCGTGATCCTGGAGTCCTGGGATTGAGCCCCACACTGGGCTCCTTGATCCTCAGGGGAGCCTGCTTCTCCCTCTTCTTCTGCTCCTCCTCACTGCTTGTGTTCTCTCTCTGTCTCTTTCAAATAAATAAATAAAGTCTTTTAAAAAATAAAATAAAATATAATTCCTCCCAAGTCACTCCCCACTCCCTGATGTCCTTCCAAGGGTCATCCTGAAACTCAGAATAAACTCAAGTCTATGGCCTCAGAGATGCCGTGTAATCTCAGTTTAGGTTCCATTCTCAACCTCATTTCCTACCTCCCCCATATCCCCTCAGACATTCTATTTGCTTGAATTCCTGAACATACCAAGCTCATTTCCACTTCAGGACCTCTGACCTGCCATGACAGGTCATGGAATCCTCTTCCCCTACATCCTCAGGGCCAGCTCCCTCCTTTCTGCACTGGGGTCTTTATTCAGATGTCCTGTCTTCAAACTGCCCTTTCCTGACCACCCTGCCTTAAAAGGTATACCCCTTACCTTTATCTCCTTCCTTCGCTTTAGTTTTTTGGTAATCTTTTCAAATTCGCATTTTGGAAATGTTCAAAGATGCTGAAGATTTGAGGGAATAATGCAATGGTCACCCAAATACCCACCATCCAGATTTAACAACTGTTCACATTTTATATTTGCTTTATCTGCCTACAGGCATGTGTGTGTAAAATGTGTCTTTTTTTTTTTTTTCCCCCCTAAACCTTCTGCAGGTAACTTTTAGATACTATGACACTTCGGGCCTATATACTTCAATGTGCATACCCTACAAATAAGGACATTTTCCTTGATAACCATATCATTATCACAGATAAGAAAATGAGCAATGATTCCCTAACACCATCTAGTTTCCAGTCCATAATCAGAGTTTTTTAATAAATCTCTTTTTTACTGAAGTGTAGTTGACATACAGTATTCTTTTTTTTTTTTTTAAGATATCATTTATTTATTTGACCGAGATCACAAGTAGGCAGAGAGGCAGGCACAGAGAGAGAAGGGGAAGCAGGCTGCCTGCTGAGCAGAGAGCCTGATGCGGGACTCATCCCAGGACCCTGGGATCATGACCTGAGCCAAAGGCAGAGGCTTAACCCACTGAGCCACGACATACAGTATTCTTTTAGTTTCAAGTATACAACATAGTGATTCAATAATTACTTCTACTACAACATAGTGATTCAATAATTAATTCTACTACGAAGTGCTCACCATGGCAAAGGTAATGACCATCTGATAACCTGAGGTTCTTCATTGTCCCTCCTATGCCAGTTCTTCTTTTAGAGCTGGAATCCTTGAAGATTCATATATTTTTGTTTTATATCTCTTTAGTCAGAGGATAGTTGGGGAATTATATTTTACATTTACAGCTTTTTTGGGTCTCAGCCCTCCTCCATCCCCTCCCTCATCCTTACTCCCATCTCTGTGCTATGTATACAATAGGCAGTTAATAAATGACTGATAATGACTAACTGAAAAGCCCTACTCCTCCATACAAAAGTTTGTACGTACATGTTCATAAGCAGCATTACTCTTAATACCAAGAAGCGGAAACAACCCAAATGTCCATCACCTGATAAATGGATGAACAAAATGTGGTCTGTCCATACAATGGAATATGGAATATTATTCAGCCCTAAAACCGATGAATGAGATGAATATGAAACACAGCTGCACACTCCAGCGTGGACGAGTCTTGAAGATACTTTGCGAAGAGAAGCCAGTCATAAGGGACCTCATATTGTGTGATTCCTTTTATACCAAATGTCTAGAACAGGCCTATCTGTAGAGAAAGAAAATACACTGATAGTTGCCTAGGGCTGGGGAGAATAAAAAGAATGGAAGGTGACTGCCAGGGAGTGCAAGTGTTTCTTTTTGAGGAGATGAAAACTTTCTGAAATTGATTGTGGTGATAATTGCTCCATTCTGTGACTGTATTAAAAACCATTAAATTGGGACACCTGGGTGACTCAGTCCGTTAAGACTCTGCCTTTGGCTCAGGTCATCATCCCAGGGTCCTGGGATAAGTCCCGCATCAGACTCCCTGCTCAGTGGGAACCCTGCTTCTCCCTCTGCCTGCTGCTCCCCTGTTTGTGCTCTCTCTCTCCATCTCTGAGAAATAAATAAATAAAATAAAATAAAAACCACCATTAAATTATACACTTCGAGTGAATTGTATGGTATGTGAATTAGCTCAATGGAGGTATAACTTCGGGGCATCTGGGTGGCTCTGTCAGTTAAGCATCTTACTCTTTTTTTTTTTTTAATTTTTAAATTTTTTTTTTTTAGATTTTTTTTTATTTTTTATTTATTTGTCATAGAGAGAGAAGCGAGAGCAAGCACAGGCAGACAGAGTGGCAGGCAGAGGCAGAGGGAGAAGCAGGTTGATTTCAGCTTAGATCATGGTCTCAGGGTCATGGGATTGAGCCCAGCGTCAGGCTCTGCCCTTGGCGTGGAGTCTGCTGGGGATTCTCTCCCTCTTCCTCTGCCCCACCCCCTGCTCAGGCTCCCTCTCTGCCTCTCAAAATGCATAAATAAAATCTAATAAAGTAAATAAGGGTATTGTTTAAAAACAAAAACAAAACAAATCAGTCCTGCCTCCTCTGGACTCTCCTTCCTTTTGAACATGGCAGAGGTGTGGCGGATTGGAGAAATGGAAGCTTCACCTGCTATGGTGGAAGGGTCCTTTATCTTCTAGTCTGTTGACTGAGAAGAACTTCAACTTTTCTTTTCAAGAAAGGTGTTATGAGAGAGAGAGAGAGGGACTATGGTCCCACCAGATGAGGGACTAGCCCTTTTCCCCAGACTGTTGGGCTACTGGAAGTCAAGCGCAAACATGGCCGCCCATTTGAGACCATCTATTAGAGTCCAGGTCACCGTTGCCAGGTTCCATGTGTACAAAGCACTTGTATTTTGTGGGTGTCATGTGGTTGATGTGACTATCGTTTCGGTCTGGGTTCCCTGCTGCCCTGTGTTGTTCATCTTTGTATTTTCTGTACCAACAACAGACGTTTGCATTTAAAAGGCAGCATGAGGGACGCCTGGGTGGCTCAGTTGGTTGGACGACTGCCTTCGGCTCAGGGCGTGATCCTGGAGTCCCGGGATCGAGTCCCGCATCGGCTCCCAGCTCCATGGGGAGTCTGCTTCGCTCTCTGACCTTCTACTCGCTCATGCTCTCTCTCACTGTCTCTTTCTCTCTCAAATAAATAAATAAAATCTTTAAAAAAAAAAAAAATAATAAAAGGCAGCATGAGGGCGCCTGGGTGGCTCAGTGGGTTAAGCCGCTGCCTTCGGCTCAGGTCGTGATCTCAGGGTCCTGGGATCGAGTCCCGCATCGGGCTCTCTGCTCAGCAGGGAGCCTGCTTCCTCCTCTCTCTCTGCCTGCCTCTCTGCCTACTTGTGATCTGTCTCTGTCAAATAAATAAATAAAATCTTAAAAAAAAAATAAATAAAAGGCAGCATGAGAGGAGTCAGGGTTTCCACACCCACTGCTCCAATCTGGCTCTCTGGGAAGGAATGGGGAAGCACTGGCCCTGAGGGAAATGGCCTCAAAATCTGGGGTTCTGAGTTCCAATCCCAGCTGCCCGGGGAATTCATCAGCTTACCCCTGAGGGACTATGAGGTGAGGGGCAGAAGGCACTGGCTAATACCAGGAAGGTTACACTTAAGGAGAGTTTACAGTGAACCAGGAACTTAAAAAAAATTTTTGTTAAAGGACTTAACCAGGGCGCCTGGGTGGCTCAGTGGGTTAAGCCGCTGCCTTCGGCTCAGGTCATGATCTCAGGGTCCTTGGATCGAGTCCCGCATCCAGCTCTCTGCTCAGCAGGGAGTCTGCTTCCTCCTCTCTCTCTGTCTGCCTCTCTGCCCACTTGTAACCTCTCTGTGTCAAATAAATAAATAAAATCTTTAAAAAAAAAAAAGGACTTAACCAAATTCTTCTTAGTCCTCTCAGTGCTGGCCAGGTATCCTCTGCTAATTTTGCTAGAGAGGTGCAGTTGCATTGGGGAAAGTGAGATGTATGAATTTGCTCAGTTGACCAAAGAAAAAGCTAACACGAGAAACCGGGATTCCTAGTTCCTTTACCTCCCTAAATTTGTCTTCTCGGATTTCTGCCAATGTCTCAAGAGTCAGTGAAGTCTCCCTCAGGGCTTTTTGGCTACCCTGGCCTTCCTCCAGTGGTCACAGGGCAAAGGGTCCTGGAAATGTGCCCTCAGCTGACTGGCCCATGATGGCAGGAAGGGGGAGAGAGGATTATTACCAAACTATACCACGACTGGGGTGCCTGGGTGGCTCAATCAGTGAAGCATCCAACTTTTGATTTCGGGTCACAATCTCAGGGTCATGGGATCAAGCCCCTTGTTGGCCCCCTGTCAGCCCTGTGGTGGGCCCGCACTCAGCAGGGAATCTGCTCAAGATTCTCTCCCACTCCTTCCGTCCCTCCCCTCCAACTCACACATGCTCTTCCTCTCTCTCTAAGATAAATAAAATAAATCTTTCAAAAAAGAAAAAGCTATGCCATGATTGGTGTGATTCGGTCTCATTCTACTTGGTTAAAAATGACCATTTCGCAGTTTGTATGTATATCAAATCACTATGTTGTACATCTGAAATTGATAAAATGTTATACATCAATTATATCTCAAAAAGATACGCATCAATATACGCATGCATAAAATGATAAAAAGATATGCATCAGATACATATTTTTTTAAAAATTGGAAAGTTTAGGGGCACCTGAGTGGGGTAGTTGGCTGAACATCCAACTCTTGGTTTCAGTTCAACTTGGGATCTCATGGTGGTAAGATAGAGCCCTGAAGTGGGCCCTGCGCTCAGCCTAGAGTCTGCTTGAGATTCTCTCTCTCCCTCTCCCGCTGCCCCTCCTACTTGTACTCGCTCTGAAATAAATAAATTAATCTTTTAAAAAGTTGAGGAGCACCTGGGTGTCTCAGATGGTTAAGTGTTTGCCTTCAGGCCATGTCATCATCCCAGTGTTCTGGGATCAACCACCATGTCGGGCTCCCTGCTCAGCGGGGGAGCCCACTTCTTCCTCTCCCTCTGCCTGCTGCTCCCCTTACTTGTGCTCTCTCTTTCTCTCTCTAATAAATAAAATCTTTAAATAAATAAGTTGAAAAGTTTAAAATATTTTTTTTTAATTGAGAAGTTTTATACTTGAAAGGACCCAACAAGAAAAAGACAAGCCGCAGAATGCAGAAAACTATTTACAAACACATATCTGACACGGTTCTACTACCCGGAATATGTACAGAATTCTTACAATTTAAAAATAAAGGGGTGCCGGGGCGCCTGGGTGGCTCAGTGGGTTGAGGCCTCTGCCTTTGGCTCAGGTCATGATCCCAGAGTCCTGGGTTCGAGCCCCGCATCGGGCTCTCTGCTCCGCGGGGACCCTGCTTCCTCCCCTCTCTCTCTCTGCCTGCTTGTGATCTCTGTCAAATAAATAAATAAAATCTTTGGGGTGCCTGGGTGGCTCAGTGGGTTAAAGCCTCTGCCTTCGGCTCAGGTCATGATCCCAGGGTCCTGGGATCAGAGCCCTGCATCGGGCTCGCTGCTCAGCAGGGAGCCTGCTTCCTCCTCTCTCTCTCTGCCTGCCTCTCTGCCTACTTGTGATCTCTCTCTGTCAAATAAATAAATAAAATCTTTTTAAAAAATAAATAAAAATAAAGAGAGAAATAGCCTAATTTTTAAAAACCAGCCAGAGGATTAGAAGGGAAATTTTTCCGTGGCCAATAAGCCCATGAAAAGATGCTCAATGTCATTTGTCATAAGGGAAATGCACATCAAATCACGCTGAGGTCCCTACCACATCTCACCCACTAAGTTGCCTGTAATCAAAAAGACAGACAATAGGGTTGGTGAGGATAGGTAGAAATTAGAATGCTCATTCACAGTTGCTGGGAAAGTTAATGGTGTGTCCTCTTTGGAACAAACGGTCTGGCAATTCCTCAAAATGTTAAACATAGAGTTAATGTATGACCTAGCAGTTCTATTCCCAGATGTGTCCCCAAGAGAAATGAAAACATGCAACTTGTACATGCATGTTCACAGGAGTATTCGTAATAGCCAGAGTCAAAACAACCCAAATGTCCATTAACCGAAGAATGGAAAAATTAATGTGCTATATCCATACAATGGAATATTAATCAACCATAAAAAGGAACGAAATTCTAACACACACAATACGGATGAACCCTGAACACAGGCTAAGTGAAAGCAGCCAATCACAATGTGCCACATGCTGATTCCACTTACCTAAACGGTCCAGAACGGGCAAATTTATAGAGACAAAAAGTATATTTGTTGTTTCCTGGGCTGGGGGTAGGGGAAATGATTAAGTGACTTACTAATGGGTAATGGGATTTCTTTTGGGGGCAATGATGTTCTGAAATGTATTGTGCTGGAGCGCCTAGGTGGCTCAGTCAGTCAAGTGTCTGCCTCTGGCTTAGGTCATGATCCCTGCGTCTTTAGACGGAGCCCTGTGTCAGGCTCCCAGCTCTGTAGGGAGCCTGCTTCTCCTTCTCCCTCTGCAGGCCCATCACTTGCCCTCCTTCTCTCTCTTCACCGCACTCTTCCAATCTTTCGAGATATCCCAAGTGACTAAGCGACAACCACGTGTATTTTCTTGGGAGGCCCCAGCCAGCTTGATAACACGTGACCTCATTATTTGCTTCCCTTCCCTTCCTTCCTTATTTCATCTTTCTTCCCCACACTGGCTGCCTTGGGCTTGCAACGTTCCCAGTGAAACATTAACCCTTAAGCTTTGCCCCAAGCTCTGTTTTCCAGAAAGCCAAGGCAGATAAACTATGCATTTACTTGAGAGTAAAGGGTTTATAAAGGCTATTATCATCACTCTGCGTACTACCTTGCCCCATTAAGTGGAGAGTTCTGCTTACTTCTCTGGGAGGGAATGGTACTGGGAAAATACCGTTAGTCCTTCTGAACTCCCGCCATCAGTTGTTGGTAGGGAAGATAGGGGTATTTGCCCTGTAGTTATCAGCTGCTTTGCTGAAGACTGTGTTAGCTTAGTTGAGGGAATTAAAAGCAGAAAACCCATTTACCCATTTGGATGTAGGAACCAGTTATATTTCTTCCAATCCAGCTCTTTTCCTTTCTTTTTTTTTTTTTTTTTTTAAGTAGTCTCCATGCCCATCATGAAGCCCAACCCAAGGCTTGAACTCACGACCCTGAGATCAAGACCTGCACTGAGATCAGGAATAGGTTGCTCAACGGACAGAGCCCCGCAGGTGCCCCTAAAGCTATATTTTCATCTCAATTTGTCTGACTCCCAAGCCCTGTTCTCAGTTCAGAACCTATGGTAGCCGGGGAGGCTACTGACAGGGCCCCAAGCAGGTTGCCTCTAGCCAGTGGCTCTCCCAGTGTAGTGCAGCTGTAGCAGGCAGGCAGGGACTTCATAGGAATGACGCTGGTAATAGGGATGCTAGTGTCATATTAAAATATTCATATTTGGGGCACCTGGGTGGCTCAGCCGGTTAAGCATTGCCTTCGGCTCAGGTCATGATCCCAGGGTACTGGAATTGAGTCCTACATCAGGCTCCTTGCTCAGCTGGAAGTCTGCTTCTCTCTCTGCCCCTCCCCTTCCTCATGCCCATATATGCGTGCGCTCTCTCTCAAATAAAAAAATCTTTAAAATAAGATAAAATGTTCATATTTTGTTTGGGGCATAAATTTATTTTTTTATTTATTATTTTAAAAAGATTTTATTTATTTATTTGACACAGAGAGAGAGAGATCACAAGTAGACAGAGAGCTAGGCAGAGAGAGAGAGGGGAAGCTGAGCAGAGAGCCCGATGCGGGGCTTGATCCCAGGACCCTGAGATCATGACCCAAGCCGAAGGCAGAGACTTAACCCACTGAACCACCCAGGTGCTCCATGTTTGTGGCATAAATTTAAAATTTCTTCCCAGGGGCACCTGGGTGGCTCAGTGGGTTGAGGCCTCTGCCTTCGGCTCGGGTTGTGGTCCCAGGGTCCTGGGATCGAGTCCAGGAATCGAGCTCCGCATCGGGTTCTCTGCTCGGAGGGGAGCTTGCCTCCTCCTCCTCTCTCTTTATCTCTCTGCCTGCCTCTCCATCTACTTGTGATCTCTGTCAAATAAATAAATAAAATCTTTGAAAAAAATTTAAAAAATAAAAAAATTAAATGTCTTCCCAGGGGGTGCCTGGGTGGCTCAGTTGGGACTGCCTTCGAAGGGACTGCCTTCGGCTAGGGTCAGATCCCAAGGTCCTGGGACTGAGTCCCACACTGGGCTCCTTGCTCAGTGGAGAGCCTGCTTCTCCCTCTCCCTCTGCTTGCTACTCTGTCTGCTTGTGCGCTCTCTCTCTGTCAAATAAATAAATAAAATTTTAAAATAATAATCAAATAAATAAATAAATATGCATTCCCAGTATTTAAGATACATAGCTCAAGTCATCATTGTGTTACTGAAAGGCTGGCCTTCTGTTGATTAGTTCTTGGTATTTTTTTATTATTATTGTAACTTTTAGTGGCTAAGCTCCAAGTGTCGGACTGAAGATTCCCAATGGTATGCCAAGACGTGGGTTAGAGGTATGTGGAGGAAAGACGGCTCCCACAGCCCTGGAGCAGCTGGCTCCTGATGACTGCCTCTGGCCTCACAAAATCAGTTTATCCTTTATGTCATAAAATATTTCCTATGGTAAGCCTACTGTGACATGAGCTGCGACATGTGCCATGACATGAAAAAGTCTGAGAAGTATTGAAATAAGTCATGCTTTTTAAAAATTTTGGGGTTTTTTTTAAAGATTTTATTTATTTATTTGACAGAGCTCACAAGTAGACAGAGAGGCAGGCAGAGAGAGAGGAGGAAGCAGGCTCCCTGCTGAGCGGAGAGCCCGATGTGGGGCTTGATCCCAGGACCCTGAAATCATGACCTGAGCAGAGGTTTAACCCACTAAGTCACCCGGGCGCCCCTATTTTATTTTTTTATGATTTTATTTATTTATTTGTCAGAGAGAGAGAGAGGGAGAGAGTGCACAAGCAGAGGGAGTAGCAGAGGGAGAGGGAGAATCAGGCTCCCTGCTAAGCAAGGAGCCTGATGGGGAGTGGATGCTAAGACCCTGGAATCATGACCTGAGCTGAAGGCAGTCGCTTAACCCACTGAGCCACCCAGGTGCCCCATGGTTTTTGTCTTGTTTTGTTTTGTTTTTGTCTTTTAAGATTTCATTTGTTTATTTGTCAGAGAGAGAGAGAGAGAGCACGCAATCAATCAGGAGGAGCAGCAGGCAGAGGGAGAAGCAGGCTCCCCGATAAGCAAAGAGCCCCATACAGGACTCGATCCCAGCACTCTGGGATCATGTCTGAGCCGAAGGCAGACACTTAACCGACTAAGCCACCCAGGTGTCCCTAAATCTTGCTTGCAATAAGGGATATTTTGCTCCCCCTGAAGTGGCCCACTAATCAAGAATGTTTGGGGGTTACGGATGTAAGAAGCAGGTCTGAAGAATATTTGTCATACAAATTAGTGAATCGATGAAATGAGCTGAAGATACCCTGTGTCCTCCTGTGTCTTAGTGGAGAAATAGGTAGAAAATAAATCTGATTTATCTGAGTAGAGAGATCATTTGGCACAGGGGGACAAGGGAGAATGAGAGGACCACCGAATGTCCCAAGTTTCTTCCTCAGACCTCCCCACTCCAGTCCCTAAGAGAGCTATGTCATTTCTTTCATCATTTGTATCTTCTGCCCTAGAAGTAACACACAGGCTCTGCCTCCTCTGAAGTTCACGGTGGACTTCCTGGTCCCCTGAGGCCATTTTCCTTCTCCTCCGGAGAGATTAGCCTGGCTTCCCCAGGAGGCCCCCAGAACTCCGCCCCTCCCCTCGGACAGTGGCTGCACAGAGCACACAGGTGCCTATGCCTTTGTTTGCTGCTGTGTTCACCTCTGCGCCGTTTGAATTTTGAACTCCTGAAAAGGAAACTCTTTTTGGTATTCCTTGTTACTGAATAAAGACAGGAAACACTCTTGCCGCAGAGCAAGCATCCCAGTATGTGATACATTATCTAAAGTACCTCCTTGCCCAGGATTTTTGATCAGCGCCCAGAGAGGGCTAAACCTCTGATACCGGCTACCCTGAGCTTCTGAAACACAGTAAGGGGCTCAGACCCACCGGCCTGGCTGGGCTCTTCCTACAAACAAGACCAGTTAGCAGCTGGGCACAACACATTGCCCAGTCCAGACCCAGCCAGGCCTGGTCTATCATCTCTGTTCCCTTTTTACATTCCTGACATCTAGGTGATCTCAAATATCTCAAATACCCATTCCTCACCTTGCAAAGGAGGAGAGGTGTGCATCAGCTGCTGGGAATGCCTGTCTTTAGCATAGGGGAGCTGCCAGAAAGTCCCCAGAGGCTTCTCCGCTTGCTCTGGCCCCAGACACTTCGTTCCCCCAGCTCGGCTTCCCTCCCCCACTTCCAAACTCCTCTCAGAGCTTTTTGCTTCCTCCTGAGGCCCCAAAACAAGGCCTCTTGCTAGGCCTGCAAGGTGTTCATCTGGGGGCTGCCATTCCCTCACTCCCTCAGAGGGAGGATGAGGGAGACCAAGACTTGGGGAGCAGTTCTTTTTTTTTTTTTTTTAAGATTTTTATTTATTTATTTGACAGAGAGAGATCATAAGCAGACAGAGAGTCAGGCAGAGAGAGAGGGGGAAGCAGGGTCCCCATTGAGCAGAGAGCTGGGTACAGATGTGGGGGCTGGAGATCATGACCTCCTGAGCAGAAGGCAGAGGCTTAATCCACTGAGCCACCCAAGAGCCCCATGGGAGCAGTTCTTTTCAAGCGGTGGCAGGGGGCCCCTCAAAGCTTGGTTAACCAAATACCCACCTCTACCTTGCAGGCCCACAGTTCCTCAAGTGGGAACAAAGAAAAAAGGGAACCAGGCAGGAAAATGGAAGAAAAATTTAGAATTCCAAAACTCAACCATAGCTACTTAGACACCTGAAATTATTATTTTTCATTTTTAATAATCCTTTTCTGATTGATTTGAAAGTAGTATCTTCTGGGGTGCCGGGCTGGCTCCGTTGGGAGAGCATGTGACTCTCAATCTCAGGGTCATGAGTTCTAGCCCCACTCGATGTTCTAGACCCAATCTCTAGCTGAAGAGATTACTTTAAAGATAGATATGTAGATAGATGGATAGATAGATAGATAGATGAAGTATCTTCCCAGTGGGAAAAACTTAGAACATGTAAAGAACATGTAAAGAAAATTGCAGTCACCCATAATTCCACGTCCCAGAGAAAAATACCTTGATATTTGGCATAGTTCATTTTTATGTTTACATGGTTTTGCATAATTGAAGTATACTGTGTATATGAGTTTATATCAATTTTTCTCACTTACTAAATCATGTGCACCTGCTCCTATCACTGTGTTTAGCTGTTGCAAATTATTCCATCATGTGGATGTACCATCATGTGTTTAACTGTTGATCGATCTGTGGATACTTGTTGCCTCCCTTTTTTTCTTGTTTCAATTATTGCTGCATGTATATCACATTCTAACATGTATTATATATCTAATATGTGTAACTAATTGTATATCTAATATATGTAATTGCATATCACATTCTAATTTTTTTTTAAGATTTTATTTATTCATTTGCCAGAGAGAGGAGAGAGTACAAGCAAGGGGAGCAGCAGGCAGAATGAGAGGGAGAAGCTGGCTCCCCACTGAGCAGGGAGCCCTATATGGGGCTCAATCCCAGGACTCTGGGACTGCGACCTGAGCTGAAGGAAGAGCCTTAATCAACTGAGCCACCCAAGTGCCCCTGAACTTAACTTGGTTCATTAATAAGTTTGCCTCTCTGGGATGCTGAGGGAAGAAAGGAGCCATCCTCTGAGATCTTCAAAATGTCATGCCAGAGCTGAATTCGTCTTTGGCCACAGCTCCAGGCCACACTTTGTGGCCTGAGGCACAGCTGTGGCCAGTTCAAGAGACTAGAATATTTGTGGAATGTCATTGATTGTTTTGGTGGATGTGATAGGTCATATCACAAAGCTAGAAGCTCCACGAGGGTAAAAACCCATCTCTCTTCTGATAGATTCCCCTCAGAGTGAACTCGTGTACTTAGTCAAGTGCTCAGTAAGGACTTACTACATAAACTCTTGGATGGAGTTCCTCACCTCCCTTTTCATTTCACTAAAGCCCCTTTCTAGATTTCTATCTCAGGTGGCCATGGCCCATTTCTGTGCCAGCCTTCCTTGTCATCTAAGGACAAAGGCCCTGAAATTTCCTGCAGAGCCATCCAATCCAACAATATTAGTTCCCATCCTTTTTCCTTTCCCTATTCTGTTGCATTCCCTCACTGCTGCATTCTATCTGTCCCCATGAGGCACTGATTTCTCACATCACATCCTTCCATGAGGAGACCTCTGCTGCCAGGCCCACCAGTGCTCACCCTCCCTTGTCACCCAAGTAGGACGACCTCATGTCTAACCCGAGTATGAGCGTGCTGTCACAGGGAGAATACTTCAGTGTTCAAGTTTGCTTCCCACTGTATTCTGGCTCTCTACCAGATCAGTATTTAAGTCAGGGAGACAAAAGAAAAGAATCTATAAATGTGTTTGGTATGACTTCTTTTGGAAAAATAAATATTTGTTGGTTATTAGATACCTTTCCCTCAAACCCTGCTGGGTTTTGACTGGTGTCCCTTGAGCTCCCACACCAGATCGCTGGCATTAAATTTCTCTCACTGAGGGCTAACAATGTATCTGCTCTTAAGATAACTGAGTGCATTTCCAAGCCCTCCTCTGCTTCTAGGGGAAAGGAAGGAGCTACTGAGTCAGGATATTATGCTAAGGAGCCCTCCTTTGGCTGTCTGCCTTCTGGAATGAAATAACCAGACTTATGGTGGTCAGTTGTGCTAATAATGTTCATTTGCAGCATGGGGTGGAAGCACTTCATCCCATGGTAACTCGATTTCTGGGGTAGGGTTGATTCAGTTGTTTATTACTTGGTCTGTTTTATTAATACCTCAAAGCCAGGGTTTTGATGGAGTAAGCCCCAAACAAAACAAAAACAAAACAATTATTCTCCATATATACAAGGAAACAAGCAAACAAACGAAAACCTGCCCAATCATGTAAATGGTCTTCCAGTGTTTTCCTTGGGTGAAAATTTCCTCAAACAAGACTGTATTTGCTAAATTATTAATATAGGTACTATTAACTGCCTGGAATCAGGAACATCACAGTCTACTGACTCAACATGGGACTGATCTTCATAAGCTGGCGAAGACTTGGCCACATAGGATAGAAAATTCCAGAACAAACTTGCAGCTGTTTGCAAACCTGTCCCCAGTCTAGGAAGATAAGCTGCTTGTCACGCTGTGAAAATCAGGAGCTCTTTGTTGGTTAAAGAGAATGCCAGAGACCTTGGTATTTATGCCTTGCAACATAGCCTGTAAGTACAATATTGTCTTAAGAGTTCTGAATTCCACGGGCAATGTATTCATTCCCCCAACATTTATTAAGCACCCATTTGGGGAGTTCAAAGATTTGTAATATGAGATATCTGACCTTAGGTATTTAGTTCTAAGGCTATCAGGGAGACGGAAACATACATAATTATAGGACAGATAAATCTTTTTCTTTTTATTCTCCCTGCCTTTTTTGGGGGGTGGGCGTTAGGACGAGATGTAAATTCATGACATATGCAGCAAAGTTGTCTACTACAAATCAACTTGTGTTTCCTTTTGCGGCTGTGGATGCCTTACAGGGCATGAAAGTCCTGTTCCCCTCCCAGTATGGTAAAGCAGGCCTCTATTGCGATTCCCAGGAAATCTTTACCTTCAGGAAGTGATAATAGGAGGTGGTGTAATCTCCTATCAGCGAGATTAGATTTTATTGTCCAAGAAAGGGGTGGGATATTCAAGGAGTTGGAAAGGGGCTGAAGCTAGATTCCCGGAGAGCCTCAAGGATTGAATTAAGTTGGATAAAGTTGTGGGGCGTGAAGTAGGGGTGGGGATGCTCATATTCAGAGCAGGAAGTGGTGGGATCTCCTGTAAGGTCAGTGACAAACACAGAATAGAAACAGCAGAGGGCCTCAGCCGAAACATCAGGGCATCTTTCTGCTGGAGGACCAGGAGTCTTGGGGATCCCTTATAAGCACTCCAGGGTTGAGCAATGATCTAAAAGGGTGGAACCCATCTCTGAAACAGTTGATATCAGACTCCTCTTCAATCCAAGTGGGTTGGCTTGGGGTAGTTCTAATTAATGCCAAACACATTTCAAAAAAAATAACATAACTGACACCCTCGGCGTTGTTGAACGTTCATATCTGCTACATGTGTGGGATGCTCAGTCTGGACATGGAGCCCAAAGTGAGGAAATCAGGGAAGGCTTCCTGGAGGAGGTGATCCTTTAGCTGAGAGCTAGAACATCTAAATGAACTAGGCCAAGGAGGGATTTGGGATGGGAAAAAGAGGTATTTGGGGAAGAAGGAGAAGCACAGTTAAAGGGCACGAGGGGAGACAGTGGTGTACTTGGAGTACCGGGTGACATGTTAGATGGGCTCTTGTGGTTCAGGGTGGCAGGAGTGCAGGGAGGGAGGCAAGAAAGAAGAGGTTCCGTATTCTCTATACCATAAGGTCTAGAGGTAGGTCAGGTAACCTCAGGAGTGCTCCCAAACCACTTCTCTCTCCTTGCTTGGAGCCCCCATCTCCTCAAAGCATAAGCCATCAGCCTATGACAGCTGCCATCCCTTGGTAGCAGAAAGAACTGAGCACGCAGTCTCCCTTTCCTTCTAGCTAGGATAATTCTGATTCTGTTTGGGAACTCCATCTTCCTTCACACAGATGTGTGCTTTGCTAAACCAATAATAATTCTCTTCTTCCCGTGCTAGAGATTTCAGGATGGAAGGTGCTACAATTTCTAGCCTCTGAGACATAAAGGGGAGACAAGGGCAGGCCTTCTGGGAAAGATTTCTTTGTTCTAAATCACAGTGGGAGGGGTGCCTGGGTGGCTCAGTGGGTTAGAGCCTCTGCCTTCGGCTCTGATCATGATCTCAGGGTTCTGGGATCAAGACCCGCATCGGGCTCTCTGCTCAGCAGGGAGCCTGCCTCCTCCTCTCTCTCTCTGCCTGCCTCTCTGCCTGCTTGTGATCTCTCTCTGTCTAATAAATAAACAAAATCTTTAAAAAAAAAAAAAACACAGTGGAAGAAATATTGCCTCCTCTTTTGTGACACGTTGGCAGGTCTGCATGTGACTCGGGGGTTGGGTCAACTGTCTCAGGGGCCCTTTGAGAAGCCAGCCAAAAGGTGGCCTGACACATTGAGGATCCAAGAATCTGTCACTCTGACCTTCACTTCCTACTTTGCTAGCTCTGTGTTCTCGGACCTTCACGGCATTGATTGTTCAACCTCCTCAGAGTAACACTACAGTGTCACTGTCACGCCCTTTTCGGGTCCTTCTGGCTTCTTATTCCCTTAGAGTCCATGGTCCACCGCTGTATTTGTCTGCTAGGACTGCTGTAACAAAATATCAGAGACTGGGTAGCTGAAACAATAGAAATTTATTTTCTCATAGTTTGGGAGGCTAGAAGGCCAAGGTCAAGGTGTCATCATGGTTGGTTTCATCTGAGGCTGTTCTCCTTGGTTTGTAGAGGGTCACCCTCTTGCTGCTGCTTCACCTAGTCATCTCTCTGTGGCCTTTATGTGTCTCCCTCTTAGACAAACACCAGTGGGGGTGGGTCAGGGCTTCATCCTAAGGGTCTCATTTTAACTTAATCACCTCTTTAAAGACGTTAGCCCCAAATACAGTTACACTTTGAGGGACTGGGAATTGGGACTTCAAAACATGAGTTGGGGGGGTTGGTGCCTGGCTAGCTCAGTGGGAAGAGCATGTGACTTGATCCCGGGGTTCTGAATCCCAGCCCCATACTGGTGTAGAGATTACTTAAATAGATAAAATTTTAAAAAAAATGGATTTGGGGGGTGCCTGAGCAGCTCAGTTGTTAAGCGTCTGCCTTCAGCTCAGGTCATGATCCACGGTCCTGGGATTGAGCCCCACATCAGGCTCCCTGCTTAGTGGGAAGCCTGCTTCTCCCTCTCCCGCTCCCCCTGCTTGTATTCCCTCTCTCACTGTGTCTCTATCAGATAAACAAATAAAATCTTTTAAAAAAACTGTTTAAATATAATAAAAAATAAGGATTTGGGGAACGTAATTCCACCCATTGCCATCACTGTAGGGACAACAACATGCACCACACCACACATGCCCTTGCTGTCTCTTCCACTCTGGTTCAAATCCAACTGTCACGGGCTGAACTGTGTCCCACTGAAAGACATAACGAAGTGAATACATGGATGTGACCTTATTTGGAAATAGGGTCTTTGTAGGTGTATTCAAGTTCAGAAGAAGTGACCCTAGATCAGTATGGGTCCTGATCCAATGACCGATATCCTGATAGAAACATGGAAATTTGGACACAGACCCAGGAGGGGAGAATGCCAGGTGACCACAGAGACACAGACTGAAGTGATATGCCTCCCAGCCAGGCAATGCCAAGGATGGCCAGCAGCCCCCAGAAGCTATGGAGAGGCAAGGAAGGATCCTCCCCTGGAGCCTTCAAGAGGGCAGAGCCCAGCTGATACCTTTTCAGACTTCTAGCTTCTAACACTGAGAAGGAATACATTTCTGTTATTTTAAGACGCTTGGTTTGCGGTAACTTGTTATAGCAGTTCTAGGAAACGAGCACACCAACTGTCCAGTGACTCTGCATTTGCTCAGTCTAATGTCACTGAAGCAAAACCCAAAATCATGTTGATTAGATTCACTTTAAAATTTTGACAATTTCAGTATGCCATCCACATTACCCAGGCGGTGTGTTTACCCTCCCCCTCCATTGGAGAACTTCACTGATCACGCTCTCCGTCATGGTCACTAGCGCAGCATAACTAACCTAAAATTTAGTGGTTTAAAACCATCCAATGTTCTCAGACTGTTGGGTCCCCTAAATAGGTCCTTACAAGACAACCTTCAATTTGGTATCTCTGACCCAACCTCTTCCTTCCTGGAGGTACAGACTCATATACTGAACTAATTCCCTTCCTTCTTTCCAACATTTTCTTGTATGGATGGATTCCATGGGTCAGGAGTTCAAATCTGGTGAGGATGGTTGTCTCTGCTCCATGATGTCTGGAGACTGAGCTAGAAAGACCCAGAGGCCAGGAGTGAATTGACAGCTGACTCAGAGCTGGAATCCTCCTCTTGCCTTGCATGTCTGAGCCAGGGTTAGGATGACAATGACTCAGAAATGAGGACTGCCACCAGAGTGCCTACACAATAGATGGGGCTATTCATTTTTCCTTCTATTGTGCTTTGGGTCTAATACGTAAGGCATCTTTGCCTAACTTCATGGTATATTCTTAAACTCACATGTCTCCTACTTCTCTGGCTCATAGCAGAGGCCGCAGAGGCCCTGGAAGATTGGTTCTTTGATAGCTACCTGGAAGCTCTTGGGAAACGTGTCAATTAGTTTTATAAGCCTTCAGGTCTCTTCATGTTAAATCATATTCTGCTGGAAACTGCTGGAGTGACTTCTCTTTCCTGAAACTAAGCCCTGACTGATAAACATATTTTGTCTTCTCCTGAGTGAGGGATGAATCATCTTTGTTCCTAGGACCATCTCCAACATCTTTTTGCCCTTGGTATAATTCCCTCTTTTTCTACTCAAACAGGTTGCTCCTGCAGTTAACCTTCTCTCTGTACCTTATCAGCACTGTTCACCAGGTTTCCCCTCCTGCCGCATCGCTGGATCATTCCCATCAGCATAAAGACCCTCAGTAATAGCTTTTCTCTTGCAACACAAACAAGCAAACTGTTCTTCTAGCTACCACTCCCATTCTCTTCCAAGCAAAAGCCCATCAATGGTGTTATCTGTATCTGTCATCATTCACGAATACACACACCCCCTATTGGTCTCTTTCTCCACCTGATCCAGACTTGCCCGCACCACTGCACTGAAACCACAGCCTCCAGCTTACCAAGGTCACAGTCAATGCCCAGCCCTCAGCTTAGTCGACCCAGTGATCATCTCCTCCTGAAAACTGCTTCATCACTTGTCTTTCAGGACACATCCTTCCAGGTCCTGTGTCCCTCTACCTCTTATCTTCTTGGCTTTTAAATATCAGGGCTCCCAGAGCTCTGTTCCTTGATTCTCCCAGGGGACTTCCTCCACGCCCATGAGTTTAACACCAAGTATATTCAGACCACCTCCAAGTTTACATCTCTAACCCAGCGTCTTCCTGGGGTTCCAGGTCATACACCATCATTCTTTCTTTTCTTTCTTCCTTCCTTTCTTGCAAATCTATAGAAAATCAAGAGAATAGAATGATGAACCCCATGGCCTTAAGTGCTTTTGTGATATCTTGCCATGGATTTCTGATAAGTATCTTAGAGCTAACTACGGGCTCTCTCTATGAGCTCAAACCCAAACCATGACAGTTGTTCTTTGTTGGACAAAGAGTAAACGAGTCCCAGAGAGTCCCAATAGGCACCCCGCAAAATCTCAGCCCTGACGTTAGGTGAAGTCTGTCCTTTTATCTTTGTTTCTATCTCTCATTCTCCCTGTTTGTCTCTCTGTCCATCTGTCTCTCTCTCAGGCTCCAGCTGGTATGGCTTTGGATCATTAGCAAGCCAAGAAAATGGACACACTGGACATATCCAGGAGCTAAGTCGCACAAGGTAGGCATACAAACCTAGACAGATAAGAAGCTGCCCAACCCTTACCTCCCAGGGCTGATGTCCCAGATAACGATCACAGTGTCTCACATTGTATATAATTTTACACACTTTACAAAGGGTTTTTACAAACGTTTCCATATTGAATTTTTCACAGGAATCCTGTGAAAAAGCCGATACAGGTGTTATTTACCCTAATTTTTTAGATGAGGAGATGTTGGATTGCCTACCACATCCTGTAAGTGGCACTGCTCCTCCAGGGCTGAGCCTTGATCTTCTCACTCTAGGCCACCCCTGATTCTGCAAGAGCAAGAGAGGTCACGGTCCACATCTCCATCCACTTAGATGTCAAGATTCCCATAGAGAGATGACTATGTGCCAGGCTCTTTTCAAATGTGTTTAATTTAGATGGATTACCTGTGCTTAAGGATTTTTCAATCCAGTAATGAAAAAACAAAAGCAACTCAAGGAAGATTTTGAAAAGAAAAGATACAGAACAACAGGGATGCCTGGGCGGCTCATTCGGCTGCATGTTCGGCTCTTGGTTTCAGCTCAGCGTGACCTCAGGGTAGTGGGATTGAGCTCCATGTTGGCCTCCGTGTCTGGTGTGGAGCCTGCTTGGGATTCTTTGTCTCTCCCTCTGCCCCTCCACCCCCCTCAAATAAATAAATACATTAAAAAATATTTTTTAAAGATTTTATTTAGTCATTTGAGAGAGTGTGACTCAGTGGAGGGTCAGAAGGAGGGGGAGCAGCAGACTCCCCGCTGAGTGGGGAGTTCACACGCAGGGCTGAATCCCAGGACCCAGAGATCATGACCTGAATGAACGCAGCAGACACCTAACCATCTCAGCTACCTAGGCACCCCAAATTTAAAAATGTTAAAAAATGAAAGTACAGAACCACCACCAGCCCGGACAGAGACCACAGTTCCAGGATCAGACTTCAGCTTGAGTGCATGATCTGAAGCGATGTCAAAGCCTGGAAGGCATTGCAGGGTCTAGCCGCGGTTACACACACCGAGCAAATGAATGAGAACATCTCTGCTGACCATGCAGAGTAGATTGAAATGGGGGTGAAAGAGGAGGCTTCTCTCACGAGCCCCCTGCACATTTCCAACTGCCTGTTGGAAATCTCCAAACAACATGCTCTAAACCCCATCCACTGTCTTTCTCTCAGTCCTGCTCACCTAGTGTCCCCGATGTGTATTCAGAGCAATCTTATCTTCCTACTCACCCGGCTTAGATGCCTCTGCCCCCTGTGTCATCCTCACCCCATCCGTAATCAAGCGCGGTGGATTCCCCCTGGAGAAGGTCTTCCAGCCCTCTCTCCTGCTGGCCTGAGTCAGGTCTTTACCTCCTGCCGCGATCTCTCCCATTAGAGCAGCTGCCTGACCCCTCTTCTTCCACACTCCCTTCTGATTCACCCTTTGCATAGCTGCCAAGCTCATTGGCTCCCTAAAGATGGGGGCCTAGCCCCTGGGTCTAAAGTCCTGTGAAACTCTCCTTATGGGTATCTGCCAGAACCTCATCCACAGTGGAAGACATGGAAAGGGATTTCTGATGGGCTTGAGGGGAGGGGGATAGAAGTCCCCCATCCCAAAAGAAAGACCTCCCTGACAGGACAAAAACCCCGGTGTGGTAGCTATGATATAGTAGCAAAGCCCAGCCATGGCAGGAAGTGATGATTCTATGCGGGATGTGGAGGAAGATTCTAGAAAATAGTTACGTCACCTCCTTGCTTAATACACATAGGCTGGCCCCTACTGCCTATAGGATAAAACCCCAACCCTCCTGCTCAGTATACAAAGACATTTGTAGTATGATCTCACTTTCTCTTCCCTGCTTCCCTCCTCTCTCTGCCACCCAAGCTGTCTCACTCCAACCTCCCTGAACTTCTCTCTGTGCTCTGAACAGCCCATGACTTTCTAGGACAACTCCCATATGTGCCCATACATTCCTCCCCCCGGAACACCCTTCTTTCGTATTTCCTGGGCAAACAAATGCCTGCTCCTCCTTCAAACGACCTTTTCCTCTGTGAAGCTTTCCCTAGCCCCCCAGAGCTGGACTCACTTCAACCTTGACTCATTGTTTGGCACCAACCATGTCTACCATAATTTACGTGTTTGCTTGTTTCCCTCTGAAGTTGGTATATTTTCTGGACACACCCTTTTGTGTCCCCTTTTGGAACAACGCCTGCTTACACAGGCACAGAAGGAGCCATATTTCAGATAAGACTCCACCACCTGTGTGCACGATTAATTGGGCCAGAGCTGGATCCCGAGCCCAGCATAGCAATCTGTAGGCTACCCATGAATCTGTGACTTGCAGCCACCTCAAAAAGATAAACCCAGGGGCGCCTGGGTGGCTCAGTGGGTTAAGCCGCTGCCTTCGGCTCAGGTCATGATCTCAGGGTCCTGGGATCGAGTCCTGCATCGGGCTCTCTGCTCAGCAGGGAGCCTGCTTCCCTCTCTCTTGTCGGGGACCGCCTCCGGCCGGGAAAGTCCCCACCATTACAAGATGGCGCTTGGCTCACTGCCAGCAAAATATGCTGCAAGTAAACACCGAACTTTCTGGTGAAGCCCACCTGAAGGAGGACATAGTCATTGGCTGTTTCAAATTTAATCAGTATAATAACAGGACTCTCATTGGCTCTCCCCATTGTTTGGCCCCTTATTGGTCACCCTGACACATATAAGCTAAGAAAGTTGTCGAAATAAAGAGACGAAGCATTAACACCATGCCAGGCTGGTTGTCGTTCTTGCGGGCCGAGGGCGACATCTCTCTCTCTGCCGGCCTCTCCATCTACTTGTGATTTCTCTCTGTCAAATAAATAAATAAAATCTTTAAAAAAAAAAAAAAGAATAATAAAAAAAAAAAGAATAAAAAAAAAAAAAAGATAAACCCAGGCAATCAGATACCTTTGCTGGGAATTTGTAATGAGAAAATTGAGAGACTGAGCCAGTTAGCAACAGGGACAGAAGCTGAAAGAAAGACTGAGCAGCCACAGAGTCGGGAAAGCCTTGGGGCTTGTGTTCAAGATGGGACCACGCCAAGGTAGGGGGCACAGGGCTGCGGGTGGGGCAAGAAGGAAACGTCTGGCTGAGAAAGGCCATGAGATCTGGGGGGAAAACAAGGCTCCCCAGTTTCTGGCTCTCTTGTGTCCTCTATTGGGCTTCTCCTAGGTTTCTCTTCTCACAACACTCCTCCTTCCTTTCTCTTGGAGGAATCTCTGTCCCTCGTAACCAAAAGAGCCTGAAATATTCTCCCCCAGACTGTGAGAGCTTCAGCTTTCCCCACAGTGTTGCCCTGGAGTAGGTGTTTATGGTCTGAGAGTTTTCTGTCTCGCTAGGTGGTCCCTTTTCTGGTCAGAGAGAGCAGCCATTTGGGGGGACTTTAATTTTTCATCTGTGCCCATTCACCTGTCTGGTTTCTGGCTTCTTCAGCCCTGCCTCTGGGATACATGAGGAAAAAGGAGATCCAGGGAACTCATCCGAGAGTCCTTCTCTGGGACCTGAAGTCGCTTTCGGGCTTGACTTCCGCCCACCTTCCAAAGTCTTCTTATATTTATTTCCTGTTTAATGTCTGGGGCTTTCAGTTACGGCAGTGGGAAGAACAGGGAAAGGTTTGTCTACTACATCTTCTGAGAAGCAGAAATCCTTCACAGAACAATTTTACAAAATGACCACCATTTACATTCCGCTTAGAATGAAAAGGACACATCTTCGGTGCCTCTGGATGCCCCTTCTCAGGTGGGTCCCCGTGAAAACCTCTTTCCTCCACTTTCTTTATAGTTTCCCACACATGCATGTATGCTTAATCAATAGTTGATGATTTTTTAAACCTTATAACACTGGGATCCGGCCAGCCTTCCTCACTCAGTAGTGCATGGTAAGGTTCACCAGTGCTGGTGAGTGCGGCTCTCTCTCATTTCTTCATTGCCTTATAGGAATCCGTTGTAGGAATATAAAACAGTTTTCACAGGTACTCTCTCTTTGGTGATGTGCGCGTGGTCACCAGCTTTATGCTTCTGGAACGACGCACCATGGGTAGTCTATTTTTTTTTTTTCTAAGATTAAAAAAAAAGATTTATTAGAGAGAGGGAGAGAGAGACCGTGAGAGAGGGAACACAGCAGGGAGATTGGGAGAGGGAGAAGCAGGCTGCCTGCCAAGCAGGGAACCCAGTGTGGGGCTCGATCTCAGGACCCCAGGACCATGATCTGAGCCGAAGGCAGACAGTTCACCGACGGAGCCACCCAGGCACCCCTTGCGTGTCTCTTCTCTGCAAGTGTGTACAACTTTCTCTGGGTACACACCTCGGAGTGGGGTTGCCTGGCCATGGGCTAGGGACGTGTTCGTCTTGATGAGGTGAGGTTACCTTCTGGAGTGGCTGTACCAATGTGACCAAAGGTACTGCACCTTTTCAGCTCTATTTATGATGGCTTTCTGCCCATGTTCTATTATTATTATTATTAAATATTTTTATTTATTTATTTGAGAGAGAGAAAGTGAGCGAGAGAGAGTGAGCATAGAGGGAGAGTGAGAAGGAGAAGCAGACTCCTTGCTGAGTGGAGAGCCCGACACGGGGCTCGATCCCAGGACCCTGAGATCATGATCTGACCTGAAGGCAGATGCTTAACTGATTTGCTCACATTTTAGTGAGGAGAGTATTGGGGTGTCTGGGTGGCTCAGTCATTAAGCGTCTGCCTTCGGCTTAGGTCATGATCCTGGGGGCCTGGAATCAAGCCCCACATTGGGCTTCCTGTTCCTCGGGAAGCCTGCTTCTCTCTCTCCCACTCCCCCTGCTTGTGCTCCCTCTCTCGCTGTGTCTCTCTCTGTCAAATAAATAAATAAAATATTTTTAAAAATAATGAGAATATCAAGAAATATTTTCTAAGGGAAAAAAGAACAATCATAGACGAAATGGGGGGACAGCCGACCTTGAGCCTGACATTCAGCGGGGCCATGCCTCTTCCTTGATGCCGGACACATACCCCAGAGCTCTCCTGAGAGACCAGGGTCTGCTCCCTACACTCTCCCCCGGCTCCCTGCCCACGCAGAGATGATGGGAATGAGATGGAGAGAGGTGTAGACAGCCGGCAGGTAAAACTTACCTTCCCTCGAGGACCAGGCACACATTTCCCAAAGTATCCAGAAGGATGGGAAAACTCCAGGTGTCCTGGTGAGCAGGTACTGGGTGTCACGGAGCTTTGCACTTTCCTACTGGGGAAGGATTTAGTCTGAGGAAGAGGAGGCTACGAAGAAGGCATATGCCTCAGGTGTATGATTATTCCAGGGATTTCTGCTCTTACGACCAGCCAGACTGGTGTCCACCCCTGGTAATGACTCAGGCCCACAGGGGTGACTGAGCTGTCATTATGCCTTATTTCTGGGGAGGTAGACTGAGGCAGAGGGAGGAGAGGACAAGAAGAGAAAAGAGAGGAGCTCAGGGTAGGTTTTGCTAGGGGAGGCGAGGTTCTAGAGCTTCCCGAGGCTGGATTACAGCCAGCTTCTTCTGGCTCCTGGGGCCTTTAGAGTAAGTACAATGGCCTGGAATGCTTTGTGCCTGGTTTTGCTCACTGTCTCCTTCCTGTCAGTCAGGGATCAGCTGACATATCACCTTCTCAGCGAGGCCTTCCCAGCCTCCTTGTCTGACACGGTTGCCTTCACCCCCGCCCCCATCACTCTTCACCACGTGCTTTCATTTCCTACAGAGCACGTCATAGCAGACGCTGTTGTCTGCCTCCCCAAAGGCCATTCCCCTTCCACCTTGCTGACAGAACCCCGATTTTGTTCAGGTGACTGTTCCCACCCCTACTCACCTCAGGAGTGAACCATAATTAGTCTAAGCCAATTATGAGGCTCCCAGTCCCTTTGCCAGTGCTCAGTTTGGGATTGGGTATGGGATGACATCCTAACGGATGAAATATGAGGGAAACCTATGGGGGGCTGGGGGCTCCTGGGAAACCCTCTTTTACTTTCTGAAAAGGAGAAACATGGCATGAAACAGTCCCTCTATCCTTCCAGAGAATGTTGTCCTGAGTGGGATGACTGGAACTTCAAGAGCCGACTTACAGGGGTGCCGGGGTAGCTCAGTCGGTTACGCGTCTGACTTCCGCTCGGGTCACAATTTCCTAGGCAAATAGGAAATTCTTTATTTTGGAGATCTGGTGTCTGCATAATTTCAACAGAAGTTTTACTTTTTAGCAGGCTACAAATGATGTCTGGCTCCAATCTGAGCTTTGGGGATTTCCAGTTCCAATCCAACAAGGAAGTGAGCTTCAAAGAGAACGCGACTGGTAAGGGCATGGACTCTGAGGTTGGCGTGAATCAGAATCACCTGGAAACTGGTTTAAATCATTCAGACGCCTGGCTCTGCTACATGGACTCTGACTTAATGAGTTTAAAGTGGGGCCCAGGCATCTGTATTTTTAACAAGCCCTCCAGGTGATTTTTAACAAGCCACCTATGTTTTGAGACCTGCCTAGAAGGAAGAGACCAGGAAGGAGGAGTCTGAACTGAGGAGGGCTGGGAAGGGAGGGGATTCGGCAGCTCGAAGACCTCAGACTGTGCGGGAAGCTTGAGTAAGTCCTGTGAGGGGCAGAAGGCTTGGAGACTTGACACTGTGGCCACCTTTCTGTTTAGGTGCAGTAGGGCCTGGGGGGTGTTTGAACCACATGGAATGTGAAGAGCAAGAGATCACCCCAGGCCCAGACCTAGCTTCTCCAACAGGCAGCTGGACCTTTGACCTCCTACCCTTTACTCTGACCTTCACATTTTCTGCTTTCTGGTCAGTCCTAAGGAGGAAAAAGGCTGGTCTGAGTTGCTGAAAATGCTGCTGGTAGCTTGGGAGTTTTCGAGGACTGGAGATAATGCAACCAGCGGCAAGTGTCTAAAAATAGAGCCAAGCCAGCATGAAGCCAGCTGGTTAGGGATCCTGAGGCCTTCCTGGGTGAAGAGAGGCCTCTAAGGCATTGTGGCCCTCTAGAAGCCAGAGTGTTCTTTTCAGCACTGCCCCTGGCTGCTCCCACTGTGTAAGTAGCTGCCCCTTGACCCGGAAACAGAGCTACTCTTCCCTGGAGTAGGCTGCAGGGTCAGCGCCACTGCTGTGTAGGGACAGCGGGGTCCCAGTGGGCATTCTGAGACTGCCCTGGCCACCAGGAGGACTCTATTTTATCTTACTTAATGTTTAATATTTATTTATTTCCTTATTTATAAGTAGGCTCAATACTCAGCCTGGGGCCCAACACAGGGTCTGAGATCAAGACCTGAGCTGAAGAGTTGGACCCTTTTTTTTTTTTTAAAGATTTTATTTATTTATTTAACAGAGATAGAGAGAGAGAGATAGCAAGAAAGGAAACACAAGTAAGGGCAGTGGGAGAAGGAGAAGCAGGCTTCCTGCCAAATAGGGAGCCTAATGCTGGGCTCGAACCCAGGATCCTGGGATCATGACCTGAGCTGAAGGCAGATGCTTAACGACTGAGCCATCCAGGCACCCCAAGAGTCGGACCCTTAACCAACTGGGCTACCCAGGTGCTTGAGGGAGGGGCTCTATTTTAAATTGTGGCAAGATGGTTCCCATGGAAAGACTGAAGCAAGTACTTGAAATCGAGGGCCCTCTGTCCCCACTCCAGCCCTGGCTCACTCTGCCTTCCAGAGAGCAGAAGCCTCTGAGTCTTCCCTTTGTTCATACCAGGGGGAACCAAGGTGGAAGGGGGGACAGCAGCACAGTGAAAGTACCCAAAAGGAAGGATGTGGGCAAAAGGCTGCTATCTGGGAGGCACATCTGTGTGCTGGAACGCAGAGCTCTAAGAGGTGTATGTGTGTGTGCTTTATCTTAGAATTTAAAAAAAGGTTTCTAAATCCAGAGAGATTTTTATTACAATATAATCTTTTCTCACAATCAAATCTTAGCTATATAATGATATAGATGAAAAACAATTTTTAACACGTTTTTAACATAAAATAAAATGTTTTATTGAGGATGGACCATGTCGAAAGATCCATGCGAGGAACTGTGAAGCATGAAAAAACAGCTCTGGTCTCTGCTCCCAGAGAACTAGCAATGCCATGGGAAAGTTACTCACTCACTGAGCTTGACCTTGTGCTGGGCACTGTTCTCAAGGCCTTCCAGTGCCCTAACTCATTTGATTTTCACAACTGTCCTTTGAAGCAGTTACAAAGCAGTTACAATCACAATTATGATTCCTGTTCTAAAAATGAAGACTCTGAGGCAGAGAGAGACCTAGGTTACGGCTAGTGAGGGACAGAGCTGGGGTTTGAATCCAGACACGGGTACCCGAGACTGGGCCATCCCCCTGGTGCTAAACTGTCCTCAGTGTGGTTGGCACAGACTGGGGGTTGGAGAGAGAGAGAGAGAGCCGGGGGAGGGGCAGAGGGAGAAGGAGAGAGAGAATCTCAAGCCGACTCCGTGCTGAGCTCAGAGCCCAGTACAGGACAGGATCTCCCAACTCCAAGATCATGACCTGCAGGCTGGGGGTTGGGAAGATTGTGCTTCAGGGCCCTTCCTCCTCTGGGGAGTTCACAACTACGAAGTGAGAAGATTGCATTTTATACAAAAATAAAACCAGAGGTTCTCCAGTTCACAAGGACTAAAAAGGTTGTGGAGTCTAACAACCTAGCCGTTCTCTGCAACCTCACACCCGGGTGAGTGTTGCCCTTTACACTCTTGAAGGCCACACAGTGACGCTGTTGTGATTCCAACCGTTCTTGGCTTTCCAGTTCCGGCCTTGCTTCCAGACACAGTTTTTGAGCATGACAAGAATCAGTCTCCAGAGAGTCACATTTATTTTTTTTATTTTTCTACCCACAGTGTGTTATTACCTAGCTTTATCACGCCAGTTACCTGCCAGACTTCACGCTGAGCGTCTCCTACCTATTTCTGAAAGTCAGATCTGCCGCACGTCACTCCCAGCTTGGCCACCACTGAGGCTATTCAAAGAATGTTCCAAAGGCTCTAAAAGCTGTTCCTTACAAAAAGCTGAAAAACAAGCCAAACCAAACAAAACCTCTTTAAAAAAAAAAAAAAAAAAAAAAAAGACTTACTTGTATTTATGAGAGAGAGACAGAGCTGGAGCAGGGGTAGAGGCAGAGGAAAAGAGAGAAAATCTCAAGCAGGCTCCCCGCTGAGCACAGAGCCCTATGCCGAGCTCAATCCCAGGACCCTGAGATGTGAAGAGCAAGAGACCTTGAGCATCACAGGACCTGAGCCAAAACCAAGAGTCAGTTGCTTAACCGACTGACCCACCCAAGTGCCCCTAACAAAACCTGATCAGTGGCACCCTTGTTAGAAGTGCAGGGGAGCAGGTATCATTTCCTGTGGTGACTTTTAAAGAAGACTCATTTAGAAATCTCAGTTCTGTCTTTTATCAGAAATGCCTATCTCAAAACAGAAACAAAACCAATCTCACTGCCATATGGTCGTTTTCTGTCCACTAGGTTGTACACTCTGCAAAGCAGATGTTCATTTTATCCACTGTTGTATCCCCAGCACCTAGTACAATGCCTGACCCACAGTAGGTGCTCAATAAAGCTTGTTGAATGAATGAACGAATGAACTGATACACCAAGGGGCGCCTGAGTGGCTCAGTGAGTTAAAGCCTCTGACTTTGGCTCAGGTCACGATCCCAGAGTTATGTGATCAAGCCCTGCATCGGGCTCTCTGCTTGGCGGGGAGCCTGCTTCCCCTTCTCTCTCTGCCTGCCTCTCTGCTTACTTGTGATCTTTCTCTGCCAAAATAAATAAATAAAATCTTAAAAAAAAAAAGATTTCATTTATTTTTTGACAGAGATCACAAGTAGATGGAGAGGCAGGCAGAGAGAGAGAGAGAGAGGCTCCCCGCTGAGCAGAGAGCCCCATGCGGGACTCGATCCCAGGACCCTGAGATCATGACCTGAGCCGAAGGCAGCGGCCTAACCCACTGAGCCACCCAGGCGCCCTTAAAAAAAAAAAAGAAATGATACACCAAGTAATAATGGGAGCTGTGTCCTAAAGGAAGATGGTAGGCAGCCCAGTTCTATCCTCAGAACTTGGAGATGGTTACCTTCCCAGGGAAATGAAAATCAACCCATTCAGCCAGAGGTGAAAGTATTCCCCCTTGAAGTAGGTTTGTGGATATGCTGCCATTGGATACTGGGGAAACCCTCAAGACCATTCAAAGGTGTACAGTCAGATCTAGAACTAAAAGAGTGTATCAGTGAATTAATGGTTTTGTAACAGGACAGAACATTCTGTTCAAGCGTAGGCCTGGAAGAATCCACATGCAAATTGGAAACCACCAAGTTAAAGAGCAAACACTAACTGGGGTGACCTCTGATGACAGATCCCAAGGAGAGGGTGCCCTGAGCAGTATGCCAGGAAGCAAAAGCCATCCCTGCAGAGGTGAGGGAAACCTGAGTGGCCAGTCCCCAGTGCCACCAGTGGCGGAAATCCCCTGGCCCCTGGCCTCTGATTCCACACTCTGAGCAATCACTTGACAACAGTCTTGTTTTCCAGGAGGCTTTTTGAGAATGGGTGCTTGTAGACTGGTTGATCAAATTCCAGGGAATTTTATTTTTTTTTTACATTTTTTTATTTGGAAAATTCTTTTGTAGAAACTGAACAATTAATGCAGCTAATCTATAATTTACCCAAATGTTGGGTACTTTATTATATTGGCATGCTAGGAGTTAGCTCACTAAAGTATCTCAAAGAAATGGGGGAGGGGTGCCTGGGTGGCTCAGTGGGTTAAAGCCTCTGCTTTTGGCTCAGGTCATGATCTTAGAGTCCTGGGATCAAGCCCCGCATCGGGCTTTCTGCTTGGCGGGGAGCCTGCTCCCCCCACCACCACTCTCTGCCTGCCTCCCTGCCTACTTGCGATCTCTGTCAAATAAATAAATAAAATCTTAAAAAAAAAAAAGAAAGAAATAGGGGAGAAAAAGAGACAAGTAATTGATGTTCTGAGCCCATGTTCTACATCCCTTTCATGAGCTGAACCTCAAGTACCTTTTTTATTTATTTTTTTTTATTTTTCTTTTTTAATTTTTTTTTTCTAAAAATGTTGCTGATTTTCTTTTTTTAATTATCAAATGGAGTAGATATATCCACATCAAAAAGATACACCCACGTCCTTTTTAAAAAATTAACATACAACGTATTATTTGTTTCAGGAGTATAGGTCTGCGATTCATCAGTCTTACACAATTCACACCACTCACCATAGCACATACCCTCCCCCATGTCCATCACCCAGCCACCCTATCTCTCCGACCTCCCTCCCCTCCAGCAACCCTCAGTTTGTTTCCTGAGATTAAGTGTTTCTTATGGTTTATCTCCCTCTCTGGTTTCGTGTTGTTTCATTTTCCCTATCTTGTCTTGTTTCTCAAATTCCTCCTATTATGAGATCATATAACTGTCTTTCTCTGATTGACTTATTTCGCTTAGCATAATACCCTCTAGTTCTATCCATGTCATTGTAAATGGCAAGATTTCAATTTTTCTGATGGCTGCATAATATTCCATTGTATGTATATGCGTGCAATGTGTGTGTGTGTATGTGTATTTGAGAAATATAAAAAAAGTGACTCTCTCCAAACATATGTATATGCATATATATGTATATATATATATATACACATGTATTTATATGTGTATATACATATATATATCTCACATCTTCTTTATCCCTTCATCTGTTGATGGACATCTAGGTCATCTAGGCTCTTTCCATAGTTTGGCTATTGTAGACATTGCTGCTATAAACGTTCAGGTGCATGTGTCCCTTTGGATCACTACATTTGTATCTTTAGGGTAAATAGCGAGTAGTGCAATTGCTGGGTTGTAGGGTAGCTCTATTTTCAATTTTCTGAGGAACCTCCATGCCTTTTTCCAGAGTGGCTGCACCAGCTTGCATTCCCACCAACAGAGTAGGAGGGTTCCCCTTTTTCCGCATCCTCACCAGCATCTGTTGTTTCCTGACTTGTTAATTTTAGCCGTTCTGACTGGTGTGAGGTGGTATCTCATTGAGGTTTTGATTTGTATTTCCCTGTTGCAGAATGATGTGGAGCATTTTTTCATGTGTCTGCTGGCCATTTGGATGTCTTTGCAGAAATATCTGTTCCTGTCTTCTGCGTTTCCTGATTGGATTATTTGTTCTTTGGGTGTTGAGTTGGTAAGCTCTTTATACATAGATACTAACCCTTTATCTGTTAAGACATTTGCAAATATCTTCTCCCATTCTGTTGGTTATCTTTTGGTTTTGTTGACTGTTTTCTTTGCTGTACAAAAGCTTTTGATCTTGATGAAGTCCCAATAGTTCATTTTTGCCCTTGCTTCCCTTGGCAATGTTTCTAGGAAGAAGTGGCTGTGGCTGAGGTCCAAGAGGTTGCTGCCTGTGTTCTCCTCAAGGATTTTGATGGATTGCTTTATCACGTTGAGGTCTTTCATCCATTTTGACACTGTTTTTGTGTGTGGAATAAGGAAATGGTCCAGTTTCATTCTTCTGCATGTGGCTGTCCAATGTTCCCAACACCATTTTTTGAAGACACTGTCTTTTTTCCATTGGACATTCTTTCCTGCTTTGTTGAAGATTAGTTGACCATGGAGTTGAGGTCCATTTCTGGGCTCTCTATTCTGTTCCATTGATCTATGTATCTGTTTTTGTGCCAGTACCATACTGTATTGATGACTACAGCTTTGTAATAGAGCTTGAAGTCTGAAATTGTGATGCCACTAACTTTGGTTTTCTTTTTCAACATTCCTGTGGTCTATTCTGGGTCTTTCCTGGTTCTATACAAATTTTAGGGTTATTTGTATCATTTCTTTGAAAAAAAGTTGATGGTATTTTGATAGGGATTGAATTAAATGTGTAGATTGCTCTAGGTAGCATAGACATTTTCATGATATTTGTACTTCCAATTGTTGAGCATGGAACATTTTTTTCCCATTTCTTTGTGTCTTCTTCAATTTCTTTTATGAGTATTCTATAGTTTTCTGAGCACAGATTCTTTGCCTCTTTGGTTAAATTTATTCCTAGGTATCTTATGGCTTGGGGTGCAATTATAAATGGGATTGACTCCTTAATTTCTCTTTTCTGTCTTGTTGGTGTATGGAAATGCAAAAAATGATTTCTTCCTTTTTTTTTTTAATGCAACTGATTTCTGTGCATTGATTTTATATCCTGACACTTTATTGAATTCATGTATGAGTTCTAGCAGTTTTGGAGTGGAATCTTTTGGGTTTTCAACATAAAGTATCACATCATCTGCAAGAGTGAGGGTTTGACTTCTTTGCTGATTCAGATGCCTTTTATTTCTTTTTGTTGTTTGATTGCTGAGGCTAGGACTTCTAGTACTATGTTGAATAGCAGTGATGATAGTGGACAGCTCTGCTGTGTTCCTGACCTTAGGGGAAAAGCTCTCAGTTTTCCCCCCATTGAGAATGATATTTGCTGTGGGTTTTCCATAGATGGCTTTTATGATATTGAGGTATGTACTCTCTATCCCTACACTGTGAAAAGTTTTGATCAAGAATGGATGCTATACTTTGTCAAATGCTTTTTCTGCATCTATTGAGAGTATCATATGATTCTTGTTTTTTCTTTTATTAATGTATCATATCACATAGATCGATTTGCGGATGTTGAACCAACCTTGCAATCCCACTTTGCCATGGTGAATAATCCTTTTAATGTACTGTTGGATCTTATTGGCTAGTATTTTGGTGAGAATCTTTGCATCCATATTCATCAGGGATGTTAGTCTGTAATAATCCTTTTTGATAGGGTCTTTGTTTGGTTTTGGGATCAAGGTAATGCTGGCTTCATAAAATGGAGTTTGGAAGTTTTCCTTCCATTTCTATTTTTTGGAAAAATTTCAGGAGAATAGGTATTATTTCTTCTTTAAATGTTTGGTAGAATTCCCCTGGGAGGCCATCTGGCCCTGCGTTCTTGTTTTTTGGGAGATTTTTGATTACTTCCTCAATTTCCTTACTGGTTAGGAGTCTATTCAGGTTTTCTATTTCTTCCTGGTTCAGTTTTGGTAGTTTATACATCTCTAGGAAAGCACCCATTTCTTCCAGATTGTCTAATTTGCTGGCATATAGTTGCTCATAATATGTTTTTATAATTGTTTCTGTTTCTTTGGTGTTGATTGCGATCTCTCCTCTTTCATTCATGATTTTATTTTATTTATTTTAAAGATCTTTTTATTTATTTATTTGACAGAGAGAGAGATCACAAGTAGGCAGAGAGGCAGGCGGGGGGGGGGGATGCAGGCTCCCTGCTGAGCGGAGAGCCTGATGCAGGGCTCGATCCCAGGACCCTAAGATCATGACCCATGCTGAAGGCAGACGCCCAACCCACTGAGCCACCCAGGCAACCCGATTCACGATTTTATTAATTTGGATCCTTTCTCTTTTCTTTTTGATAAGTCAGACCAGGGGCTTATTAACCTCATTAATTCTTTCTAAGAATGAGCTCCTAGTTTCAGTGATCTGTTCTACTGTTGTTTTGGTTTCTATTTCATTGATTTATGCCTGATCTTTATTGTCTCTCTTCTCCTGCTGGGTTTAGATTTTATTTGCTGTTCTTTCTCCAGCTCCTTTAGATGTAGGGTTAGGTTACATATTTGAGACCTTTCTTGTTTCTTGAGAAAGGCTTGTGTTGCTATATATTTTCCTCTTAGGACCGCCGCATCCCAAAGATTTTGAACAGTTGTGCTTTCATTTTCATTTATTCCCATGAATTTTTAATTCTTCTTTGTTTTCCTGGTTGACTCATTCATTCTTTAGGATGAATGCTCTCTAGGATGTAGGATGCTCTCTAGCCTCCATGTATGTTAGTTCTTTCCAACTTTCCTCTTGTGGTTGAGTTCTAGTTTCAAAGCATTGTGGGGAATGCTAGTTTCTAAGTTTCAAAGCATATGTAGGGAATGATCCCAGTCTTTTGGTACTGATCGAGACCTGATTTGTGACCAGGAAGCGATCTATTCTGGAGAATGTTCCATGTACACTAGAGAAGAATGTGTATTCTGTTGCTTTGGGATGGAATATCCTGAATATATCTGTGATGTCCATCTGGTCCAGTGTGTCATTTAAGGCCTTTATTTCCTTGTTAATCTTTTGCTTAGAATATCTGTCCATTTCAGTGAGGGGGGTGTTAAAGTCCCCTACTATTATTGTATTATTGTCAATGTGTTTTGTTGATTTTGTTATTAATTGGTTTATACAACTGGCTGCTCCCATGTTAGGGGCATAGATATTTACGATTGTTAGATCTTCTTGTTGATAGGCCTTTTAAGTATGATATGGTATCTTTCCTCATCTTTTATTATAGTCTTTGATTTAAAATCTAATTTGTCTGGTATAAAAATTGCTACCCCAACTTTCTTTTGATGTCCATTAGTAAGGTAAATGGTTTTCTACTCCCTCACTTTAAATCTGCAAGTGTCTTTGGGTCTAAAATCAATCTCTGGCAGATAGCATATCAATAGGTCTGGTTTTTTTAATCCAGTCTGATACCCTGTGTCTTTTGATTGGGACATTTAGCCCACTTACATTCAGGGTAACTATTGAGAGATATGAATTTAGTGCCATTGCATTGCCTGTAAGGTGACTGTTACTGTATATTGTTTCCATTCCTTTCTGGTCTATGTTACTTTTAAGTTCTGTCTTTGCTTAGAGGACCCCTTTCAATATTTCCTGTAGGGTTGGTTTGGTGTTTGCAAATTCTTTTAGTTTTTGTTTGCCTTGGAAGTTTTTTTTTAAATATCTCCTTCTATTTTCAATTGTAGCCTAGCAGGATATAGTACTCTTGGCTGCATATTTTTCTTCTTTAGTGCTCTGAATATATCATGCCAGTTCTTTCTGGCCTGCCAGTTCTCTGTGGATAGGCTTACTGCCAGTCTAATGTTTCTACCATTGTAAGTTACAGACCTCTTATCCCCAAGCTGCTTTCAGGATTTTCTCTTTGACTCTGAGACTTGTAAGTTTTACTATAAGATGATGGAGGTATTGACCTATTTTTATTGATTTTGAGGAGGACTTTCTGTGCCTCCTGGATTTTGATTCCTGTTTCCTTCCTTCCACAAACTAAGGAAGTTTTCCACTATAATTTGCTCCAATATACCTTCTGCCCACCTTTCTCTTTTTTCTTCTTCTGGGATCGCAATTATCCTAATATTGTTTCATCTTATGGTATCATTTATGTCTTGAATTCTTTCGTGATCCAGTAGTTGTTTTTATCTCTCTTTTTCTCAGCTTCTTTATTCTCCATCATTTGGTCTTCTGTATCACTAATTCTCTCTTTGGCTTCATTAATCCCAGCAGTTAGAGCCTGCATTTTTTATTGCACTTCATTAATAGCCTTTTTGGTTTCGACTTGCCTATATTTTACTTCTTTTATTTCTCCCAAAAGGAATTCTCTAGTATCTTCTGTGCTTTTTTCAAGCCCAGCTAGTATCTTAATAATCATTATTCTGAACTTTAGTTCTGACATTTTACTAATGTCAGTATTGATTAGGTCTCTGGCAGTTGGTACTGCCTCTTGTTCTTTTTTTTTTTTTTTTTTAAGATTTTATTTATTTACTTGACAGATCACAAGTAGGCAGAGAGGCAGGTAGAGAGAGAGGAGGAAGCAAGCTCCCCGCTGAGCAGAGAGCCTGAGGTGGGGCTCGATCCCAGGACACCGGGATCACGACCCAAGCTGAAGGCAGAGGCTTTAACCCACTGAGCCACCCAGGTGCCCCTTCTTGTTCTTTTTTTTGAGGTGAATTTTTCCATTTTGTCATTTTGTTCAGAGAAGAATAGATGAATGAAAGAATGAAATGCTAAAAGGGTAACAATGACCCCAGAAAAATATACACCAAACAGATCAGAAGAGACACAAAACCAGGGGGAAAAGAAAGAAAAAAAAGAATATGATCAGGCTGGTGAATAAAACCGAGCCACACACTAGATTTTGCTCTGTTAGGAGAAACTGCCCCCCAAAATCTTAAAGAAAGTAAAACTTTTATATATATATATATATATATGTATATCATATATATATATATAAAATGAAGGGATGGAATATGACTGTAAAGATGAAAATTTTATAAAGATTTTTAAAAAATTATTTTTTAGAATTTAATTTATTTGGGGTGCCTTGGTGGCTCAGTTGCTAAAGCAACTGCCTTCATCTCAGGTCATGATCCTGGAATCCTGGGATCGAGTCCCGCATCAGGCTCCCAGCTTGGTGGGGAGTCTGCTTCTCCCGCTGACCTCTCTCCTCTCATGCTCTCTCTCAAATAAATAAAGAAAATATTTTAAAAATTTAATTTATCTATTTGACAGAGAGAGAGATCACAAGTAGGCAGAGAGGCGGGCAGAGAGAGGGGGGGGAAGCAGGCTCCCTGCCGCACAGAGAGCCTGATCCAGGACTTGAACCCAGGACCCCGAGATCATGACCTTTAACCCACTGAGCCACCAAGGTACCCCTAAAAAAGATTTTAATAAAGGAATTGATAAAAGTTGGTTGAAAAAAGAAAGAAAAAATTTAAAAAACATAAATAATAGGAGAGAATGTGATCAGGCCAGAGACTAGAAGAAAGCCCTACACTAGATTTAAGGTATATTTTGGTCTGTTAGAAAAAACTGTATTCCAAATTTTAAAGAAAGAAAAACATATATATAGAAAAAATAAGGTTAAATACACTGAAGGAATAGAATATCACTATAAAAATGGAAATTAAAAAAAGATTTTTAAAAAGGAATTGATAAGATGTTGGTTGAAAAAGAAAAGAAGAAAAATTTTAAAAAATAGAAAAATAAAAAATAAAGAAAAATTTAAAAATTAACTTTGAGGGGCACCTGGGTGGCTCAGTGGGCTAAAGCCTCTGCCTTCGGCTCACGTCATAATCCCAGGGTCCTGGGATCAAGCCCCACGTCAGGCTCTCTGCTCAACGGGGAGCCTGCTTCCCTGCCTCTCTGCCTACATATGATCTCTGTCAAATAAATAAATAAAATCTTTAAATAAAATAAAAATAAAAATAAACTTTGAAAGACTAAAGAATCATGGGAAAAAAGCCATGAATTCTATGTGTTACATTTCCCTAGCACTGGAGTTCCACAGTTCTCATGGATTGATGAACTTGGTCTTGGCCAGTTGTTTTTGCTGATCTTCTGGGGGAGGGGCCTATTGCATCGGTTCTCAAGTGTCTTGCCTGAGGTAGAATTGTACCGCCCTTGCCAGGGGCCATGCTAAGTAATCTGCTCAGTTTTGCTCTTGGAAGCTTTTGTTCCCTGGACACTTTCCTTACAACTTTGGAGGATGGTAATGAAAAGGGCGGCCTCCCAATCTCCGGCCCCTTAGGAACTGAGAGCTCAGGACCCCACTCCTCAGCGTGCCCTCAGAGAAAAGCAGTCAATCTCTTCCGTCTCCCTGGTCTCTGGCCCGCTCCATGTTCATCCAGCCTATGACCAAGCATTTCTATCTCTGGCGCTCGGCCCTGTTTGGAGTCTCCAAACCCAGCGGATTCCTGCTGTGTGCTCCTGTGCCGTTCCTCCCAGAGGAGGAAGGGGGTGGGGTCTCCCCAGATCTGCTACTTGTGGGGTCTGTGCTCGAAGAGCAGTGGCCTGACAGTGCCTCAGATCATGGTGTAAGGTAACCCCAACCTGAGAGCTCACTCCTCAACTCCGTCTTTGCAGAGCCTCTGATACCTATGATACCTGTGCTCTGCCACACTCAGGCACCCCCAGTCTTTTTGTGACCCCATGGTTCCTGAGACCACACTGTTCCCATGAGGGCTCCATTCCCCCACCCCTGCTCAATCATTGGAGCAACATCCCTCAGTGGAGCAGACGTCTAGAAGTTCTGATTTTGTGCTCTGCTGCTCTCTCACTTGATGGTGGGTAGCCGGCTGATGGAAGCTCCCTGACCCCGTGTCTATCTTTCCAAATATTGCCTCAGATTCACTTCTCCACATGTCCTACCTTCCAGAAAGTGGTCGTTTTTCTGTTCATAGAATTGTTGCTATTTTCTTCGATTTCCTGTTGAGTTTGTAGGTGTTCAGAATGGTTTGATAACTATCAGGCTGAATTCCTGGGACCAGAGAAATTATCAGTCTCCACTCCTCCACCATCTTGCTCCTCCCCCAAATTTCAAGGAATTTAACCCACATGAGTCTATATGAGTGGATTCTCTTGAGCCTGGTGAACTCCAGATGCACTGACAAATCAGACTTCCAGATCTGTGTGGTCCAGCCTAGAGACACAGTCATTCTTCACATTACTGCCGCCTTCGACCTTCAATATCGTTTAGCTTTAGCAAAGACGGTAAGTTGAGAGATGATAATAGCAACCATTATTGAGCATGTACTGTATGCCAAGTTTTGTTCAAAGCACTTTTCTGGGTAGAAGGGGGTTTAAATTGTGGTAAAAGATACATAACATAAAATATACCATTTTCACCATTTTTAAGTGTGCGATCATCACCACCATTCATTTTCTGAAGTTTTTATTTTTTTGAAGATATTTATTTATTTGACAAAGATCACAAGTAGGCAGAGAGGCAGGCAGAGAGAGGAAGGGAAGCAGACTCCCTGCTGAGCAGAGAGCCCAATGCGTGGCTTGATCCCAGGACCCTGGGATCATGACCTGAGCTGAAGGCAGAGGCTTTAACCCACTGAGCCACCCAGGTGCTCTCAAGTTTTTTTTTAATCATCCCAAACAGAACCTCCTACCCAGTAACTGCCCATTTCTCCTTCCCCCAGCCCATTGTAATCTCTGTTCTACTCTCTGTCTCTATGAACTGGCCCATTCTAGGTACCTCACAGAAGAGGAATCATACAATACTTGTGCTTTTATGGCTGGTTTCATTCATTTAGCATAATGTTTTCAAGGTTCATCCATGTTATAGCAGATGTCAGAATTCCAGGCCTTTTAGAGGCTGAATAGTATTCCATTGTATGTAATATCACAGTTGGTTTATCCATTCATTTGTTGAGGGACATTTTACGTTGTTCCCAACTGTTCGTCATTGTGGACAGTGCTATAGACATCAGTGTGCACATATCTGTTTGAATCCCTGCTTTTAATTCTTTGGGATATATACTTAGTAGAAATGCTGGATCACATGGTAATTCTATGTTTATAAGTATTTTTGTGTAATAAGTCATTTAATCATCACATCAAACCCTTTTTATTTTTTAAAGATTTTATTTGACACAGAGAAAGCGAGAACAAGCAGAGGGAGCAGCAAAGGGAGAGGGAGAAGCAGACTCCCTGCAGAGCAGGGAGCCTGATGTGGGGCTCGATCTCAGGACCCTGAGATCACTACCCGAGCCGAAGGCAGATGCTTAACCGACTGAGCCACCCAGGCACCTCCAGAGCTCACATTCTTAATCACCACGGTAGAGCAAAGACGTTGCAAGTTAATAAGTAATCAAGAAATAAAGGTGGGTGTTATAAGCAATGGACACTATAGAAATTTAGAGCCAAGAATCATGTGAGCTGATGTGAAGTTGGGATTAATGCTGCATCTCTCTCTCTCTCTCTTTTTTTTTTTTTTTCAATTTTAAGTATACTCTACACCCAACATGGGGCTTGAACTCATGATCAAGGGTGGCATACTCTACCAACTGAACCAGCCAGGCACCCGTAAGGATTAAAGCTGAACCTTAAAGGGTGGATACAATCTAGGTAGGGAGAGGGGAAGGACATGGAGGTGGCCTGAATGTGGTTTGTTCAGGAAGTTTCTATGTAGACTAGCCTGGCTAGGCAGACTCTTGTGGAATGTTAATTTGCAATGGTTGTTGAAATCAGACTTGGAAAGCTCCAGTTCCATAGGTAATGGGGAATCGTTGGCGGATTTTGAGAGTGATGGGGGATGGATGAACACGTATTTCGGAGTGATTCCACTGGCAAGAGTGTGTGCAGGGCGGGTAGATCAGGCAAGGTCTCCAGGCAGAGCCAATCTGGACAGCAGTTTAGATGGGGTACCAAAGAGGTCTGGGCCAAAGGAGGGCAGGTCAGGTGGGAAAGAGTTGCACGAGGCTGCAAGAGATGCAGGAGGGACCAGGCAACAGGGAAGAGACAGACAGACAGACAGTGCCCAGGGAGAAGGACACATTAAACACCAAAGACGACTCTGAGGCTCCAGCCCAGGTGACTGGGATAATTATGATGACAGTGATGGAAGCCAAGAAGTGACTTTTGGTCACATTGAATTTGAGATGACAACAGGGCATCCAAATGGAAACATCCAGGAAGTTGTTAGAAACATAGACAAAGAGGGGCACCTGGGTGGCTCAGTGGGTTAAGCCTCTGCCTTCGGCTCAGGTCATGGTCTCAGGATCCTGGGATCAAGGCCCGCATCAGGCTCTCTGCTCAGCGGGGAGCCTGCTTCCCTCCTCTCTATCTGCCTGCTTCTCTGCCTACTTGTGATCTCTCTTTCTCTGTCAAATAAATAAATTTTTTAAAAAAGAAAAAAGAAATGCAGACAAAGAGCCAGGCAAAAAGTCTGGGCTAGAGAAAGAAAAGTTGCATGAAATCTTATAAAGAAAACAGAGAGCTGGGCCTCTGCCTTTGGCTCAGGTCGTGATCTTAGGGTCCTGGGATGGAGGCCCATGTTGGGCTGTCTGCTCAGCAGGGAGCCTGTTTTCACCTCTCCCTCTGCCTGCCTCTCTGCCTAGTTGTGATCCCTCTCTCTCTCTCTCTCTCTCTGTCAAATAAATAAATAAAATCTTTAAAAAGAAAACAAAGTGTTTCTCAAGGGGAGACGTCCCCCACCCACCCTCCGGAGCCCCTCTTGCAGCCCTGGTGCTCTCTGGCCCCTATCCGCCAGAGGCCCAGGCCTGCCGAGGAACTGATACCCTCCTGTGGCCACCTACGTGGAAGGCTGGTCCCCCCAGGCCAACTTAGGGTGCAAACATGTCCTTTCTCTTCACTTCAAAAGGACACAGTTGCATTTTTCATACCAAACATTTTCTAAGATCTGTTGGTTAGAAGGTTTTGAGCCACAAGAAACCAAAGCACCCCTCATCACAATAAAATTGATTTAGACAAGAGTGATCAGTGGATGCTAAATAGGGGAGGGCTGCTTCAGGAGAACAGGACATTTATGCAGTCTCAAACTATGTCCCCACAAATTACTTATTAATTACAAAAGGATCAATAGTAACCATACAGTACAGAAATTAGACAACACCCTCACCAAGCGACCAAAATTAACATTTTGCTGTGAGGTGAAAAGAAACCTTGTCTCTCCCATTGTGGTACCTTGAGAAGGACAACAAATCACTTATGTAATATTCAGGTCAGAAAGGTATAATCTGTTGGGCCCCTGGCTAGCTCGGTCAGAAGAGCATGTGACGGGGCGCCTGGGTGGCTCAGTGGGTTAAAATCTCTGTGTTCGACTCAGGTCATGATCCCAAGGTCCTGGGGTTGAGCCCCGCATCAGGCTCTCTGCTCAGTGTGGAGCCTGCTTCCTCTTCTCTCTCGGCCTGCTTCTCTGCCTACTTGTGATCTTTGTCTGTCAAATAAATAAATAAAATCTTAAAAAAAAAAAAAAAAAAGAAGAAGAAGATCATGTGACTTGACTCTTGATCTCAGGGTGGTGAGTTCGAGCCCCATGCTGGGTGTAGAGATTACTTAAAAATAAATAAATAAAACTAAACAAACAAACAAACAAAATCCAGTTTGAGAAAAAAAAAAATGTGTAACCTGAAACTGATAATGAGGAAACGTCAAACAAACCAAGTTGAAGAACATCTTAATAAAGTAAAATAACCAAATAAGTGGCCTGTTAAAAAGAGTCATGAGCTCTTCAAAGACTAGAAACAAAAAAGCACCAAAGGTTGAGAAATGGTTGCAGATTAAAGGAGACTGAATAGTGATGGCAGTGATGTAATAGGTCATCCTGAATTAGATCCTGTGCTGGGAAAAACAAATACTTTACAAGACAACATTGAGACTGTTGACAAAATTCGAATATGGACTGCGGGTTAAATAAAATTATTGGATCAGTATATTGTCCTGGATTTGATAATTGGACTGTGACTGTGGAAGAGGCAAGAGTCAAGTTCTTAGGAAATACACTGAAGAAGGAGTATAGGTAGTAAAGGAACATGAGATATATCGTCTGCTCTCAAGGGATGGGGTGGGGGAGATTGTGTGTTTAAAGGGAGAATTAGGAAACAAACATGGCAGGTGTGCCAGGGTGACTCAGTCGGTTAAGTGTCCCACTGTAGGTTTCAGCTCAGGTCGAGATCCCAGGGTCATGAGACTGAGCCGGGGTTGGGCTCCCTGCTCAGTGCGGAGTCTACTTGAGATTCTCTCTCTATCCCTCCCCCTCTTCCCCCCCACCGCCCACTCATGCTCTGTCTTCCTCTCTCTCTCTTTCTCTCTCTCTCTCTCAAATACATAAATAAATCTTCAAAACATTAAAAGAAAACAAACATGGCAAAGTGTTAGAAGTTGGGGACTCTAGGTAAAGTTTACGAGTGTTTTCTTTACTCTTCTTGCAACTTTTCTGAAAGTAAAATTATTTAAAAAATAAAGTTAAAAGCAACTACCACCATCTGACTCGAACAGGCTTACACAGTGAGGTAATTTATTATCTCTTGTAAGAGCAAGTTCAGGGGCTGGACGGGCTATAGTAGGTTGGTGGTCCAGCGACCCCACGATGTCAGAGAATTTAGGTTCTTTCTGTGTCTCCATTCTACCATGTTTAGCAGACTTCATGTTCAGGCTGGCTGCAAAGGGCCCTGGAGGTCCCCGGTTCATATACAGACACGAGCTGTACCAATGCAGAGAGACTGTCTCCCCCTCTGGCTTTTTTCTGCTTGGATACTACTCTTCCCTACTTTTTACTCCTAGGCGTTGCTCCTGCAGTTAACCCTCTCTGTCTCTTATCAGCACTGTTCACTCTGTTTCCCCTCCCCCCCACCACTGGATCATTCCCATCAGCATAAAGACACTCGGTAATAGCTTTTCTCTTGCAACACAAACAAGCCAACTGCTCTTCTAGCCACCACTCCCATTCTCTTCCAGGTAAAAGCCCATCAGTGGTGTTATCTGTATCTGTCATCGTTCACACATACACGCACTCCCTATTGGTCTCTTTACCCCCACCTGATCCAAACTTGCCCCCACCACTGCACTGAAACCACAGCCTCCAGCTTCCCAAGGTCACAGTCAATCCCCAGCCCTCAGCTTAGTCAAAGGACACCAGTGATCGTCCCCTCCTGAAAACTGCTTCATCACCTTTCAGGACACATCCTTCCATGTCCTGTGTCCCTCTACCTCTTATCATCTTGGCTTTTAAATATCAGGGTTGCTAGAGCTCTGTTCCTTGATTCTTCCAGGGGACTTCCTCTAGGCCCAAGACTTTAACACCAAGTGTACTCAGACCTCCTCCGTCTTCCTGGGGTTCCAGGTCATACACCATCATTCTTTTTTCTTTTCTTTTCTCTCCTTTCTTTCTCTGTTTCTTTTTTTCTTTTGATTATGGAAAAATTCAAATCTATGGAAAAAAGGGGAACAGAACGATGAACTCCATGGTCTTAACTTGCTTTGGAGATGTCTTTCCATGGGTTTCAAATGAGTATCTCAAAGTTAACTGCGGCTGGATTAAAACTCTTGACACCCCCTCAAATATGCTCCTTTCTTGATCTTTTCCTTTCTATGAGCTCACACCCAAACCCTGATTGTCATTCTTTGTTAAATGAAGGGCAAGCAAGACTCAGATTATGCAGATCCTCTGTTACCCACCCTGCAAAATCACAGTCCCGAAACTGGGAGGGCATTCATCTTTGCCTGCAGGTTAAATAAATACACACTCTCAATAGATATGAGGCTGTAGCGTCCTTACCTTCCAATGCTGGGAGGGAGATGCACAAGCCTACCCCTGGATTTAAGAAAAGCCGGGTCCTTTGGGAAGGAAAAGGAAAAAGGGAAATGGGTGGTGGGTAGGTGATGACTGGTCCACTATACTAGAAAACTACAGGAAATGTGCCCATTGCTAACATCCCCCCACACCCAAAAGAAAATAACAAAAGGCAAAAACCAGTTATAGTTTATAGATTGTACACACACACATACACACACACCTTTTTAATCTGTAAAATAACATATAGTATTATGTTATAGTACCTCACTTAAACCTCATAATACTGTGATAAAGGCAATAGTGTAATTAATATTTAAATTTCCTAGATGCAGAAATCGAGGTTCGGAAAGGCGAACTGATGTGCCTAATTCTGCAAAGCTAATAGGGGCAGAATAGGAAGTAAACCCCCGGTTTCATGACCTCAAATCTATTATTACCTTGCCCCATACTTCAGAGATAAGCCCTGTACAGTTGGGCAGGTTGTTCACCATGCCAGCAGCCCATGCTCTGCTAGGAAGACTTCATAGGGGTGGGCCCACAGTAACCCTGACCAGAGGCTGTATCACAATTAAAACAAATATTGTATGTATATGTAAAGCTTTATGTTTTATAAGGTGCTTTTGAAACTACCTTTTTCCTTAACTTCCTGTTGTAGTGTTTTAATAATAGTGATGCAATAAATAAAAAGTATACCATAGTAGAAAGAGTCCAGGGTCCTGGGTTGGATATGCCCAGGTCCTTACTCCATATACTGACTCTGCCATTTCCACTTTTCTCTACTGTAAAAGGAAGTTGAGACTAAGTCTGTTCACTTAATTCTATGGAGTTGAATGATAAAGCTCTTTGCCAAGCTAGTTACCCTTATTTTAATAAAAACTAAATGGAGCACCTGGCTGGTTCAGGCCACCGGTGGAGCATGGGACTCTTGGTCTCGGGGCTGTGAGTTCGAGCCCCATGTTGGGTGTGGTGATTACTAAAAAAAAAAAAGTCTTAAAAAACAAAATAAAACAAACAAACAAAAACCAAGAGCTAAAGCTTGCACAGAAGCTCTCTCATGCCCCCATCCATGCTGAGTACATCACATGAGCTGGAGAGGAGCTACAGAGGTATATCTTCTGTTACAAGCTTCCTAATGCTCTGGAAGTCAGGCCACATACCTGCTGGGACACTCGGTCCCCTTTCACTTCTCAGTCTAAACCTAGCCCCACATTTCCCCTTCCCCGCCCTCGGCTAATTTCTCCCTCCAATTCCTGCCTGGTCTTCCCCCTTCTCATCAAGGTGCGGGATGGGGGGAGGGGAATCATGTCTTCCAGACCCCTATCAACGCCATCAAAGTAAGTTCTTCAAGGGACCAGAATGAAACCCTTCAAGCTCACGCTGTCCATTCTGCAAGACAAAGTGAGCTCTGTCTCCAAACTCCTGTACCAGTGACGTCTGTTCGCTCACCTAGGCAGCAAGTATTTCCCCGAGCACTTTCCTGGGTCAGGCACGGGCCCGTACTAGGAATACAGGAACTCGGACCAGATGAAGTAGCTGAGTTCTAACAGCTGAAAGTCAGCTTACACGTGATTTCACATTTTTCAGGCCTCCGCTGGGTGCTTCCTCTTCTTCATTTCCACCCCCTTCTGTAACGTGGTGTGCGTGGTGTGCGCTGTGGAAACTTGGGCCTAAGATTCCCAAAGCCCTGGGAACAATCAAAATTACTGGAAAGCTGCTCGAGGGCACCCAGTTCCTTTGTTTCAGGAAAAAGAGCCCTAAAATTGGTCTTGTAGTTGTGGAAATAGAAAGGAAGAGCTTTTTTCTGAAATGGGGATGTTGGCTGTGTCCTGACTCCCAACAGCGAAGTTGGCCTTAGGGTGCTGACGGACAGGGGCAGAGGGCTGCGGAGAGGAAGAGGTCAGAGGTGGTGTCTCTGCCGGCAGATCCTTGGTCTGGGTTCCTGCCCCGGTTTGAGGACAGGGGCCGGAAGCTTAACCAGACTGTGCACGAATGGCTTTGGGGGACTTGGACCATGCCCTGTGGCTTTGGGGCACACTGATGATGCTTGGCAGTGAACAGGCTGAGGGGCATTATCCCCACACAGAGAGCCCGACTTCTCGGGGCAGCCCGAAGCATGGCAGTTTGCACTTCCTCAAGTGGCTTTGGGGTATGTGTGGTCAGCAGTGGAAGCAGAAGCCAGAGACACAGAACCTGACATCAGCTGGTGGCACTGTGACACCGTGACACCTTGACAGGCTGGCCTGAGGACACACATGAAGCACTGTCTTGGGACTCCCTGATTGATCTGGGGACCATGGGTGGCACTGATTTCCCACTTAGGCAGTCAAGGGGGCAAAAATCCAAACTCTCAGGGCACCTGGCTGGCTTAGTCAGCAGAGCCTGTTTGTGAGTCTTGTTCTCGGGGTTGTGGGTTCGAGCCCCACGTTAGGTGTAGAGATTACTTAAAAATAAAATTTTATGGGGCCCTGGGTGGCTCAGTTGGTTCAGCATCTGCCTTTGGCTCAGGTCATGATCCCAGGGTCTTGGGATCGAGTCCTGCATCGGGCTCCCCGCTCAGCGGTGAATCTGCTTCTCCCTCTCCCCCTGACCCCACTCATACTCTTTATCTCTCTCTCAAAAAAATAAAATCTTTAAAAATAAAAATATATACAATCTTCTAAAAAAAAAAAAATCAGAATTGTCAGGATCGTCTTACTCGCCTCCTTACCTGTCCTGTAGAGCTAACACCGGCTCTAGCATTCCCCCCGGGAACAATCCGGAGGTTTCTGTTGATTTCTGGCTCAGCAGGCAGTGCTCAGAGATGGGGCACAGCCCAGCACCCAGACATCCTGTTCCTCAGTGGGCAGGCTGGGCACCGAAGTCAGGTCTGCACGCATCTCGGAAGGGGAAACCTCAGCTGAGGGAAAGAACGTCCCTTTGCCCAGGGCACCACCCGATCCCCCTCCTTCCTCCAAACCACAGCCCAAAGCTTCTAGGCCTGACTTCTCAGGGTTTTTTCCTTGGTCCTTGACTTTCCACTGTCATCTCTCACTTCTGCTCTTTTTCCCTGTTCTTGGCTTAGACACCAGCTGCTGCCTGCACCCCACCCCCGCCCTTGCGGTAGCACCTCTCATCCCCAAATCAAATCCTTCTGTAACTCCTCACAGCTCATGTTGGGGGTGGGGGGCTGGTGAGAGAGAGACAGAGACAGACAGACAGAGAGACACTTGCCAATCTTCCCAGAGGCTTCTTGGCATCAGCAGGAAGTTCTGAACAAGTTAGATACTTATTACTGAGTATCTGAAGAGACAGAATGAAATGGAGTTTGACTTGTCCAAGGTCTCCAGGGTGATGCAGTGCTGGGGCCCTGGAAGGGCCAGGCTCCCCATTCCAGCCCCGTCGTCCCCTGAACCACCGTACTTCCTGCCTGCAGAGCACTGGGCCCACACACACTGGGTGACTCGTGGGTTGTTCTAAATGGCCGTGTTTTCATAAACTCGGTCCTCCTTGTTGGATCACATGTCCTAAATTTTCCCTCAGAATATGTGGTGATGAGGAAGAGTCTTCTGGAGTCACAGGGTCCAGGCCCCCCATCCTGCGGGAGTCTAGCCCCGAGGCCTTGTTTCGTGGAGGAGCGCCGCGCTGAGCTCTGTGAGGCAAGGCCCAGGATGGCTGCCTGCCTACCAGGAGCCAAAATATCCTTTACGAGGCTGTCGGAAAGGTCAGGGCTGGGAGTCACCCTCTGTGGGCAGGTTCACCGGAAAGCCCGTGGTGACGACACTGAGGTCCTGTTCTAGTGAGCAACGCCACAACTAGGTCTTTCTCCACCCTCCTGCCTTGCCTCTCCCTTCCCTCCGGGGATAAGCTGTCATCAGACGCCCTTCCTGCCAAACTAGAAAGCATGAGGGGTGACGGGTGGCACCAGGAACGCTGAGGCTTTAATGGGGAACAGATTGCACAGCGGGAGGTATTCCTGCCAAGCCCCCAATTACTTGGGGAGCTGCAGGGAAAGAGGGAGACAGGCAGTGGCCACAGCTGTGGAGAGGTGGGGCCTGAAGCAACCCCACCAGGAGGTATGGGGGGGCAGTCGGGAGGGTAAGCTGGCCTCTTGGCCTGTGCTGCATTTTATGGGGCTCTTTTGCTCTTTTTCTGGAAGGAGAGAGCCACATGCCAAGGCCTCTGGGATTGCTGCCTTCAGACACTGCTTCCTGTGTCTCCTGTCCCACCCACAGGTGTCCCCATTTGGCCTTCTCGGGTTCCCTTCACCAGCTGTGCCACAGATGGTTCTTACCGTGGAAATCACCTCAAGGCTGTAAACTTCTTCCTCCCGTTGCAGGGAAGGGGCCCACATGTCTTCTCTGTCCCATGCTTCTTGTTTCTCTCACTCTGTGAGTGAGACAGGGAGTAGTGGACTTGGGTTCTCATTTTCTGATATTTTGAAAATGTATTTCCTAGTTCTCCCTTTAAAATGTTTTTGTCAGGGGGCGCCTGGGTGGCTCAGTGGGTTAAAGCCTCTGTTTTCAGCTCAGGTCATGATCTCAGGGTCCTGGGATCAAGCCCCACATCGGGCTCTCTGCTCCTCGGGGAGCCTGCCCCCCCCCCCCCGCCTGCCTCTCTGCCTACTTGGGATCTCTCTCTCTGTCAAATAAATAAATAAAATATTTTTAAAAAATGTTTTTGTCAAAGAGAGCACTTATCGGCTTCCTCATCTGGCTTTGGAACAAAGCCCAGTTGAGCCTCGATGGCTGCTGGCCCTCAAGGCTAGCCTGGGGAGTACTGGGGAGTACTGGGGGGACCCTCTGAGTGGGGCAGAGGGAGCCCCTCAGTGGTGAGGCGGTGAGGAAGCTGTGGCCGGGGCAGTTCTCTAACTCCTGGTTTCATCTCTCATCCGTGGAGGCGATTTTCCCAAGGCTGTGAGGCCTACACTCTGCCTGTGCTCACCCCAGAAAGACACCGGGGCCAGGCTCTTGGCGAGGTTCCAAGCTGTGTCTCCAGAGCCCAAATGCCGCGACTTACCCTCTGAGGGGAGAGCAAGGAGGAAGTGCAGGCACTCGCCAGCTTCGGTGGCCCGTTCTAGACTCCTGGCAGCCTGCTGGTCCCGGTCCAGGCCCAGGGGGCTCCAGGCTACAGGATGGATGACTCAGGTAAGCCGCGCTGGACAAACAAGCCAGTATTCTCAACCCAGCAGGGTGATGACAGTAATTAGCTCTCCTGTCGTCATTATCCCCCCCACCTTCTGAGGGTGGGCTTGCCAGGCCGGGAGCCAGGGCCCGAGGAGATTGGCAGGAATGTGGTTATCTTGGTCTGGATCTTGTTGTCCAAGATTCTTCCTGATGCTTCTAGAGCTGGGCTTGGAGCTGAGCCAGCAGCACCTGCATTGTTGGGTGATGTCATGGAGGCTGCTGGGCGAAAAGAGCCTCCCCAGAGCAAGGGTAATGGGAAGAAATTCTGGTGTGTCTCTTTCTCTGGAGCCCAACACCTGTCCTTTCAGTGCTCCCTTCCCTCAGGGGACCCGGAAGACCAGGCAAAGCGGAGAAACAGACAGAGGGATGACTGGGTTGAAGCCAGTAGGGTTGCGGAGGGGCCTGGGTGCAGTTAAGGACTGGGGTACCTTTCTTATTTAAATAATACTTAAAAAAATACCTACGATTTACTGAGCACTTTACCTATTTACTTTGCTTCTCAAAATACCCCCGTGACATAGCGACTGGCACTCGTCTCATCTTATAGATGGAGGAACCCGGGCATCGACTAGCTGGCTCAGAACCACATAGCTGGTAACCCATGAATCTGGAATTTGAACCCGGGCTGCTGAGCTGAAGGCCGGATGGGTGACTCCCACACCCCTCCTCTCTTCTGCTGTCTTTGGGGCTACACAGGAGGTGCCGCATGCAGAACCTTAGAATTCTAGGCCTGGCCCAGTCACAGTACCCACGCGTGATCTTGGCTGTCACTCCGGCCTTCAGATGCCTCCCTGCAGAAGCAGAGGAGGTTGGGGGGCGGTGGGGCCAAGGAGTCTCTGCAACCAGGAGTTTCTAGTTCTGTGGCTCTAGCCCACATGGAAACAGCCCTGAGGAAATGTCCCCCTCTCCTCATCGGGACAGCCCATTGGGAAGTGTCTGCTCCTGATCATCAAGGGCAGCTTCAAGGGCATTTGAGCAGGGCTGTGATGAACTCGTGGCCTGGTGCCACTGACTAAGGGAACAAAGCTGCTTCCCCACTCCACACGTCCGTTTCCCCACTGGATTCGGAGGAGACAATGACCTCTTTGTGCTCAGTGTCACAATGAGTCAGGGTTAATTAGTATTAGTCATAGGCTTTGGAATCCTCACAAGAAAATGGTCATCTGCTGGGTCCTGGCTGCACTGTGGCCATGATGACACACCATGCTGGCCCGTGCCCCTGGGAACATGTCCTCAGAGTTCATTAGTGGCTCTGTGGGTTGACCCCGAGATGACCCAGCTCCAAGTGCCGGTGCTGGGACTGGCACGAGGATGATACCTGCCGATGGCTTCTGGCCCCCTGGGTTTCCTGTTGTGGCTGAATTCCTGCTCAAATCTGCTTGTCATCCCTGTGGCTCTTGCACACAGGGTCCTACCCCTACCTTAAGTTTTTTCCTTCCCTGGCTCCTCCGTAGACATCCATTCTCTCCATTTCTCTCTTCTCCCTACTGATGTCTTGTGCTCACTGTCCATCTCTTTTCCCATCTCTGTACAAGCCTGCGGAAGAAGCAAGGCAGCTTCAGCCTTCAAGGAACCTCAGTGGGGTTAAGAGAGAAGACAGGTTGCAAAGTAAGGATGATGTAAGAATGATGCTGGAAATGAGAATAAGCCACAGTGAGAAAGCAAGGGCTGTCATGCCTGCCAGGGTGGGTCTGTTAGTGATGAATATAAAGACTGGAGGCCAAGCTCGTAGGTTTGTCTTGTCTCTGCAGTTCCTACAGAATTCAGAAGGCCTGCCAGGAAGTCAGGTGTGGAGCAGGGGTGGCATCTAGTGGCTTTGGAAGGTATTGCTGCATTACTGCTCAGCACCAAAGCCACACACCTGATCTTGACCTTCTAAGTAGGCTACAGGGACTTTGGCTCCCGCGGATGTGGCATGATGGTTAAGGAAGGGAGACTTTCTAGGTACTTAATATCCTTTACTTAATAGCCTTTCACTTGACAGATAATTTCCTTATATCTATAGGAGAAAGGTTTCACATCTATTTTTTTCCCCTGTTAGAGAAGGAGTCTTCACGGACCACCAAGACCATGGGGCAGCTGGAGGGTCTCAGAGTAAAGACGTACCCAGACATGTCAATGGAAGGGAAAAGGGATGATGAACTTGCTGCCCACACCTAGATGCAAAGAGTTTAAATGACAGAATTCAAGTGGCTGTTGGTTCTGCAGAAGTGGCCATTTCTTTTCTTCTTAATGTGGTAAAAACCACATCTAAAACATACCATCTTAACCATTTTTGAGAGTATAGTAAGTACCATGAACTACATGCATATTGTTGTGCATAGATTTCTAGACCTTTTCTGTCTTGCACAACTGAACTGTTCTGTCTTGAACAACTGAAAGTCTATACCCACTGAGCTCATTTCCCCCTTCTCCTAGCACGTGGTAACTACATTCTACTTTCTGTTTCTATGAGTCTGACTCCTTTTGAGAGAAGCAGAATTGTATAGTTTTTGTCTTTATGACTGGCCTGTTTCACTCAGCAAAATGCCCTCAAGATTCATCCATGTTTTAGTGTCTAAAAAGGATTTCCTTTTTTTTTTTCTAAATGGCTGAATACTATTCCATTGTATGCAGATACCACATTTTCTTTATTCATTCATCTCTCCATGGACATTTAGTTTCTTGGCTATCTTGAATAACGCTGCAGGGAACATGGGAGGGTAGCCATTCCTTTCTAACAGGTAGGAAGAGATTCAGCTCAGAAAAAGATGAACTAAATTCCACAGTGGAGTGAAGGTGGATTGAAGGTGAATGGAAGGAAGGGAGGGAAAGAGGGCAGAGCGCTCTCTAAATCCCTTCCCTAAGATTTAGAACAGGTTGACTGTCCAGTCCAGTCTATAAACTGTGAAAAAAGGGATGCCTGGGTGGCTCAGTTGGTTAAGCATCTGCCTTCAGCTCAGGTCATGATCCCAAGGTCGTAGGATGAGTCCCCACATCAGTCTCCCTGCTCAGCAGGGAGCCTGCATCTCCCTCTCTCGCTCCCGCTCCCCCTACTTGTGCTCCCTCTCTCACTGTATTACTTTCTGTCAAATAAATAAATAAAATCTTTTAAAAAAAAATCTGAAGGACAGCCTGTGTACCGCTTGAATACATTAACTTTCCATTCTCGCAAGTTCTCTTCCAGTTATGGCTATCTAAATCACCGCAGAGAGAGGCGCATGGCTGCGCTTCCCACGGATGTCATGAACGACAAATGACTTTCCATACCACAACAGGTTTATTATGGTGATCGTTTTAATAGTTTGAATCGTATTCCACTGATCTGTACTCTGTGGAGCTAATCACTCTTCAGCGGTTAGATGTTTAAGTCATGTCCAGCTTCTTCTTCTTCTAAGTAACTGACCACGTCGTGAATGTCTTCCTGTAGATCGCTTTTCCTCCTTTGAACTGTATTCTTGATTAGGAGGCAGACAGAGTGTTAGGAGAGCAATGAACTTATGCTTTAATTTCCTCATTTGTAACACAGAGATAGTAACTGTGTCCCCCTCACTTGCTACGAGATTAAAATATGTAGTGTTTAGAATAGTACGGACCCATAGGGCTGACTTGGAATGAGAACTATTTGTAGCAGTAGTAAATTCAAGTTTCAAGAGAACTGTGAGCATCCTGGAGGTGAACCTGGAATTCCTTCTAGTCAGACGTTTTATTCCTTCCTTCTCTTGAGGGCTGTTACTGACCTACTGTGGGGAACAGTCCTTTTTTTTTTTTCTTCATATCTACCTATGTGATAGTACAACAGCTGACAGAAATGAGGACAAAAAGCTGAAAAGTATATATTAAAATGGCCTGGGGGCACCTGGGTGGCTCAGTGGGTTAAGCCTCTGCCTTCGGCTCAGTCATGGTCTCAGGGTCCTGGGATCGAGCCCTGGCATGGGGCTCTCTGCTCAGCAGGGAGCCTGCTTCCTGCCCCACCCCACCTGCCTCTCTGCCTACTTGTGATCTCTCTCTGTCAAATAAATAAATAAAATTTTAAAAAAATTAAAATGATTAAAATGGCCTGACTCATTGGATAAACCATCTCCATGACCTACACCTCCTTCTCAGAGACCTTCTTACAGACTTGGTTCCCCCCTTTCCCTCTCTTCCTGGCTGGCTTCTGCTATAGGACTGTCAACTTGCACAAAGCGGCACTCTAGAAAGAAAACCAGTAACCTCCAGCAACACTTTGGCCAAGGAACCGTGAGAGAAAAGAGAGCATGGGACAGAGATGGAAGGAACAGTCTCTAATTAAAGCTGCGGGAGTCACTGCAGAGGGCACGGGTCAGCTGACCCAGATGACAGCTACATGGAAGCCAAAGAAAACCCAGAGCAGGACTAAAACTATAAATAGCAAGGAAAACTGAGGAGGAAGTGTTTGTCCTTTTGCTGTTGGTCGAGCTGGACAAGCAGCTGGTTTTGTTGCTATGACAGAACAGGGTGGAACGGATTTAAAAGTGGGCTCTGAGGCAGCCACAACTGGTCTGAGGGTTTGAGTAAGAGAGGAGAGCCCCCAAGGAACATGCTGCACCTGTTAAGTCTGTGAAAGTTGGCTAATTTAAAAAGAGCCAGGTGAAAGACTCACTTCTGGATACCAGTATCCCATTTGCAGTTGTGAGAAAGTCTGTTCAGCTGTGAGACGCAGATCTCAGCTTTGTGCTCAGAAAAGAAACTCACAGAACCACCATTGCTGAAAGGTATTCCTGGCTGTATTGTAATGGAAAGATCAGCACGCTGGGGAGTAGGGATCTAGTGGCAGCTCTGCCACATTCTTTAGCTGTATGATTGCACTTGTGCGTGTGTCTTTTTTTTTTTTTTTTTTTTGAAGATTTTATTTCTTCAACAGAGACAGACACAGCCAGAGAGGGAACACAAGCAGGGGTAGTGGGAGAGGGAGAAGCAGGCTTCCCACCGAGCAGGGAGCCTGATGTGGGACCTGAACCCAGGACCCTGGGATCATGACCCAAGCCGAAGGCATACACCCAACCAACTGAGCCACCTGGCGCATGCATTTTTAAAGGGCATTGAACTTCAGTCTTTCCCCTCTGTAAAAACAAAGTCTCCTTGGATAGGGAGTACAATCTTTGTTAAAATCATATATAGGATCCTAGAGATCCTTAGTGGAGAAGAACAGTAAAAGGGAGTCTGAAGGCAGGGAGGACTGGCCAAACTAGGGAGTCTCCAGGATACCACTGCTCACCCTGATGCTGGGACCAAGACTGCAAAAGAAGGTTCTCACCTGTGAGGTAAAGAGGAAGGCATTGGAAGTTCTATTTGTCAGCAGATGATTAGCACAGAGATTACACAGCATCCTTGTAAGCGACCTACTATGGCTCGTGAAAGCAGGTAAATTCCTTACCGTGATGATTTATAGCACCAACTCTGAGGATAGTAAAGTAGCAAAAAATGAAGTTTTAGGCAATTATCTTTTTTTCCAAGATTTTATTTATTTGACAGAGAGGAGAGCACAAGCAGGGGGAGTAGCAGGTAGAGGGAGAGGGAGTAGCAGGCTCCCCACTGAGCAGAGAGCCCGAAGCAGGGCTCGATCCCAAGACCCCGAGATCATGACCTGAGCCAAAGGCAGACGCTTAACCCACTGAGCAATCCCAATTACCTCTCTTTGAAGTATCTGCCAAAAGAAGAAAAATTGTTTTTTCAAATGAAGACTCAAATCAGGAAAGGTGGGTTCCTAGAAAGATCACACCAATAACTTTGATGGGAACAACTCATAAGAAAATGAGTAGCCTGGGGTTGGAGTGATGTTCTAGCGTGTGGACAAGAACAGCAGCTTTGGGAAGAAGTTCATGAGGTCAATTCCATCTGTATCAGTCAGAGTTCTCCAGGGAAATAGAATTAGTGTGGTATGTACAGATACATACAAATGCCTTCTCTATGGGAATTGGGTCACACAATCATAGAGGCCAAGGAACCCCATCATTGTCTCATGCAAACTGGAGCCCAAGAAAAGCCAGTGGTGCCATTCCAACCCACACCCGAAGGCCCGAGAACCAGGAGCTCTGAGGTCCAAGAATAGGAGACAACAGATGTCGCAGCTCAAACAAAGAACACATTCACCCTTTCCCTGCTTTTTGTTCTATTCAGGCCCTCCGTGGGTTGCATGCTCCCCACTCATATTGGTGAGGGTGATCTACTTTACTTCTTCACTGATTTGAAAGCTCATCTCTTCCTGAAACAGCCTCATGGATATGTCCAGAAATAATAATTTACGGGCTATCTGGGTATCCCTCAGCCCAGTGAGGTGGACACATAAAATTGAGCATCACCCCATCTGAGAACAACCGCTACTGCTTGAAAGTACACTCAGTCCAGCCTTGCAGCATATTCAACAGAAACTCAGATGGGTAGCCTCGAGCCTTGGGTATGTAGCTACACAGACTGACCATAAGGTGGATGGCTTTACTTCTATGCGAGTCTCTAGATTTGGAGCATTTGAAACAAAGACCCTTGACTTTAATACATGGGGTCCTCCTCTCCTGACCTCTAGAACATTGTTTGTAGACAGATACTGAACTCAAAATGTTAAAAATATGACTATTGTGTTCCCTCCACACCTGGGTTCTCAATCTGGAATGGCTGGCCGCAGACCTTGAGGTCACCCTGGATTCCTCCCTCTTCGTCACACCCAAATTGTTCACGTTGACCTTGTCACCGACCTTCCTGTCAAGTCATCCTCTGTCCCTGCCATCACACTCCCTTAGAGCCTTTGTCTCCCCTAAGGTGCTATCCACACACACCACAATGATCTTCCCGAGTACAAATGTCATTTCCTTGCTCAAAAAGTTTCCCTTTTCCCACAGAATCAAGACCATACTCCTTAGCAGAACACACAAGACTCCAGTCTTGCCCGACTTCTGTTCTCTTACTTGTTCTCTTCTATTCCTCAGTGTACAGGCCTAGCCACAGCTGAATGCTAGCTCTTTCAGGAACATAAGAAATTCTGCTCATTTGCTCACAACATTCCTTCAGCCTCAAATGTCCTTATTTCATTAAATGTCTGGTGTGTGCCAGGCAGTTTCAAGTGTTGTCTAAACAAGACAGACAACATGGCACCTGACTGGCTCAGTAGGTAGAGCATGTGACTCTTGATTTTGGGGTCATGAGTTAGAGCCTCATGTTGGGAATAGAGTTCACTTGGAAAAAAAAAAAAAAAAAGATGGACAAGGTCCCAGTTCTGAAGGTTCCCCGTATTGGCTCCCTGCTCAGCGCGAAGTGTGCTTAAGAGTCTTTCTTTCCCTCTGCCCCTCCCACTCGTGCTAGTTCTCTCTCAAATCAACAAATCTTAAAAAAAATTAAAAAAAAAAAAAAAAAGATGGACAAGGTCCCAGTTCGCACAGAGCCTACGTCTCCCACTCATCTCCAAGTCCAGCTCAAATCTATACCTTCCTGGAAGTTCTCTCCTATTCCACACATGAGAATTTACTCCCCCCCCCAAAACATTGTTTTAAAATAAGCTGTACACCCTACATGGGACTTGAACCCACAACCCTGAGATTGAGTCGCATGCTTGGGGCATCTGGGTGGCTCAGTTGGTGGAGCATCTGACTCTATGTTTTGGTCAGGTCATGATCTCAGGACTGTGAGATCCAGCCCCGCATTGGCTCGCTGCTCAGCACAAAGTGTGCTTAAGAGTCTCTTTTTCTTTCCCTCTACCCCTCCCACTCGAGCTAGTTCTCTCTCAAATCAACAAATCTTAAAAAAAAAAAAAATAGTCACACACCATCAACTGAGCCTGCCGGGTACCCCTCAATTCTTCTATTATACTCCTCCCAGAATACTCAGCATTCCTTTTTTTTAAAAAAAGATATTATTTATTTATTTGACAGACGGAGATCACAAGTAGGCAGAGAGGCAGGCAGAGAGCGGAGGAAGCAGGCTCCCTGCTGAGCAGAGAGCCTGATGCAGGGCTCGATCCCAGAATCCTGGGATCATGACCTGAGCCGAAGGCAGAGGCTTTAACCCACTGAGCCACCCAGGTAACCCCAATACTGAGCATTCTTGTGCAACATTTGTGTACAGATGTGTCTTCCAGCCTGAATGATAGACTTCGGGAGGACCGAGATGGGTAGTGATAATGTGTGCATTACACGAGGGCTTGCACGGTGCCTCCCACATGAAAGAGACCATTTCTTGAATTTCACCAAGTCTATCACAATCTGCTTGCATTTATACTTGAAACACACACACACAAAACAAGCTTGTGGAGCTTTGCCTATTTTAAAGAAATGTGTTTTCGTTGGAGGCAGGTAGAGAAGAAAAATTGCAGTGGACTTGAGGGGCGCCTGGGTGGCACAGTTGGTTAAGTGTCCACCTTTGGCTCGGGTCCTGATCCCGGGATCCTGGGATCAAGCCCCACATTAGGCTCCCTGCTCGGTGGAGAACCTGCTTCTCCCTCTCCCTCTGTAGCTCCCCTTGCTTGTGTTCTCTCTCTGTCTATCTCTTTCTGTCAAATAAATAAATAAATAAAATCTTTTACAAATTAAAAAAAATAAAAATAAAAATTACAGTGGAATTTAAAAAATTTACTCACATTATTATACCCTGGAAATAGGGTTGTAGTCCTTTTGAGCACCTTGTATTAATGATTCTACATCATTCCTGAAGTGGTGACCTGGAGGATATGAGCTTCTAGAGGGCAGACTCCAAATTCACTTAGTCACCAGTGAACAAAAAGCTTCCACCTGGGGCCCAAAGTCTCATTTCTGTGAACGTCAGAGAGCTCCCCACCAGTCAACCGCTAAGGGGACCACAGAGAGTGACCATGAACACTCAGGCCAAAGGCAAAAGAGCACCCCTACAAACATAACCTGGAAACAGCTCTACTGGCCTCATAGAGGGTTGACTTAGGAGCGATAGCAACATGATGTACCCTTTTAAAAATTAGGATTGGCTCAGTCAGGTCAGCGTCTGACTCTTGACTTCGGCTCAGGTCTCAATCTCGGGGTTGCAAGACCGAGCTCTGTGTAGGGCTCCAGGCTCAGAGTGCTGTCTGCTTGAGATTCTCTCCCTACTCTTCCTTCACGTCCAAAAAAAGAAAAAAAGAAAAAAGAAAAAAAGAAATACCTCTTTGACTAGAATAAAAAATAAATTAATAATTAATTTTTGGCTTTGCAGCCAATCTGCAAACTGAAACCTTGATTTTGCTTCGTGCTCCCCTGGAATTTTCTCAGTGTCTGCCTTGTTTGTATCAGTCCAGACGGAAGAAGGAAGGCAGTTCTCCAGCAGTAAGAATCTTAACAAATGTTTTATTAATACATACTGTCATATTCTCGGGATAGAAGTCCTCAAAACACTGCCGCGTACTGAAAGAGGGTAAAAGTGCTCAAGTCCTTGGTCTTCCGGCTGGTGGAATAACCCCACATTCCTTTAACAGAAGTGGGCTTGCTGAACTCCACCTGCCCCCACCCCAGCATGGAGACAGGCTCCCCCTCAGTCAGATGTAGACAGTGACACTCACTGCCTTTTGCAAGGACAGGGGCTCCTTATGATTGAACCGGCACGGAGAAAAACTTAGCATCAACTGGCCGAAAAGGAATTCAGACTTTATTTCTCAAAGTCACTCATTCCGCTTCTCTCCAGGAAGGGCTGGAATAGCTTCAGGATGAACATAACGATTCCCACTGCCGGAATATTCGGAATACCTTCCTTGATTTCTCCGAGAGACTCTGTAGGTAGCAAAGCTCATTATTAGAGATTAAATTCTTTTACAGAGATGAAGGGTGGGGTAACAGCCTGAAGGCTTGGTTTGTAAATTTCTCTCACAAGGATGGGGTCTAGGATTGAGAAAAACAAGTGAATTTTATATTATTACTTTTATTTTGTATACCTAATATACACTTAAAACCAGACTAAACATCAAAACGCCTGCATTCTACAGTCAGACTACTGCTAACACACTCTGAGCCTGTCAAACACGCCTCGAGTCCTCCCTCCAAGGATCTGCATCTGTCCTGATCTCTGTGTGTGAGGCGGACACTTGGGACCCACCATTCGTGCGGCACACATGTTGCACTGGTTTCCATTCGTGATGCTGAACTGGCCCCAGGGCCTTACTTCTTGTGAATAAGGATTCACATTCACATGATACCTCGCTGGGTTGTTAACAGTATAATCCAAGACCAAAGGGTAAAACAAAGTTAAATGACTCTTTCAAAGTTTAAACTATGACCCTGGACTCCTCAGCTCCATTTATAGCCGGCAGAGCTAATAATAGGAAGATTCTCACGGCCACTTGATCATGCCTATGAGGTGATCTGAGATTCTGAGAAATGGTGTTACAGGGAGACAAAGCAATGCACTAAAAGATAGAAGTTCTCAGAGAATCAGAACGCTTGGTTCCCTCTGCCTATGAGAGTCACAATGAAGAGCACAGGGTCTCAGTGAGAATATAAATGATCATCTAGCAAGATAATCCATAAAGTTACCTCCAGTTTCGGGTATTAGAAGACATTTTCACTGTCTTCCTATCCTCTTTGTGGATGAGTATTTCAGTAAAAGAAAAGTCCCGGGGCAGGGGCTGGGAAGAATCTGAGCTCTTACTAATGATGGAGGGGAATTTAGTGAATAGAGGGACAAAGTTAAAAGAAACTTTAGTTGAAAAAATAACATAAACTTTGTTCTAACATCAAGATTCTTTAACCAACCTCATTAAGCTCTCAACTTTCCAGTCATAGCAGCTGTGGGAGGGTTAAAGATAAACCACCAAAAAGGATCTCAAAAGTCCTGGAACCCAGGGCCAATTATGAGGCCAACTTCTCCCACTATAAAAACAAAACAAAATGAAATGAAAAAAACCACCAAAACAAAAAACCCCACAAAAATCCTGTGGGATTGCTTGTTTGTAAAACAGTGACAGAGGGCAGTCAATAAGACTCTATTTCAGGAAGATCTGGGGACAGAATATATGTGCAGACATTTGCCCTCAGATAGCTTTATGTATCTTCAAAAGCTTTTAAATTGGAAAAATGAAGATTTTTCCCTTCTTCACCTGCATTGTCTTACTAAGGGTACAAATGTACATTCTTGGGCTTTTAGCAATTCTACAGTTCTCTCCAGCAGAATCCCACAAACCTGGGAGTGCTTCTTGTAAACATCTACTGGCGAGTATTATTTTACTTTGTCCTTGGACAGGACGGGGGTCAGAAATTATTCTATTCATACCACGCTGTAAGGCAAATTTGGGAAGGAGCCAGCAGAGGAAAGAGAACCCAGTTCCCATGATCCCTTAATGCTCACCCTCCTATCACCGAGTGCACCCTCGACGCAGAGTGAACCCTTGTTTTCTCAGCTGTCACGATGGATTCACATCTACCCACATTCCCTAAGCAGCAGCGATCACAACTCCAACAGCTAGCTGAGGCTCGGTGCACGAGCCCGGGGCTGTGGAACAGAGCAAAGTAGCATGTCCCCTGTGTAGAACGAAACTGTAATCTGGGGGTTGGAGTACAGAGCTCCCGACAGCTAAGGTCTGTCTGGCCAGGCTCCAAACGCAAGTGACAGCACCTGGCAGAAAAAGCAGCTGGTCTGCAACATGAGGCCCGAGCAGCTGCCTGCCCACCCGGTTCTGTTCTGACACTCCTTCTCTACTTTGTGTCATTTTAGCTGAGGAGACAAAGAATTTACCAGAATTTGAGGGAATGCCAAATGCTAACCAACTGCAGGAAGACTGAATCAGTTCCATGCCAAGTCTCTAGGACCCAACCTGAGTCTAACTTGACTTCTGAATGCTGAGGGCAGGCAGGGTGCTAATTATAGGACTGCCTCTTGTTCCTCATCCCATAAATAGCAAGGGCTGCGCATGCGCAGGCAGCGGCTTCTCTCACCGTGGAGTCTGTTTCGGCCGGCTGGCTGGACTGCTTGTGGGCCAGGAGGATGTTCAGCACGGCCTTCCAGCCTGGCTCTGCGGTGGCACTGGCGTCTACCTCTGTTCCGCCATGTTCCCTGGTTTCCTGGCCAAATGTGACATTCACCCACGGGCACCAGTCTCTGTGCTGAGAGGTGGGGTCAAAGACGCTTCGGGATGATGTATCCTGAGAGGGGGAAGAGAAACATTGCTGATGAAGGGCGGAAGCCATGTTAATTCAGGAGTCGTCCAGTCCAGAATCTCACAAGTGCCCCCATTTCCAATTTGATGTTCTCCTTTAAACACTGCCTGTGTCATGCTGACTCTCTTTATAAATACTTTCATTCCCTCTATGTTAAACCAACAGTACGTGGTCAGGTCTGTTCCCTTGATCTCACTGCCATCCCCATGGGTTTGAAGTATTTACTATCTCTCTGGAATCCACTGCAAAGATGTGGCACCCAAGCGTAGCTGTCCCACCTTGAAACTTAATTCATATTATCCCCTTAGAGTCACAGGCCCCAGGAAGGGATCCTGCCTGCTTCCCTGTGCTACATGGCGGGGCCCCGGCGTGCTACTTGGCGCAGGGATTTCTACACGTAGGTGGACCCACCGAGCTGCTGGAAGAGCAGAGGCGAGCACGCTTGGCCCTCCGGAGAGGGCTTGACGGCACCTCCAGGCCAGTGCTGTCTCCCGTTCCCATGCTGCGGGTCACCGGCCGGCTTCTCGTGGTGGGGCTGGCAGACTCTGGCTCAGGACGGTCGACGGGACTGGAAGAGTCCCAGCTCCGAGTTCGGGAGATGACGGGACCAGGGCTCCTTTCGGCCTGAAGGAAAGAAGAGGTAACAGTAGTACACAGATGACATAAAGGATAAGGGTCAGAAGATGACCATAACGGATAATGGCCAGTTTTCCTAGAAGCAGGTGAAAGCTAATGCTTTACAGTTTAAACTCTTAAGAATTTACCTTCTGAACTGTCAACAAAACTAAACAAACGCTCCCAAAAAATCATCGATTTTGATACAGAATCATGAATTTAGCTTCTGCACTGCGACTGGCTCAGAAAAACACGTGGTTTTCTGACCAATGTGGTCAGAAGTGAGGCCCACCCGCCTTAGGTAATCTCCAACTTCTCCGCCACAACACTTCTGGCAAGAGTGCTGCTTTTACAAAGGCCACCCGAGCAAGCCAGTTAAGTCCGTACCTGCTCTGAGCCAGGGGAACACGTGGCATCCTGGCTCCGGGTCATCATCCTCCGAGGAGACTCGGGCACAAGAGGGAAGCGCTCCGGCTTCCCCTCAGGGCCTGGGAGGGGAGAGCTGATCAGGCCCAAAGATGCATCCAGGTCTGTCATGGAGGACTCAATCTGCTGGAAGCCCCAGAGCCCCACCTTCCTCATACACTGTGAACAGCTTATCAGGGAGAGCTGCAGGGGTTCCAAAGAAGAACTAGGCAGGAACAGAAAGAGAGTTTTCTCAAAGGGTAACATTTCCAAGGGACTAAGTGTAATCATTCGTGAGAATGCTCTGTCTTGCCAAACAAATTTCTGGAACAGCCCAGTGGACTGGGAATCATGACATCTCAGGCTCCCAACTCCATTGTCTCTCACAAAGTTCCCAGAGAAAGATCTAAGGGTCTTGGTCTAGGCTCTAAGGCAAGACTATCTTGAAGGTTATGTTTTATAAATCTCTCCTATTCCTTTTGAAACTTTTTTCTTTTAAATGAAAAATATTCCTTAATCTATCAAAGAAAGTATGTTTAAAGTAAATCTAGACTGTTTCCTTTCTTTCTTTCTTTTTTTGTTGTTAAATATTTTATTTTTAAGTAATCTCTACATCCAACCTGGGGCTCAAACTCACAACCCTGAGATAAGTCAGTCAGTGCTCCACCGCCTGAGCCAGGCAGGTACCCCCTGCACCTCCCCTCCCCGGTTCCAACAGTTTTCTATACCAGAGAGAGTCTAAGCCAAATTGAGCAACTAGAATGGGAACACCAACATGGGGGCCTGAGGACTCCAGCTGGCATTTCCTTTGGTAGTTTTTATGAATTCAACAGATTTTTCTTCCTTTCTATAGACAGAAAGGAGCTTCACTGTTTCCAAGAGCACAGGTTCTCAGCTGGGACAGTGAAAAAAAAACAAACAAACCAAAGTTCAGGTGTATCCAAAAATTCCCGAGTTCGAATTCTGTTAGTGATTCTTACTGTCCCCTCGCCACTTGCTCAGGTTTTGTCTGTTTTTCTGACAGGATACATCATGGGACCTCCAATACTATTAGTGACTGATGTATGCCAGTGTATGATGTTGTCAGAGCTCATGTACCCTGCAAAGTCACGGACTAACCTACACGCCCAGCCACACAGAGAGAGGACACAGGCAGTGACGTGGACTTGGATGTCTGAGCCTAATTTGCTTGCAGTTTTTTTCTCATCAGTTCGGTGGTCAAGTTCATCTTCAAGCAGGTGCAGGAGAAGACTGATCTTATCTTCTGTCAAGCACTACAATGGAACCAAGGTAACAAACTGAAATTTCCAACCACAAAAATCACAAATGAGAATATTATCTAGACGGTATAAGGCAAAAATCATGAAGGAAATCCCAGACACAAAGACAATTCTCTTCATTACGGAAGGCTCACTTTTAGGACAGGGATAAGGTTTTAGACAGAAGCTTTCTGAATTGCCCTGCATCTGCTGAGAAAGGTAGCAGTTGTCCTAGAACTACCAAATCTTTTCTTAGTTCTAATTTGTTTTCAATTTACCAATTGCAGATTTTCTCTGAAACCTATAAACTTCTACAGATTACTATTTATATCTTAACCTGATGCTGGATTTACTTCTTGACAGAACAAGAGAGCTTGCCAAGGTCTTTATTTTTGTTCTAAGAATAATAAAGAACTGACAAGGGGAACAGAAAAGCTGCCTTGGCTAGGGACAAGGGACATTTAAAATAGGCACAGAGTTGGGGCAACTGGGTGGCTAAGTTGGTTGAGTGCCCAACTCTTGGTTTTGGCTTGGGGCATGATCTTGGGGTCTTGAGTTCGAGCCTGGTGCTCAGCAAGGAGTCTGCTTGGGACTCTCTCTTCCCCCTGCCCGTCCCCCCATGCTCTCTGCCTAAAATAAAGAAATAAATCTTAAATAAATAAATAACAGAAGTTAAACTTTGGTTAAAATCCAAACAGCCTCTCAACTTGAAGAAGCAAAATAATAGCTTCTATTTCCTATAGTAAAGCTTGTCTTTGGCGTGTCTACAGGGTGAGGAAATGGGACACTAGATATTCAGTTTCAAAGTACACATAGGCCAGAGCATTTCTCATTTCTATTCACAGGGGAGAAGGGAGTTTGTAACTTCTCCTGTAGTATTTTCTTTGGGAAATGATATGCAATAAACCATACGAGGTCACATTTCAGTATCTTCTGCTAAATAGTTTAAGTAACAAATCAGGATAAAATTGAATGTAATGCCATTTAAAGAAGCCTATCTAGAAGTTTCAATGGCTCTCATTTACTTAATCTCTCCATAGTTGCCCTTCTGGTGGAGATTGGAAAAGGTCAGTTAAGGGACAAACAACTAGTTCTCTTCATAGCAATCTAAATCCTCCATCATGTAAAGAAATCCTTCATGTACAATTGGCAGTGACAACTGAAGGCCACTGTAGGCTAGCCAAGAAAAACTCACCATAGTTTTCAAGTCCTCTGGCCTCAAGGAAGGAAGCTGGAGGTCCAAGTGACAAAGGCTTTGAAAACGATCTAGAAATTCACTAACAAGAACAGCAGGTTCATCCAATGGCAACATCCCAAATCGATCTGTAGACAAAGTACACTGGAAGATCATTTGGTGTAAATTGTAAAAAATAAAAGATGTATATAAAACAATATGGGACAGGTACGATAAAATTGAGAAAATATTTGAAGGCGAGGAGGGTTTCTCAGAAGCAGTAAGGCTAAGCTGAATTTGAAGACCAACAACAGTGTGTAAAAGCTAAGGCTCAAAGGAAGGGCCCAGGTGGGGAATTCTACATAGCTTCACGGGACTGGGACAAAATGTGCCTATAGAAAGGAGCAGAAGATGGGGTTAAAGTGTAAAGAGTAACTAGACCACAACTTTATTAACATATATGATGAGAAATTACCGAAAGTTTTTTTTAAATTTCACATAATTTTTAAAAATATTCTATTTGCTTATTTATTTATTTAATATTTTATATATTTGCCAGCAAGAGCTTGAGTGTGCACAAGTAGGAGGAGTGGCAGGTAGAGGGAGAAGCAGGCTCCCCTCTGAGCCAGAAGGCCGATGCGGGACTTGATTCCAGGTCACTGGGATCCTCACCCCTGAAAGAGTGATATTATAGATATATGCATTAGTTTAGAGTAGAGATTGTAAGGCGTCAGTTGGAATGCAAAAAAATAAGCTTAGCAGACATTAAAGTGATTTAAGGTAATAATCCCTATTAGACACCAGTGGCAGAAGGATGGAGAGAAGGAACATCAATGAAAGCTCTTAATGACCGGGCAGGTGGGGGATGGATACCTGGATGACGGGCAGTAAGGGGGGCACATGATGAATGAGCACTGGGTGTTAAATGCGACTGATAAATCACTGACCTCTATCTCTGAAACTAATGATTCACTGTTTGTTTGTTTGTTTGTTTTTAAAGATTTTATTTATTTATTTGAGAGAGAGACAGTGAGAGAGAGCATGAGCTAGGAGGTCAGAGGGAGAAGCAGACTCCCCATGGAGCTGGGAGCCCGATGCGGGACTCGATCCCGGGACTCTGGGATCATGACCTGAGCCGAAGGCAGTCGTCCAACCAACTGAGCCACCCAGGCGTCCCTATTGTCTGTTAATTAATTGAATTTAAATTTTAAAAAAGTACCCAGTGCAATAGTATTATTATCATACAAATTCTACAGATGAGGAATCCAAGGAATATGAAAGTAACATACCCAGGTCTCATTACCAGTGAGTGACTAAAAGCTCCTGCTTTTACAGAGTTTCTATTATAGTACTTGCCAGTTCTTTCTAGTTTTCAACAGTACTAGGGAAGTCCTAGTTTCTTTTATTTTTTTTTAAGATTTTATTTTTATTTATTTGACAGAGAGATCACAAGTAGGCAGAGAGGCAGGCAGGGAAGCAGGCTCCCTGCTGAGCAGAGAGCCTGACTCGGGGCTCGATCCCAGGACCCTGGGATCATGACCTGAGCCGAAGGCAGAAGCTTTAACCCACTGAGCCACCCAGGCACCCCAAATTCCTAGTTTCTTATAGCTCCTTTACTTTTGTTTTGTTGTTACCCTTTTGTTACTGAATATCTCATATACATAGACTTTTTTCCCCAACAATATCTAAGCTCCTAAAACAGGGATCAAGCTGTCTGGACCCTTGTGTCCCAGCAAAAACCTAATATTGTATTTTAGGCAATCCAGCAATGAAAAAAAGTGAATTCTAGAAGACACTGAGGAACCTTAAAAATATAGTGCTATGTAGAGAGAAGCAGAGTCTGAAAAGCTGCATGCTGTGGAATTCCAACTACATGACATTCTGGAAACCGTAAAACTATGGAGACAGTAAAATGATCTGTGGTTGCCAGGGATTCAGGAGGAGGGGAGGAGAGAGTGAACAGGTAGAGCACAGGGGATTTTCAGGGCAGTGAGGCAGTTCTATACGATAGTGTCATGGTGGATAAGGGTCATTATATATATATAGTCAAAATTCACTGAATGTACAACAGAGTGAATCCTAATATCTACCACTGACTTTAGTTGATAAAGATATTTGTTTGGGGCGGCTGGGTGACTCAGTGGGTTAAGCCTCTGCCTTTGGCCCAGGTCATGATCTCAGGGTCCTAGGATTGAGCCCCACATCAGGCTCTCTGCTGGGCAGGGAGCCGGCTTCTCCCTCTCTCTGCCTGCCTCTCTGCCTACTTGTGATCTCTCTCTCTCTCAAATAAATAAATAATTAAAAAAAAAAGTAATTAAAAAAAACAAAGATATTTATTCATTAATTTAAAAAAAGTTAGAATCTGGGGGGGCCTGGGTGGCTCAGTGGGTTAAAGCCTCTGCCTTTGGCTCAGGTCATGATCCCAGGGTCCTGGGATCGAGCCCCGCATCGGGCTCTCTGCTCAGCGGGGAGCCTGCTTCCTCCTCTCTCTCTGCCTGCCTCTCTGCCTACTTGTGATCTACAAATAAATAAATAAAATCTTTAAAAAAAAAAAAAAAGGGGGCGCCTGGGTGGCTCAGTGGGTTAAGCCGCTGCCTTCGGCTCAGGTCATGATCTCGGGGTCCTGGGATCGAGTCCCGCATCGGGCTCTCTGCTCAGTGGGGAGCCTGCTTTCTCCTCTCTCTCTCGCTGCCTGCCTCTCTGCCTACTTGTGATCTCTCTCTGTCAAATAAATAAATAAAATCTTAAAAAAAAAAAAGTTAGAATCTGCTAAAAAAAACTTTTAATGATCAATGAAACCTCATACTGTAAGAAAAATAGGGTACAGTAATATACAGCATTAAATTGGGAAGATGAATACAAACTCACAATATTAAATAGAAATCTCGCAGTGACAGTTTCACGAGCATACAAATATGTTAGAACTTACCAAACTGTACCTCTAAATATGTGCAGTTTATTTTATGTCAGTTATCCCTCAACTGTAAGTATGCGTTAAAAAAAAAAAAGAAAAAGAGAAAGGAAAAAATCTCTTCTAGTTTTGTTCTTAAGAGGTACAAAAGCAGTAAAAATAGCACTTTTATTCACCATTTATTATATCATTAGCAACCAGATTTTGGTCTCTAATTTTTTTTTTTTTTTAAAGATTTTATTTATTTATTTGTCAGAGACAGAGGGAGAGAGAGCGAGTGAGCACAGGCAGACAGAGAGGCAGGCAGAGGCAGAGGGAGAGGCAGGCTCCCTGCCAAGCAAGGAGCCCGATGCGGGACTCGATCCCAGGACCCTGGGATCATGACCCGAGCCGAAGGCAGCTGCCCAACCAACTGAGCCACCCAGGCATCCCTTGGTCTCTAATTTTATTAAATATTTTCAAACTATTTTTTTTAAAGATTTTATTTATTTATATGGCAGAAAGGGATACAGCGAGATAGAGAACATAAGCAGGGGGAGTGGGAGACGGAGAAGCAGGCTTCCTGCAGAGCAGGGAGCCCAATTTGGGGCTCGATCCCAGGGCCCTGGGATCATAATCTGAGCCACAGGCAGGCGCTTAATGACTGAGCCACCCAGGTGCCCCAAATTATTCTCAAATTATTAAAAGTTGTTGCAAGTAACCAAATATGTCAAGACACTTGCCATCAATTAAAAAAGATGTATCATTTTACTAGGAAAGTCCAATTATAAAAAAACTACAACCAACAAAAAAGATATGGATTTTAAAAAATCAAGTTGATGGGGCACCAAGGTGGCTTAGTGCGTTGAGTGTCCAACTGTTCTTTTGTTTTTTTTTTTTCCAGATATTATTTATTTGACAGAGAGAGACACAGTGAGAGGGAACACAAGCAGGGGTGGAGCGGGAGGAGGAGAAGCTGGCTTCTAGCCGGGTGAGGAACCTGATGCGGGGCTCAATCCCAGGACCCTGGGATCATGACCTACTAATGACTGAACCACCCAGGCACCCCGAGTGTCCAGCTCTTGGTTTCGGCTCCAGTCATGATCTCAGGGTTGTGAGACCAAGCCCCAGGTTGGGCTCCCTGCTCCGCGGGGGAGTCTGCTTGAGATTCTTTCCCCCTTCTCCTCCCTCTCCCTCTTCTCCTCCCCCTGCTCTCTGTCTTCTCTCTCTCTCTCTCTCAAAATAAATAAATAAATAAATAAATAAACATACAAAATCTTTGAAAAAATAAATAAAAATTTAAAAATAAAACAAAAAATCAAGTGAGGTTTAACAGTAAGAAGGAAACATGTTCTGATGACCAGTGGCTCTGGTTTGACAAAACTTTGGAGAAAAAACCAGGTACCAACATCGTTCTGGTCACTTTCCAATTTACGGTTTGGTCTGATTCCTACAATCCTAAGAAAACATTAGTAAAAACTGATGAAGGCAAAAGAGCAATGAAGATTTTAAACCCACCATGAAAATGTTTTAACATAAGTTAAAATTTATGTTTTATAATTAACATATGTGGTGAGTATTTTGTCTACTTTAGTGTTTGATGTGTTCAAAATAATCAGTCTAGTAAATTAGTAATTATAAATTAAAATGTTTAAAGGGATTTAATTTAGGTTGGTAAATGTTAGAAAAAAACTACTTCAAAATTGTATTTATTAGATATGCTTAATAAATGTAAGCATTAAAGTATAAATAGTTGTGGGTCTTCCTCTCTTCACACTAAAGTCTCTGGAAAGAAAAAAACCAAGGGTGGTATAATTGAAAGGTCACATTTGAGATCTATTTAGGAGGTAGAATGCACAGGAGTGGGTGGTGATGTTAGATAGAGAAGGGCATCTAAGGGGATAGGATGGGGGGATAGGATAACTTGGGGGAGTGGGGTCAGTACCATTTAAGATGGAGAAAATATATGAGAAGTAAGGTTTAGGTCTAAAATGAAGACTTCAGTTTTGTATATATTGAGTTCCAGGTGCCTACAACAAGTTATTACATGAAAATGTTTAGAAGGTAGTTGAAAATGAGTCAAGCTCAAAAGAAAAGTCAGGGGGCACCTGGATGGCTCAGTGGGTTAAAGCCTCTGCCTTCAGCTTAGGTCATGATACCAGGGTCCTGGGATCGAGCCCCGAGTCGGGCTCTCTGCTCTGTGGAGAGCCTGCTTCCCTCTTTCTCTCTGCCTGCCTCTCTGCCTACTTGTGATCTCTGTCTGTCAAATAAATTTAAAAAAAAAAAAAAAGTCAGGATAGGAGTTAGAGGTTGGCAAGGAGGTGGACCAAGAAATCATAGTGTATAGTAATAAGAGTTGGGAACCACCAGCAGAGTCCTGGGCAGATCCTAAAAACCTGGACTGGGTATACTGGGAGGATTTACATCCTCATGGGACTTAGGTCAGTCCTACTACACAGTGAAATAGCTAGGCCAACAGCAGAATCTCCTTGTTACACATCATCTTCACTTTAAGAATGTTATTCCTTAATAGTCCCTTTTTATCTTCCCTTCATTATCAGTAAATGGCCCTCTATAGATACTTTGAATCTCTCTCTTTTTTATTTTTTTAAAAAGATTTTATTTATTTATTTGACAGAGAGAGAGAGAGAGGGGGAACACAAGCAGAGGGAGTGGGGCGGGAGAAACAGGCTTCCTGCTGAGCAGGGAGCCTGACGAGGGGCTTGATCCTGGGACCCCAGGATCATGACTCAAGCCAAAGGCAGAGACCTAATCACTAAGTCATCCAGGCGCCCCCTCTCTCTTTTTAAAAAATTTTATTTATTTATTTGAGAGAGAGTGAGCAACAGAGAGAGCACAAGCAGGGGCAGAGGGAGAAGAGGACTCCCTGCTGAGCAGAAAGCCCAACTCAGGGCTTTATCCCAGGACCCTGAGATCATGACCTGAGCCAAAGGCAGACATCCAACTGACTGAGCCACCCAGGCGCCCCCACTTTCAATCTATTTCTTCCTCTTAGTGGTCATTCATGGAACATTTCCAGGCATCAGTGATCCTGGAATTGGCCCGAGCTGTCCTACTGAAACAAAAGGTACACCTGCATGGCACTAATGTCTGCAGGCGTGAAGTTTTGCCCCTGGTCTTGGTGAGCCCTCTGGAGGGCTCTGCTGTGGAGGCTGGTTACTCAGCAGGAATAAGCCTATGTGACCAATAAAAGATATATTTATTTATTTTAAAAAGATTTATTGAGAGAGCGGGGTGGGGACAGGTAGAGGGAAAGAGAATCTCAAACAGACTCTGTGCTGAGCCCTAAGCTGACACAGGGCTCAAACTCATGATCCTGAGATCACAACCTGAGCCAAAAACAAGAGTCTGATGCCCAAACAACTGTGCCACTCAGGTGCCCCAACCAGTGAAATATTTAAAAATCCCACTTGCTGGAGTGTCTGGGTGGTTCAGTCAATTAAGTGCCTGATTCTTGATTTCAGCTCAGGTCATGATCTTAGGCTCATGGGATCAAGCCCTGCATTAGGCTCCATACTCAGTGGGAGTCTGCTAGAAGGTTCTCTCCCTCTACCCGCCTCCCCACTCATGCATACACTTTTGCTCTCTCTCTAAAATGGGTAAATAAACCTTTTTTAAAAAAATCCCACTTGTTACTACCTTTTGGGCTTTTTGTGCATACAAACACTTAAAGGCCAAGAGCTTTTAAGGGTACAGACACGATTAAAAGTAACTAAAATAACTTCAAAATATATAAAAATATTAGCAACTGCATCACCTTGTCTGAACAAGTTTGTTTTTTGTTTTTTTTTTTTAAGATTTTATTTATTTATTTGACAGACAGAGATCACAAGTAGGCAGAGAGGCAGGCAGAAAGAGAGTGGGGGAAGCAGTCTCACTGCTGAGCAGGGAGCCTGATGTGGGGCTTGATCCCAGGACCCTGGGATCATGACCTGAGCCAAGGCAGAGGCTTTAACTCACTGAGCCACCCAGGCACCCCCACAGAACAAGTTCTAAATCAAGATCTGAAGATCAGTAACAAAGGAGCTATCATGTATCTTATAAGGCAGGGCATTTTAAAGTGTGAGGCTTCATAAACCTGCCGTGTCTCTTAACCTAAGTATAAATTTTGGAATCATAAAGAGTGTCTCTTAACCTAAGTATAAATTTTGGAATCATAAAGAAAACATACCCTGATGTTAGTTTCCTAGAATACATAGTCAGGTTCACTCTAAAGTAGCTTAGTTCTAAAAGTAAAGACTGAAGTTAAGAATTAGAGTGAAGACAATCACAAAGTCACCAGATTGAAGGGCGTGTGCCTTCCAAGGCCCTTCTACAGGCAGTCTTTGGCTTCAGTGCTGTTGTCACAATGTGTCATTTCACTGTGATAAACTATGTTTGTAATCACGCTCATCTGGCTTCCTGTAAGTCTGCTTAGGCAATGGAACCCCCTTTAACTGCCACCATTAGTGCACCAAAGGAAGCCTGGGGAGAACAGGAGATTGCTTGCTATAGTGGGAAAAGCAGACAGTTTGAAATCAGATAAAACCATAGTTTTGCCTCCTCACCAGTTGATTCTGTTTCTTCACCCCCAAAACTGGGTTGAGAATCTAGCTCCCAGGGCCCCTGTGAGAATTATGTAGGATAATGTCTACATGGCTGAGCTATAGGCATGCTGATTGCCTATAATAAAGCTTAGTAATAACAAGTGGATGAATGTAAGTTCTTGAAAAGCACAAATAGAAAGGAAGAAAAGAAACCTCAAAGACTAGATTTTCACAAAGATACAGGCAATACTAGAAATGCAATAACCAAGAAGACATGGTAAATGGGAGATCCTGGAAATGAGTACCTGGGGAGGGACTGTCTGGCCAGAAACAGAACTTCTCATGGGCGGTGCACAAGGCTTTCTTCAGCTCAGCACATCGGTCCTTATCTGAAACCCACAAAGGGAGTACTGCCTTAGAAAAAGTTATATAGATTCAAAATCAAATGGCCAAGAACTTTTAAGAATATAGACAGAATTAAAAACAAAAATGACTAAGATAATGTTAAAAGATATGAAAATATTAGCACTATATAATCTTAATATTTTTCACAGAACAAGTTCTAGAGCAAGATCCTAAGATCAAGAACAAAGGAGATAGCATGTACCTTATAAGGCAGGGTATTTCCAAGCACCAGGCTTTATCAAAGTGCCTTGTGTCTTTGTCTGAGCATATATTTTGGAACCATAAAGTAAACATACCCTGCTGTTAGTTCCTCAGAATGCATAAAGTCAGGTACACTCTAAAGTAGCTTCGTTTAAAAAAAAAAAAAAAATAGTAACCAAAGCTAATAATTAAGATGAAGACAATCACAAAGTCACCTTGATCTATGAGACAGTACACATTCTTCAATCCAACACAGGTGACTGTGGGTTTTTTTTTTTTTTTTTTTTGGTGACTGGTCTTTCAGGAAAAATTGGTCTAGTATCTGTGAACATGGAGGAAAGTATAATTTATGCTTTATACTCACATCGGTCAAAATCAAAAGCTGGTTGTAAACTGGCACAGAGAAAAGCCTGGCAGCTGGAGCACTTCAGCATGTCACACTCCACTGTGACCCAGCCGTATTTCGCACAGACGAGTGGAGACAGCTCGGAGGGCTTACCTGCCCATTTCAGAGAGTATTCATGTTAAGAAAAACATGCTACAGGTATATTAAAATGAGGGAGTCAGAAATTAAAACTTTAACTCATTCTTTTGTATATACGGGGATAAACAGATGAAGAGGAAAAGCACTAAGAAAAGTGTGAAAAAACTACTTTTAAAGCACACATACTTCACAGAATAATGAAAGTTGTTGGAAAAATGACCAGAGGGGAACAATTGTGAATTTTTTCTCTACAAAGCCCTGTGTATTTTATATGTTCAAAATGTAAGAATTTGAAAATGTTTCAATTTCAGCAAAAGAGGGCTGGAAAACAGAAAGAAGGCTAGAAAACAGAATTTAGATATGAACGTTAAAGGTCTCCAAGCTGGGGATCTTCTTAAAGAAATAGTAAGTAAATAAATAAATAAAATTAAAATTAAATAAAAGTAACAGAATTACTTAACCAGCTGTGTTACATAAATGACTGTCACATCTAAAGTGGTGATCAATTCATATCCGCTGAAAACGAAAAAGACCCAAAGAAAATGGTTCTAAGTACCAAGCAAAAATCAGGAAATATGGGTGCCTGAGTGGCTCAGTCAGTTAAGTGTCTGCCTTTGGCTCAGGTCATGATCTCAGGGTCCTGGGATTGAACCCCATGTCGGGCCCCCTGGAGCCTGCTTCTCTCTCTCCCTCTGCCCCTACCCCTGCTTGTGCTTGCTTTCTCTCTCTGTCAAATAAATAAATAAAATCTTTTAAAAAATGATGATTTAAAAAATCGGGAATTATTCCAAGGAGCAGCAGTAGAAGGATGTTTAAAATACTGTCCTCTTCCTGAGCAATTTATTCATAAAGCCATCAAGTGGTGAGCAAGGAAGACAGCCAGGGGGGTGAGAGGAGGCAGCTCAGTGCCAGGTGTCAGTTCTCAAGGTGGGTAAAAGGGGCTGCTCACCTTGAGGTGTTGAAGCCAAGTAGGGTGGAAAGAACATCCCCATGGGGCCCCCACTTACCAAATCAGGGATCACTGGAGTATCAAAACATATCATGAGAGTAATGGATTATAATCCACTAAATAAAAAAAGCAGCCCAGGCTGCTATGAATAAATTACTACTTAACAAAGTTTGATGAGGAAAGGGATATTTGCATAGTTTCAAAGCACCTCTGCACAAAACACTTTTTTTAATTACAAAGAAAGAAGAGAGTTACTTTACAGTGGAAAAGATGAGAGACAGTCCCTGAATCAAGTGTTCAAAGGAATCACTGCCAGGAAAGGGATAAGTCAAAATCATTGTGCCACGTGATGAGATGCAATGAGGACACAGCGCCATTCTGGGAGACTCCTACACTACCTGAATCTAACTGGAAGGAAAGAGCAGACGGATGGGAGCGACACTCAGCAAAACAATGGGACTGTCATCTTCAAAAAGCATCACAATCATGAAACTCAAGGAAAAACAGGAATCTCAACTGTTCCTTTTGTTATAAAGAATGTTATTAAGACAACTGTTGAAATGACTAGAGGCTGAGGGTTAGATGGTAGTAATTTATTAAGTGAAACTTCCTGATTTTGATGGCTGTGTTGCAGTTCTGTAGAAAAAAGTCCTTGTTTGTAGGAAAACATTTGTGGGTAGTGAGGGATCACTCTGGCAACTTACAAGTCGTTCAGAAAGGAAGTTTTCTGTAACCCATGCAACAAAGTCTGCAAGTCATTAATCGTTTCGTATTTTTGAAAAAAATCACTCTAGTGAATAAAGGACAAAAGTGATGGGACGTCACCTCTGAGATCAGAGCTTCTTTCATACTCTCTTTCACTTGCTGGCTCTGATGGAAGCCAGCTGCCATGTTGTGAAATTCTGTGTGGAGAGACCCATTTTGCAAGGAACGTAGGGAGGTCTCTAGCCAACAGCCACTATAGACCTGAAGCCCTCAGTCCAACAGCCATGTGAGTGAGCCTGGAAGTACATCTTTTCCTAGTGGAGCTCAAAGATGAGTACAGGTCAACTGTCATCTCGACTGCAGCCTGTGAGAGACCCTAAACTGGAGGATCCAACCAACATTCCTGACCCACAGAAATTGTGACGTAAGTGGTTGGTTGTTTTAAACCACTAAGTTGTAGTGTAATTTCGTTATGTAATAATAGATAATATACAGAGGAAAATTCGGAAAGAGACAGGAAGTGCAGTAGGCAGTCTCAAAAAACATTAGGTTTTGGGGCGCCTGGGTGGCTCAGTGGGTTAAAGCCTCTGCCTTCGGCTTGGGTCACGATCTCACGGTCCTGGGATCGAGCCCCATATTGGACTCTCTGCTTGGCAGGGAGCCTGCTTACCCCACACCACCCCGCCTGCCTCTCTGCCTACTTGTGATCTCTGTCTGTAAATAAATAAATAAAATCTTAAAACAAACAAACAAACATTAGGTTTAGGTACCAATAGCCTTACGCTGTAACCCTGGCTCTGCCATTTGCCAGCAGCTTGACCAGAGGCAAGTCACATAACCTACCCGAAACGGTTTCCTCTTCTGTGAATAAGTATAAAAATAATAATACCTATTTTCAAAAGCTTAAGGGGATGATCGAATGTGATAATATATGTGAAAACATGTTACATTAAAGTGTTATTATTATTTCTTCTGCTCTCAAGCTCTTAGTGTTTTCTTCTGTGAAAAGGTCAGGTCATCTCAACACTTGATTGTCGTCAAAAGACCAAGAAGCGATGTCAGGTCCTCTCAAATACTCCTTTGAGGAATAACATTTTATGATGCTAACTTTACCATAAAATTTCCTACCAAATTATCTTTTTTCAAAATTTTAGCTAGCCCAACATGGGGCTTGAACTCACAACCCTGACATTGAGAATTGTACACTCTACCAACTGGGCCAGCCAGTCGCCCCCTACCAAGTTTAATTTTGAATTTAAAACATCAGAGTAAGGGGAGGAGTAACAGTTCCAGGAGCAGGGAGAAAGTGCAGCTCACATGACCTAAGAAAAAAGGATATAGAAAATGTTTCCACTCTGCTAAAGAAGGCTTCTTTGCTTGTAGATTCCAATGGAGGCTGTTCTGCTTGGGGCGATCCATTAACTGACTGGAATGTGGCAGATGTGTCCTTCCTAAAATAAAGTGGCAGAACTCTTGGTAATCCTTCCAGAGCATCACTTTGCCCAAACATTTTGTATCTCACTTTGTGGCACATCATAGCATCAATCACGCCATACTAGATTTTAACCTTTCTAAAAATCATTTCAGTTATGTCATTCCTCTGCTTAAAATTATCAATGGTTTCACAATACTTACTAAATAGAATCCACATTGTTTAGTCTGGCATTCAAATCTCTTTACAGTTTGGCCATACCTACTAATCTATACCAGCAAACTGTTCTAGCTCACTCACTGGTCTCCAATAGTATTTCACACAATTTCAGTAAACACAAAATTAGACGCAAGGCTTCTATACCTTATACAATTTGAACCACCTTAGAAATTTAAGTCTTTTAACACAGGGAGAATAATTTTGATATTTCTACCTGGGTCGACTCTTGGTACCCACTCTCCCAAAAAAGAACTAATCTGAAAATTCAAATCAAAGTAAAGATGTTCAGCAGTGTCTGGGTGGCTCAGTTGGTTAAATGTCATGGGATCCAGCCCCGGATCGGGCTCTCTGCTCTGAGGGCAACCCGCTTTTCCCTCTCCCTGCCACGCCCCCACTTGTGCTCTCTCTGTCCTATAACTAAATAAAATCTTAAAAAAAAAAAAAAAAGTAAAGATCTTCAGGCAATTTCATGAAAAATATTCAAGGAGAAAAACCCCAACAAAACAATTATCTTATTTTCAGTGAAAGGTATTTCAACAGCATGTGGGAGGCAGAGGGAGGAACTACTGAGGACAAGTCATTTTAATAAAAAAAGGGTTACACCAACTACTATAACTCAAAAGAAATAAACTCAAAGACTTTCACGGAGAGTCAGAGAGCCTCAGGGAGTTGTGGTTCTTTAAAGAAACTGAGAGGATCCATAAACTTGGATGAGAAAAAAGTGACATTTATGTTACTAACCTCTAACTGAAATTTAGCATTTCCTTCAATTATGAAAGTAATAAAAACCCACAAAATGTAGTACCATCAGCAGTACCTGTGAGTATGTAACCAATGGAAATCAGATATTTTGTCACTACATTAAGGTTGCAGGTTTGAAATGTCATTTATGCTTATGATTACTTCAAAATTATGGTAGTTCGCAGACATTCCTAGATGTTAATTAACTCTTTAATAATGAACCATGTTACTGCATCACTTTTTATTATTTTGTTTTGTTTTTTAAAAAGACTTCATTTATTTGAGAGAGAGCACGCGCAAGCTGGGGGGAGGGGCAGAGGGACAAGGAGAAGCAGGCTTCCTGCCCAGCAACGAGCCCTAAGAGGGGCTTGATCCCAGGACCCTGGGCCCACCACCCCAAGAGAAGGCAGGCGCTTAACCGACTGAGCCACCCAGGCACCCCACTGCATCACTTTTTAAATTCTACTATCTTGATAACTGCATTACAACGTAACTATTTTTTTAATAATCCCATGTAAATTAATTAATACACTTAAAAATATTCTGAGAAGGGGTTCATAAGCTTTATCAGGCTGCCAAAGGTATCTAAGGCTCAAGAAAAGCTGAAGAAACCCAACTGAGATGTCAGGTGCATATTCAGTTAGCGGTCCTCTTTTTTATTTCCTTCCCTCCAAAACCTGTTTGGGGGCAAAATTCCGCGCGCGGTGCGGAAGGCAGTACATCCCGAGAAGATTAAAGCCGAGTAAATGAAGGAAACCCATCCTCCTTCACAGCCCGGGACGTAGCCAACCCCGCCAACCGAGTAGCACCCAGGGGATCCCCCCAGGCCTGCGTTCCCCAAACCCTGTCCAATCCGCCGGCGCCGGAGCCACGATGGACCCGCGAACTCACGCTTCCGCGCCTCCCTCTTCCGGGGCAATCCCCTCATCTATCAGCTGCCGGACTTTTTGGGGCGTCCCTTCTGGGGAGCGAACAACTGCACCCCAATTCTTTTCAACCCCCGCGGCAAAAGCTTGCCCCTCACTGGGCGTCGCCATCTTGGTCCGTTGCCGACTTGCTTCCCCGCGGGTTTGAAGGCTCAGGAACTTCCGTTCTGCGTGGTTAAGATCCTCCTCCGGAGGCGCGGTCCCGCGCGTTTGCCCACGCGACTCGGAGAATCTGACCGCGGGGCCTGCTCCTTCGTGGCCACCTTAGAACTAGGTAAACCCTCTTTTTAGAATGAGGTAAACCACCACGGGAGCCCCTGGTGTTTAAACCCACATTAATCGTTTTCTTTATGCACGAGCGGATTGGGGCTGATAAGGGGTTTTTAGAGCGTTGTTTCTCCAAGACGACAGGGAGGAGGGGCCAAATTTAGTCTTAAAGTAATTAACTGACATGGCCCTCCTACCTTATATCCTTTTACAAGTGAGGAAATGGCCACTGTCACTTGAGAGTAATTTAGAAGCTTTCTTAGAAACCGTGTTACAGGTGGGTTTAGAAGTCTGTGGTATTTGCCGCTATTGAACACCCTCCCTCCTTTGTCCAACAAGTATTTATGGAGCGTGCCCTGCTGACGTTGTCCTAAGCGTTGGCAGTGACAGCAGTGAACAAAGGAGACGGGTCTGAACCGAGTGAGATCTCAAACAGACACGTGTTCCTGTAGTTTTGAGATTATGATTAGAAGTGCTCTGAAGGAGTGCCAAGTGTGTGCAAGGAGGACCTCATTTCGTCTGCAGGTTGTCCCGGGACGGTCAGGCGGTGGAGTTAACATGGATGAGATTGTGGTAAAGAGATTAGATTGGGGGGCGCCTGGGTGGTTCAGTGGATTAAGCCGCTGCCTTCCGCTCGGGTCATGATCTCAGGGTCCTGGGATCGAGTCCCGCATCGGGCTCTCTGCTCGGCGGGGAGCCTGCTTCCCTCTCTCTCTCCACCTGCCTCTCTGCCTACTTGTGATCTCTGTCTGTCAAATAAATAAATAAAATCTTTTAAAAAAAGAGAGAGAGATTAGATTGGAAGGAGTTGGTCTCATCGAATCAATTGGAAAAGAAGACTGTTGTGACTGAACCACAGACCCAGATGAAAGTGGGACCACCTCCAACTCCTTCAGCTCACTCCCTGAGGGCTTCTAACTGCAATAATGTGCCCACGCCTAGGACCTTCAGTCTCCTGATCCAGCCACCTTTCCAGGATCCCTAACTCCAGAGCCTCCCTTATTCCTTCTTTCCCTAGCCAGCTTAAGTTCATTGCCAATCATTATCATCATTTCTTTGCAAATTTGAACATGGACTGAGAATTAGTTAAGATTGAAGTATTATTGTTAGTTTGTCATAGGTGATAAAGGCATTTTAATTATGGTTTTTGAAAGTCCTCACTCTAGGGATGCCTGAGTGGCTCAGTTGTTTAAGCAGCTGCCTTCCATTCAGGTCGTGTTCCCAGTGTCATGGGATCGAGTCCCGCACTGGGCTCCTTACTCCGTGGGGAGCCTGCTTCTCCCTCTCCCTCGGCCTTTGCCTGCCACTCTGCCTCTCTGTGCGCTCTCTCTCTCTCTCTCTAACAAATATATAAAATCTTGGGGAAAAAAAAGTCCTCACTTAAAAAAAAAAGGACTTATGAGAGATATGTCTCAAAGTATTTATGGGTGAACTGGTAGGATGTCTGGGATTTGCTTTCAAATTCTTGAAGAGAAGGGTGCCTGGCTGGCTCAGTCAATGGAACATATGACTCTGGATCTTGAGGTTGTGTGTTTGAGCCTCATGTTGGCTGTAGAAATTACTTAAAAATAAAATCTTTTTAAAAAGTTCTTTTTTTGTTGTTTGTTTAATTAATTAATTAATTTGACAGGATCACTAGTAGGCAGAGGGCGGGCAGAGAGTGGGGGGGAGCAGGCTCCCTGCTGAGCAGGGAGACCGATGTGGGGCCCAAACCCAGGACCCTGAGATCATGACCTGAGCCGAAGGCAGAGGCTTAACTAACTGAGCTACCTAGGCGCCCGAAAGATGCCAATTTTAAGACATGGATCAATAAATATTTCTGAAACATCTAATTTCCAGAGTCCCTTGGCAAATGTGATATGGAGGAAAGAGCTTTGGAGTCAGGTATGGCTCCTCCTCCCACTAACATCATTAGGTATGTGGCCTTGAGACTGAGTAACCTCTGGTTATGAGATTAAATGGGATAATGTCTATGCAAATGATTGATACGTAGTTCTTGGTAAGTGCTAGTTTTCTTCCCAAGCATTCTCACATAGGTTGTGGAGGCAGTGATGCACCATCCAGAGCTGCCTTTAGGAATGAACTAAATATATCCTATAGTCATTGGGGGTACCACCAGCAAGAAGCCTTCAGCTGTCACTTCCTTTAGGAGTTCCTAGAATGAAAGGAGCTATTTGCCTTCCCCAAGGCACCTGTATCCAGGGACTAATCAAGATAGTAATACAGGGACGCCTGGGTGGCTCAGTCGTTGAGCGTCTGCCTTAGGCTCGGGTCATGATCCCAGGGTCCTGGGATTGAGCCCCACATTCGGCTTTCTGCTCGGCGGAGAGCCTGCTTCCCCCTCTCTCTCTTCCTGCCTCTCTGCCTACTTGTGATCTCTCTCTGTGTCAAATAAATAAATAAAATCTTAAAAAAAAAAGTGATAATATAAAAGGCCCAGCCTCCTTGCCCCAATTTAGGACAATGCTGAAGGGCCATCCAGCTTTGAAGTTCCTTTGGGGTTCCCTGGGGCCAACCTTGAGAGTTCATCACAGTCCACCTTCTCCCCCTGCCCTATCCTGCTTCCTTTCCCTCCTTTCCATGGTGTGGATCCCAAGTGCCCTTCCAGACCCTCTGGCATGCTAATCTCACTCCAGGGTCAGTTTATTAATTTTGTTTATCCCAGGGAAGCTGAGAGCTCTGCCGATAGCTCCAGCTACCAGACTGTCTTTATTGTCTGTGCGGGTTTTTATTTTATTTTATTCTAGAGAGAGAAAGTGTGAGAGAGAGAGAGAGCACAAGAGGGGGTCGTATCAGAGGGAGAAGCAGACTCCCCACTGAGCAGGGAGCCCAGGACTCCGGGATCATGACCTAAGCCAAAGGCAGTCGCTCAACCAACTGAGCCACCCAGGCGCCTGTGGGTTTTTTAAAATTCACTTTCTCTAGTAATCTCTACATCTAGTGTAGAGCTCCAACTCACGATCCCTGAGATCACGAGTTCCATGCTCTTCCAACTGAGCCAGCCAGGTGCCCCGTCTGTGTGGTTTTTTCAATGTGAGAATATACAAAAATTTCTGCTGGTAAGTTTTTTACACTACGTAGGCCCTCTTAAGAATGAGTGAAACATGCTATGTTTGCTAGTATAATTATTTCATGAAGTACAAGAATGTGCCAAGCAGCTAGATTTACATTTCTAGTGGAAATTTAATTTCTGTACAACATGACAATAGGTTTTTAAGTGGCTACACATTTATCAAACATTTTGATTTCTTATGGGCTTTTTATTGATGTGTAACTTACGCAGCATAAAAATCACCCTTTAATAGGGTGGTTTTTAGTATACTCATGGGGTTATGCAGCCGTCATCACTATCTAATTCCAGAACATTTCATCACTCCATAAAGAAACCCCATAGTTATTAGCAGTGATTCCCTGATCCTTCCTTCCCTCAGTCCCTGGTAACCACGAATCTATTTTGGTACTATGGATTTGTCTATTCTGGACATTCATAGAAACAGAGTCATACAGTACATGGCTTTTTAAAAAAATTTCATTTTTTAGTAATCTCTACACCCAACATGGGGCTTGAACCTACAACAGTGAGATCAAGAGTCACATGCTCCACCGACTGAGTCTGCTAGGTGCCTCTAATACGTGGCTTTTTGTGCTTGGCTTCTTTCACTTCCCATAATGCTTTCAAGGTTCATTCATGATGTAGCGTGTATTAGTACTTCATTGTTATTTATGGCTGAATAATATTCCACTGTACCGATGGATATACCTTATTTTGGTTTTCCATCCATCCATTGATGGACATTTGTGTTTACATTTTTTGGCTATTATGAATAATGCTGTTACGGATATTTATGTACCAATTTTTTTGTGTGGACATATGTTTTCAGGTCTCTTAGGTATTATCAAGGAGTAAAATTTGAGTCATCTGGTAACTCTATGTTTAACACTTTGAGAAACTCTCAAACTTTTCCAATGTGGCTGTATCATTTTATAATTCTACTGGCAGTGTAAGGATTCTAATCTCTTTATGTTCTTGTCAACACTGATTTTTAAAAAAAAATTCTTTAAAACTATCCCTCTTTTTAAAAATTTTTACTTTTTTATTAACATATATGTATTATTTGCCCCAGGAGTACAGGACTGTGACTCATCAGGCTTACACACTTCACAGCACTCACCATAGCGCATACCCTTTCCAATGTCTATAACCCCACCAACCTCTCCCTACGCCCCTCCCCCTGGCAACCCTCAGTTTGTTTTGTGAGATTAAGAGTCTCTTATGGTTTGTCTCCCTCCTTATCCTATCTTGTTTCATTTTTTCCTTCCCTACCCCACAAACCCCCCAGGGAGATCCTATGATAATTGTCTTTCTCTAGTTGACTTATTTCACTCAGCATAATACCCTCTAGTTCCATCCACGTCATTGCAAATGGCAAGATTTCATTTCTTTTGATGGCTGCATAGTATTCCTATAAATAAATACCACATCTTCTTTATCCATTCATCTGTTGATGGACATCTAAGTTCTTTCCATAGCTTGGCTCTTGTGGACATTGCTGCTATAAACATTCAGGTGCACGTGCCCCTTCGGATCACTACATTTGTATCTTTAGGGTAAATACCCAGTAGTGCGATTGCTGGGTCGTAGGGTAGCTCTATTTTCAACTTTTTGAGGAACCTCCATACTGTTTTCCAGAGTGGTTGCACCAGCTTGCATTCCCACCAACAGTGTAGGAGGGTTCCCCTTTCTCCGTATCCTCGCCAGCATCTGTCGTTTCCTGACTTGTTAATTTTAGCTGTTCTGACTGTGTGGGGGTGATATCTCATTGTGGTTTTGATTTGTATTTCCCTGATGCCGAGTGATGTGGAGCACTTTTTCATGTATCCTATTCATGGCCATGTGTTGGCCATCTGGATGTCTTCTTTGTAGAAATGTATGTTCATGTCCTCTGGCCATTTTTTGGTTGGATTATTTTTTCTTTGGGTGTTGAGTTTGATAAGTTCTTTATAGATTTTGGATACTAGCCCTTTATCTGATACGTCATTTGCAAATATCTTCTCCCATTCTGTCAGTTGTCTTTTGGTTTTATTAACTGTTTCCTTTGCTGTGCAAAAGCTTTTGATCTTGATGAAGTCCTGATAGTTCATTTTTGCCCTTGCTTCCCTTGCCTTTGGCAATGTTTCTAGGAAGAAGTGGCTGCGGCTGAGGTCGAAGAGGTTGCTGCCTATGTTGTCCTTAAGGATTTTGATCGATTCCTGTCTCACATTGAGGTCTTTTGTCCATTTTAAGTCTATTTTTGTGAGTGGCATAAGAAATGGTTCAGTTTCATTTTTCTGCATGTGGGTGTCCAATTTTCCCAACACCATTTGTTGAAGAGACTGTCTTTTTTCCATTGGACATTCTTTCCTGCTCTGTCAAAGATTAAACATAGAGTTGAGGGTCTATTTGTGGGCTCTCTATTCTGTTCCATTGATCTATGTCAACACTGATTATTGTCTACCTTTTTAAAAGAAGATTTTATTTATTTGAGAGTGAGATCATGAGCTGGGGGTGGGGAGGGGCAGAGGGAGAGGGAGAAGCAGATTCCCTGCTGAGTGGGGAGTCCGACTTGGGGCTTGATCTCAGGACCCTGAGATCCTGATCTGAGCTGAAGGTGTTGGTTAATCTACTGAGCCACTCAGGCTCCCCTCTCTACCCGCCCTCCTTTTAAAGGTTTATTTACTTATTTATTTATTTATGTGAGAGCAGGGGAAGGAGATTGCTCAGGGGAGGTTGGAGGGGCAAAGGGAAAGAGAGAGAGAATCTCAAGCAGGCTTTCCACTGAGCATGGAGCTGATATGGGGCTCAATGTGGGGCTGGATCTCATGACCCTAAGGTCATGACCTGAGCTGAAATCAAGAGTTGAGGCTTAACTGACCGAGCCACCCAGGTGCCCCTATTGTCCATCTTTTTTATTTTAGCTCTCCTAAGGAATATGAAGGGATATCTTATGTGTTTTTTTATTTGCATTTCCCTAATCATAGTGTTGTCAAGCATCTTTTCATGTGCTTATCGACCATTCTTTGGAGAAGTTTCTGTTGAGATCCTTTGCCCATTTTTCAATTGGGTTGTCTTTTAGTTGAGTTTAGGAGCTCTTTATATATTCATGATATATTAAAATATATTTATGATATCCTCAGATACATGCTTTGCAAATATTTTCTCCAATTCTGTAGGTTGTCTTTTTACTTTCTTTTAAAAAAAAGTTTGTTTATTTGAGAGAGAGAGAGAGAGAGTGAGAGAGAGAAAGAGCACAAGTCGGGGGAGGAGCAGAGGGTGAGGGAGAAGCAGACTCCCCGTTGACCAGGCAGCGCAACATGGGGCTTAATCCCAGGACTCCGGGATCATGACCTGAGCTGAAGTCAGATGCTTAATGACTGAGCCACCCGGGCGCCCCTTCTTTTTACTTTCTTGATGACTTTCCTGGATGCACACGTTTTAAATTTTGATGAGATCCAATTTATCTGTTTTATCTTTTGTTACTTATGTTTTTGGTGTCATATCTAAGAATCTCTTGCCAAAGCCAAGATCATGAAGACTCATCTCTGTTTCTTGTAATAGTGTTGTGGTTTTTGAACTTATATTTAGGTCAGTGATCCATTTGGGGTTTATTTTTATATATAGGTCTGAGGTTGAAGTCCAACTTGTGGAAATCCAGTTTTCCAAGCACCATTTGTTAAGACTATTTCTGCATTGAATGTACTTAACATCCTTGTCAAAAATTCAGTGAACACAAATAAAGGGGTCCCTACCTCTTTTTAGTGAGGTATCTTTACTGATGTTTTTAAATTTCATTGTTATATGGCATTTGGAGTTCATATTTATCCAAGGATCCCATAAGTCTATGAGACTTTGTACATTTTCTTTTTACACTAAAATAATTAAACATGACAGTATGTTTCTCCTTGAAAGAGACTTTTCAGGTTAATCTGTAACTTAACAGGTATATAAACCAGGAGCCTCACCCCTTTTACCTCCCCGGGTCCCTTTCCCTTTATGCCAATAAATTATCCAAGGCCAAGTTCAAAGGCAATTTTATTACCTAAAAAGTTGCCAATGCTTAAAGACAATAATATATTATTATTTCTTTATTTTTTATTCTAAAAGTAATAAAATCATGTTCTAGAACATTCTGACAATAGAGATAAGAAGGAAAAAATCCATAATTTCACACAGAAACCATTAACATTTTTTATTTCTCTCATTTTATTTTATTATTATTTTTTTCATTTCTCTCTTTCAGACTTAGTACAGATTCTACTTAAACCAGGGAGTCTGTGAATTGAGATAGTATACTGGTTTGAATAGTGTCCCCCCTCATTATGTCTACCTAGAACCTATGAATTTGGAAATGAGGTCTTTGCAGATATAATTAAGATGAGGTCATACTGGATTTGAGTGGGTCCTAAATCCATTATGACTGATGTTCTTGTAGACAGAGGGAAATTTGGGTACAGAGATGCACAGGGAGAGCATGATGTGATAAGATTGGAGTGATGCAGCTGGAAGTCGAGGACTGGGAGCAACCCTCCGAAACTTGGAAAGGGACCTGGAACAGATTCTCACCCAGAACTTGCAGAAAGAACCAGTCCTGATGACATCTTAATCTCAGACTTCTAACCTCCAGGACTGTAAGAAAATACGTTTCTATTGTTTAAGCTCCCCCGGATGTGGTATTTTGGCAATCCTAGCAAGCTAATACACCAAGGAAATGAATAGAGATAGGGAAAAAAAGTGCCATTATTTTCACAATCCCCTAAGTGAAATTTAGCATTTCCATCAATATTTTTGTTAATTTGGTTGTTGTGTTTGTAAACTTATACCTGAAAGATAATGTACTGCTTTGGGACTAAGAGATCCTCATTCTTACTGTTGACCACCAAAGGACAGAAGAATGGCAGCAGGTTAAGAAAAAGAGAGAGAAAAACAAAGTCCTGTTAAAAAATAGTAACAATGGGGCTCCTGGGTAGCAATGGGGCACCTGGGTGACTCAGTCGTATGCGTCTGCCTTCAGCTCAGGTCATGATTCCAGGGTCTGCTTCTCCCTCTCCCTCTGTCCCTCCCCACTGCTTGTACACACACACTCTCTCTCAAATAAGTAAATAAAATTTTAAAAAATGATGTGTCCAAGATATATTGTAAAGAAGAACAAAAGCTACCTGTAGCATACACTCTGTATAATCCCATCTATGTAACAAGCTAAAATGGAATACCTGCACACATCTGTAAATACACAGAAAAAGGTCTGGATGAACAGACATCAAACCATTAACAGTCTTTTGGGCTGGGGAGTAAGATTGGGAGGCAAGTGAATGCGAGAGTTTCACTTTTTCTATATGTTCTTCTATGTACAGAAGATTATACAGTAAGGATGTACTCATCATTTTAGAAATTAGAATTTGATTTAAAGATTTTTATTTATTTATTTGACAGAGAGAGAGATCACAAGTAGGCAGAGAGGCAGGCAGGGGGTGGGGGAAGCAGGCTCCCTGCTGAGCAGAGAGCCTTATGCGGGGCTAGATTCCAGGACCCTGAGATCATGACCTCAGCTGAAGGCAGAGGCTTAACCCATTGAGCCACCCAGGCGCCCCTAGAATTTGATTTAAAGACTCAAAATCATTACTCATGGCTATTGGGCCAATCTTGGGACTGTTACAACATTATGTATTATTATCCTATTTCACCATCTCCCACCTAAGTAGAAGCACTTCTTAAGCATCTATTCTGTGTAGACAATATCTCACATTTGTATTGAGACCATAACTGTATGGTTTGCATCTGTTTCTTACAACTCTAGAGATAGTATATTGATTAGGATTTTACTGGTTTTGGGTGACACACCCAACTGAATCTATTTTAAGCAAGACTGAGCATTTGGTAGAACACCATTTCTTAAAATGATTAATGTTCGTCCCACCTTTTGATTTTGTTCATTCTGTTTTACACAGAAAAAAACCTCCTCCTCAATGATGACATGTTATTTTTATCAAAAGTTACTTCAATGCATAAATTGTTTATAATCTTCTTTTGCTTCTAGTGCTTATAAGATAAAATCAGAATAAACTTATAAATTAAATAACCATAAACTCAAAACAGTTCACATTGATGAGTGATGTTTGCTAAGCTACAATCACCAATGTTGGAGAAAAGTAGAAAAAATATGGCCCAGTTAAGTTTCTTTAATTAAACTCCTAGTGTAATTTATTTTCAGTAGTATTAACACATACAGAACGTGCCTGTACATGTAAGCTTACCACGCCAAAAAGGCAAAATGATATTAATAGTTTCAAGGTTTGTTTACTTGTTTGGGATAATCAGACTTAATACTTTACAAATCTTTGCCAGAGAGTGTGCTCCTAAAGTCAATTTAATGGGATATCTCTTAATATTTTCATAAAAGTGTTTTGTTCCCTTATGATTAACTTAGTGTCACCTTAAATCTGAATCAAATGTACATATAACAGTTATTGCTAGAATTGGTAACAGGAAATCATATCTGGGCTTCAAGTTCAATATTGCAGATGTTAGAAAAAAATATCTTGTTTTAGCCCAGAACTTTGTATTAGATTATTAAAGGAAATAAATAAACGTTCAAATGATTCAGTCACATAACTTTAAAAATGAACGACCATAAAAAAGGGGGGGGCAACGCCTGGGTGGCTCAGTCACTTATGTATCCAACTCTTGATTGGATTTCAGTTCAGGTCATGATCTCAGTATCCTGAGATCGAGCCCCTGTGGAGTCTGCTGAAGACTTTCTCTCTCTCCCTCTCCCTCTGCCCCTACCCCTGCCAAAATAAATAAAAATAAAAATGATTGACCATTATTCAGTTTTCTTTAGAAACTTCAATTTTTTACTGGACTTGGGACATGAAAACCACTGTGAAACTGGCTTTTGCATTGCTTGCCATGATGTCACATAGCCTTCATTTGACACAAATTCATATTCACCTGTCATGGCAGCCCTTGTCCTTTTCTTATTAGCTTGCAAGAACTAACATAATATATCACTGCATCTCATAATGTCATTTTCCTGATGTCAAGTGTAAAATAAACTTATTAAATAACAAAAAATTTAATTCTGTTTCAGTCTTTCAGTTATAAAGGGCTTTTTTAAAGGTTTATTTATTTATTTGTACTTCTATTTTTTGAAGAGTTTATTTATTTATTTGAGAGAGAGAGAGATTGAGCATGAGCTGGGGGACAGGCAGATGGTGGGGGCAGACTCCTTGCTGAGCTGATATGGGGCTCGATCCCAGGACCCTGGGGTCATGACCTGAGCCAAAGACAGACACTTAACTGACTGAGCTACCTAGGCGCCCCTATTTGTACTTTTTAACCTGCGTGTTATATCCAATGTGGGGCTTGAACTCATGACCCCAAGATAAGAGTTGACTGAGCTAGCCAGGTGCCCCAAGAGCATTATCTTTATAATTGATGATTCTAAGACTACATGGTTTACTGCCAGAACAATATTACATTTAAATCATAGCCTAAACAAGAATTCCAGTCTTTTGTGATAGTCCTCTCAAATATGCATAATGTAACATGATAGATCTTTAGTGTGGCAGGTAGAGGATACCTGGGAGCAGAGGTCTTTTTCCTGAGGTTGCTGCCTGTAAGCAGGTTCACCCATGGCCATGGATAGCCTCCCATAGAAATCCTCAACCCTGGGCGCCTGGGTGGCTTGGTTGGTCTTGGTCAGTTAAGTGTCTGCCTTTGGCTCAGGTCGTGATCCCAGGGTACTGGGATTGGGCTTTAGTTTTCTTTTCCCTCTGCCTCTCCCTACTGCTTAAGTGTGTGTGTGTGTGTGTGTGTGTGTGTGTGTGTGTGTGTGTGTATGCCCGCTCTCTTTCTTTCTCTCAAATAAATAAATAAAATCTTTAAAAAAAAGAAATCCTCAACCCAGTTCACTGGAATGATCTTTGAAAAGATTGATCTGATCATGTCACCTCTTTTCTTAAAGACTTCAAGGATTCCTCCTTCCATTAGGATTCAGTCTAAGCTCCTTAACAAAGTTTGCCTTTCTAGTGTCCCCTCAAGCAGAATTGTTTAACTCCTTCCCTATTCCAGAATGAAATCTTGGTTTTACATTTGTAAAGCCCAAGGTCTTTTTTCCAAATGTCAAAGGCAAATTCAGGCTTTTATATTTAGAGCTACACAAAGAAACATGGAAGCTTTGAAGTGTGTGAGTGTGTGTGTGTGTTTAAATGGGCATGGGGTAGGGGCAAAGAGTTGCCTTCAGAATTTCCGTATCAATTTCTTTCTTTCTTTCTTTCTTTTTTTTTTTTTTAAGATTTATTTATTTATTTGACAGAGAGAGAGCCAGCGATAGAGGGAACACAAGCAGGAGGAGTGGGAGAGGCAGAAGCAGGATTCCCACCGAGCAGGGAGCTCGATTCCCGGACCCTGGGATAATGATCTAAGTGGAAGGCAGACGCCCAATGACTGAGCCACCCAGGCGCCACTCCATATCAGTTTCTTAGGGCTGGAGTTATTGGACTTCTGAGAAACTAAAACTTTGGTAACCACTTTGGTCACCTACCCTTATGTTGATCAAATGCCTGCCTAAACATCGAGAGGGGAGATTAACGTTTATATAATGCTTCAGCGCAGGCCCTTTTCAACTTGAATACCTAGAGACAAGGTGTTTCAAGACCTTCCTGGATCCCTTTGTCCCCTCACCCCCTTTTCTTTTGCACTTTTACACTTTCATCCTTCTTCCAGGAAATACTGGTCATGTTCCATTGAGCTGATTTCATGACTTAATGTTTTAAAAATACTATGGTAGGGGTGCCTGGGTGGGTCAGTGGGTTAAAGCTTCTGCCTTCAGCTCAGGTCATGATCCCAGGGTCCTGGGATGGAGCCTGTTTGGGATAGAATCCCGCATCGTGCTCTCTGCTCAGCAGGGAACCTGCTTCTTCCTCTCCCTCTGCCTGCCTCTCTGCCTATTTGTGATCTCTCTCTCTCTCTCTCTGTCAAATAAATAAATAAAATAAAATTTTTAAAAAAATAAAAATAAAAATACTATGTTAGGTCAATCCTCCTGTTAATTAAGATGATATACATAAAAATGCCTAGTTCACAAAGTGTGACCAGTAAATGTGAGCCTTCTTCCTTCTTTTCTTTGGGCAGCCAAACTTAACCTTAGCTATATTTTATTTATTGTGTTTCTATGACAGCTGTATGTGTAATGCTTACGTGTGTAATGCTTATATGTATAGATGCTTGTAATTTTTGTAATTAAGTAAACTAAGGACTAATTAGTTTGGGCTTCTGAATATCAATGCTGATTTGATCTGGGCTAATGACAAGCAGTTAGTCACCTTTGACTATTCACCAAGGAATTTATATGATTTATATAATTCTGGGTCATATTTAAACTGCAACAAACTAATGAACAGTCCAAGAAGTAAACCTTTTAAAGGACTATTATACATTGATTGCTAATGTGAGAATATGATATTACATTTACATAAAACATTATACTTTTCCATGTACTTAATTTTTTTTTTTTTTTAGGTAGGCTCCACACCACAGATGGGGCTCGAACTCAGGACAGCGAGATCAGGAGTCGCATGCTCCACTGACTGAGCCAGCCTTCCATGTACTTTCACATATACAGTTTTATTGGTCTCCCACGATAACTCACACGCTGTTAAAAAGGAAGATACTACTGCCATTTTGCATGTGATAAAATTAGGTGGGGAACAGAGGACTACACTTGTGTTCTCCACCTGGCTGTAAATTAGAATAACTCAGGGAATGTTAAAATATGGCCAAGTGCCTGTGCTCCAGGGATTCTGATCCAAATGGCCTGTGTGGAAACTGATCATCAGTGTTTTCTGCAACAGCCTCAGGCGAGTCCAGTGTGCAGTCAGGGTTCAGAGGCACCGGGTTACACAGGGCTGAGTTTAAGATGTCAGTAAGATAAATACTCCTAGATTTCCTAACGTAGTATGTACTTTTTACCCCTCCCCAATCCTCTGCTCTCTAACTGCATCCAGTGTTGTAATTATAGAAGTTCTGCTGGAAAATAATCCTGGAAATTTATTTGAATCAGTGTTTGTGTTCACCATTTATAAAACAGTTTCCTGGAAAATATTGTCAATGCAGACTTCTTGCTAATTCCAACTGACCTGTTTTCCAAGTTAGGGTAAACTGAAAGCTCTAACTGCTTATGAAGCTATTTTCATGAGCAAGCCTCAAGGAGGATAGAGATGGTCCCGCCATCTGGAGGTGTTAAGATAGTCAGTCCTTAAATATTTAATTAGGCATAATTTAAAAAACAGATTTTTAAAAATCTTGATATCATTATCATACCTATCAGATATAATGTTATTTCCCCAATATCCTCCAGTGATCGTTCCAAATTTCAAAATTTTCCCAGTTGTCCCCAAATTGTTTTTTAAGGTTGATTTGTTCAGAAAGATCCCATACATTTTGCTATAAGTCCCTTTAATTTAGCTCTGTTCTTTTGAGAACATTTTGAAAAACCCTGTTATGAGGGAAAAATTAAAATATACGCAAAAAAAGAGAATAGTGCCATGAACTCCAATTCTCATCACCCATCTACATGAAGCATGAACTCCAGGCCTCCATCTACATTCTCATGGTGTCTCCCATGCCTCTCTGCCTGGATGATTTTGAAGCAAAGCATAGACATTATAGTCTTTTGCCTATAAATATTTCAGTAACTTTTCTCTAAAAGACGGCTTTTAAAAACCATATTTTAACTATGCATTAAAAAAATCCATCCATCCATCCATAATACCTTAAACACTTAGTAATGATTCCCAAATATAATCCAACATCCAATCAAATTTTCCCATTAAAAAATTGTTGGCTTATTCTAACCAAAATGCAAACAAGGCCCACACCCTGCTTTTCGTTGATATATTTCTTCTTTTTTTTTTTTTTTAAGATTTTATTTACTCATTTGACAGACAGAGATCACGAGTAAGCAGAGAGGCAGGCAGACAGAGAGGAGGAAGCAGGCTCCCCGCTGAGCAGAGAGCCCTATAAGGTGCTCTATCCCAGGACCCTGGGATCATACCTGAGCGGCAGGCAGAGGCTTTAACCCACTGAGCCACCCAGACACCCCTCGTTGATATATTTCTTGAAACTCTATTAATCTGTGGGTTCCTTTTCTCTCTTCTTGAAAAATCAGGTTGAAGAAAATAGACTATTTATTCCATAGAGTTATCCACATTCTAGAGTTTGTAGATTACATCCCCAAGATACTATTTTACATATTCTCTGTCTCTTGTATTTCCTATAAACTGATAGAGCTACAGGTTTGACTTTATTTGGATTCATTTTTTTGGCAAGAATACTTCACTGATGATTGTACTTGTCAGCATACACATACTCCTGCTTGTCCCTTTTCATCATTGCCGACCTCTATTATTTTGTTAGGGGTCATCACCTGCCCATTGCGTTTTTGTATTATTCCATTTTGTTTTTCATGACATTAACTTATTGATGAAATCAGGCTAGGCGTGGCAAAGTTTGGCTCCCTGGATTTGTTTGATTGTTTTACATGTCATGTGACTGTTCCTTTGTGCCCTGAAAGTTCCTGTAAACTGGACGTTGGAGCTTAAATCTTGATTAGATTCCAGTGAACGTTTTTGGTATGATGACTTGAAAGGTGGTATTAGGTACTTCATATTATGTTACGTTAGCACGTACATATTGTCTGTGCACACTTATTTGTTATTTTTTTTTAAAGATTTTATTTATTTGTGAGAGAGAGAGAGAGCACAGGCAGACAGAATGGCAGGCAGAGGCAGAGGGAGAAGCAGGCTCCCTGCCGAGCAAGGAGCCTGATGTGGGACTCGATCCGAGAATGCTGGGATCATGACCTGAGCCGAAGGCAGCTGCTTAACCAACTGAGCCACCCAGGAGTCCCTATTTGTTAATTAAAAAAAAAAGTAATCACTACATCCAGTGTGAGGCTCCACCTCATACCTCCAAGATCAGGAGTCACATGCTCTATGACTGTGCACAGCCAGCTGTGCCTGCACACACTTAATTATTTACTTATTGTTAAAGATTTATTTAGGGGCACCAGGGTGGTTCCGTCAGTTAAATGTCACCAGGGGTCTTGGGATCAAACCCCTCATTTGGGCTCCCTGCTCAGCAGGAGCCTGCCTCTCCCTCTCCCTCTGCCTACAGCTCCCCCTGCTTGTGTGCTTGCTCTTTCTGTCAAATAAATAAATAAAAACCTTTAAAAAAAATAAAGATTTATTTGTTTTTTTTTTTTTTAAAGATTTTATTTATTTGACAGAGAGAGAGAAACCACAAGTGGGCAGAGAGGCAGGCAGAGAGAGAGAGTGGAGGAAGCAGGCTCCCTGCGGAGCAGAGAGCCCGACATGGGGCTCAATCCCAGGATCCTGGGATCATGACCTGAGCCGTAGGCAGAGGTTTAACCCACTGAGCCACCCAGGCGCCCCAAGATTTATCTGTTTATTTGACAGAAAGAGGGAGTGGGGTAGGGGGGAGGGAGGGGCAGAGAGACCTGGAGAGATAGAATCTTGAGCAGACTCCCGGCTGAGTGTGGAGTCCAATGTGGACTCATGACCCTGAGCTGAAATCAAGAACCAGAGGCTCAGCTAACTGAGTCACCTAAGTGACTGCACCCTATTATGAAGGCCCCTTAGCAAATGTCAATACCCATCAAAGTGTACTTATATTCCACATTAAAAAGTTCTGGTGGTAACCTGTTCAAAAGGTTTCTAAAATAATTTAATAATTTTAAATTTAGTTAGTAACAAAAGTCTCATTTTGTTTCTAGAATTAAAAGTGATTTATTACATACATATCAGATGTGTATTATAGATACTATATAACTACATGACATGGTTTTCAGCTGATTGGTTAATTTAATCTTATTTTGTAGACTTTTTTAAAAAAAGATTTTATTTGCTTACGTACTGGAGAGAGAGAGAGTATGAGCAGGGGGAGGAGCAGAAGGAGAGGGAGAAGCACACACCATGCTGAGCACAGAGCCTGAATCGGGGCTCGACCCTGAGATCATGACCCGAACCCAAGTCAAGAGTCCAACGCTCAACCAACTACATCATCCAGGTGCCCTTTTTCCTTTTTATTATGAAGAATTTTTAAAATGTACAAAGGTAGACAATGTAATGAACCGTTCTTATGTTCTCATCACCCAGCTTCAGCTTATGGTTAAATGTGTTCCATCTAGCTCCCCATTCATTTCTCCTTTCCCATATTATTTTAAATTTTTTTTTAAAGATTTTATTTTACTTATTTGACAGAGAGAGATCACAAGTAGTCAGAGAGGCAGGCAGAGAGAGAGAGAGGAGGAAGCAGGCTCCCTGCTGAGCAGAGAGCCCAATGCGGGACTTGATCTCAGGACCCTGAGATCATGACCTGAGCCGAAGGCAGCGGCTTAACCCACTGAGCCACCCAGGCACCCTATTTTAAATTTTTTAATTGAGATATAATCCACATAAAATCCACCATAAAATTCACCCTTTTTGAGTGTACAATGCAGTGGTTTTTAATAACGAAGTTGTGCAACCATTACTATTCAATGATTTTTAGTATATTCATGAAGTTATACCACCATCACAAATCTCTTTTTACCCTATAGATTTTTCCTTCCAAATATCTTTTTCCTTTGCAATTATTTGTTGAAGAAATTTGTTTATCCTGTAGAAATTCCATAGTCTGGATTTTGCGGCTTGCATCACTGTAGTATTTTTTAAATATTCCTCTGTCCTCTGTATTTCCTATAAATTGGTAGTTAGATAACAGATATCCGATGAGATTCGGGTTCAATTTTTTTTGGCAAGACTACTTCACAGTTATGTTCTAGAGGCACATATTTGTCATCTTTCATTCTGTGATGCTAGCAGTGGATGTTCAATGGGTTGATACATTTATTAGGGGTTGCAAAATGATGATATTGTATCATTCTTTATTTATTACTTGGAATACTCCTGTAAAAATAAAATTTCCTTCACCTATTATTTGGTTTACTCAGTGGTACAGTTTCTTTAGAAAGATTAGCACTTACTGTTTTTTGACTTTCATATTTTAGAGCCACCAACTTTCCCTCCCGCCCAGGTCTCAAACATTTTCATAAGCAGTGTGTGATAGTGCTTACCGGGTAAAATACCTGCCGGGAGGGCCTGCAAGAAAATAAGGAGGCCGGGCTAGTGGAGACATGAAATCTGACCAAAAGCACATGCATCCTCAGCTACAGCAGATTTTCTCTCTTTTTTTTCCTTGCATCACTTAAGGTCCTCCTATATAAAGGTTTACATTAAAGAAAGAAAGAAAGAAAGGCCACCATATCTAAGAACCTTGAAAAGTTTTGGTTTCCTTGAAGAATACAACCGCTTTTCCCTTATCATTGATAAACATCTGTAAACTATCTGTATTTTCCTGCTTAGCACTGCGCCCAGTAATTTCAAAGCCAAGTTTTCTGTTTAATTTTGGAATAGTGTATCTGTATATCTGCATTTCCCCCTTGAACTTTCATACCTGTTTCTGTTAAAGGTGGTTCAAATTTTCTATAAGCAAAAAGTATTTGAACAAAACATTTTCATATAGCCACCAGTCATTTTTGAAAGTACCTTTTTCTTGGCAGTCTTCTCACTGCTGGGTGTTATTTTGAAAATCTTTACTAACGTAATAAGCCAGAAATGGTTTCTCATTGGGGTCTTCATTTGTATTTCTCTGACTACTGGTGAGCTTGAACATTTTTCATGTTTATTAACCAGGTTTAAAATTGTTTGCTTCGGAGGTGGCTTGTATTTCATTAGGGAGGAGCTCGGCCAGTCAACTCAAAGACAAGATAAATCCAGGAATACCTCACTCTTATATTTAAGCTTCGACTCCGCCTCTTGTTGTTTTTTGTTTTTTGTTTTTTTTTTCCACCAACAGAGCCCTTTGTGTATGTCAACGGTCAGGGAAAGGGATCTCAGTCTGCAAAGCCGGCGGAACACTGTATTGCCCCCAAATATGTGTATTATGTGCATATCCTATTTCTGATTTCGGTGTTTATGGGAAGAGTTCCTGAACCCTAACCGTGCCTGGAGGACCGGCTGTCGCGGGGACTCTTTCTGCAGGAGGGGCCTCTCTCACTCGGCCTTCGATTGGCCCTCCTGATCCCGCAGGAGTCGCCGCGACTCGGGCCTGCTCCTCGCGGTTGATGCGTGTGTGGAGTGGCTGCTTCTGCCTTTCTCTCACCCCCCGCTTTTTTTTTTTTTTTTTTTTTTTAGCCATAGCTATGGTTACCACGTCTCTCCCCGCCTCCCTTCACCTACCAAGAAGACGACTGCCCATTGGCTGTCTGTCACCAAGTAAGCCAGTCATTGGTCACTGGTGAGAACAGGGCGCTCCCCCTTCCCCTGTCTCCCGGGTCTCTCGAGGAGCCCAGGAAGGAGGCTCGGCTAGTGTCGCCGGGCCAGGGGCTGCTGGGACCCGGCTGCGGCAATCGTTAGCGGGTCATGTCGGCCGCCCAGGGCTGGGACAGGAACCGCCGGCGGGGAGGAGGTGCCGCTGGCAGTGGCGGCGGCGGCGGAGGTAGCGGGGCCGGCGGGGGCAGTGGGGGCAGTGGGGGTCGGGGGACTGGCCAGCTCAACCGCTTCGTGCAACTCTCCGGGCGGCCGCACCTGCCAGGTGAGTCGTGGGACAGGGTCCTGACAGGTTGCGGGCGCGGTGGGAAGGCGACTGCTACCTTTTCTTTTCTCCCTGGCTTTCTTTTCCTTGGGAGGAGGAAAGGCAGGCCCACGCATAGCAGAGGGATTGGGGCATAGAGAAAAGGAAGGGTATCTTTGAGGTCAGGGAGGGAGCAGGAACACAGCGAAAATAAGTATTTTTGCTCTGTTGAAAGCTCTGTGCTGAGAGTTGTGATTTCTTTTCAAAGGAAAGGCCGCTGTTTCATTGACATTCCCAAATGTTTCGCCTATTCTGTTCCCAGGCTCGTTCTCTTCCGCAGTTTGATCTTGTAAAAGAAAGACATTGGCGTCTAGCTGTGATAAATTATTTTTAAAGGGGTGCTAGATTGAGGAGAGAAGAGGGAAGAGCATTCCAAAGGGTGCTTTTGTAAAAACCACTTCGAGTGTGTAAGAGTTAGGCATTCTGAGACAAGAAAGGAGGAGGAGAAAAGGCGCGGGGTGGGGTAGGGGGGACGGGAGGGGGGGGTTGGGATGTGGCTGGGAAACGGAGCCAAGAGAATTTGGAAAAACTAGTTAAATTATTAATATTTTGGAATATCCAGAGCAGAATCTGGATTTTAAGGGGGGAGAAAATGAAGATCAAGAATATACTTAGTGACAAAATCATGCTGCCTTTACTGTATAAAAACAGCTGATTGAGAATTGGAAAAATGCGCCCAATGTGATTATTTTACGTTTTGGCCTACAATTTCCTATCCTTGAGTTCAGATGCCTTAAAAAAACAAAGACAAATCAAATCGATGTATGTGTGTGTGTGTGCAGACAATTTTAAAAAAGATAACATTTGTAAGTTAAGTGTAGTAGGGGGGAGATAGGGAAGTAAATACTGCCCAGAATATCAAATATTATGTTGGGCAAGCTTATTTCTATCTTGAAGAGAACTATCAGGAATGATGTGTTAATCATTCACCATATTGTTTGTGAATAATGTTGAAGTTGATTTTATCAGGGATGTATTTGTTTAACCAATGAGTTTTGAGAACATGATGGTTTTTGAATTCCTTTTACTAACATGACTGTACTTCCAAGTAGTTAAAAATTATTTGATTAACTTGAAGATAACAAAGGGAATTTTGCACATTAAATGAGACAGTCAATTGTTTGCGATGAAGTTATTGATATGTGTTAGAAATGCACATTAACCATTTCTGTGTGCCATTAATATTAACAATTAAGCAGTTTTAAATAGTCAAATATATAATATACTAGGAGTTGGGTTTGAGTCGTGGTAGTATCAAACTGGGTATTCTGGAATTGCTAAATATGTGATCTTTAAAAAGAGGGAAAAAAGGAGAAATCTTTTTTTTTACCCCAAGTGGATAGTAAAAACCTACATTTTTGTATATTGGCAGATTTGAAGATAAATCTCTTACCAAAGACTGTTATCAGTTTGCCCTGTACTACTACTTATATTTAGGTCTTTGATCTATTGATTATACCATGGGCTGGGTATAGGCATTCCCAGGCTTCAAGAACCTGGTTGCTGCACTTCCTCACTGCCACCACCTGATGGCAGTGGAAGCCATGATTTCTGATAATGGGGCTTAGGTGTGGAGCTATTTCTGCATTTCCTTAGCACACAAGGCCAAGAACAGCCATTTGTCCAGAGGTAAAGATAAACGTGTTTAAGGTGTGAAAATTCATGTGATGGGGTGATCAACCTTTTCTTTTTACTTTCTTTTCCCCTTGATTGGCGCTTCAGTCTTCCTTACCAAATAGGCGGCCTCTGCCATTTATTCACTATCAGAATCAGGAACATCTGATATCTCAATATATTTGGAATTCTTTTACACCAATTCATTATTTTCCCTAGCATGACATTTTAAGTCTCTCTCCCCCTTGGTCCCCCGGAATGAAAGGTTGTATATTGAGGTGTTTAAAAAGATTTTAGGTGATGGCTAGGGTTAGAAATATCTAGGCCAATTTTATGGCTGACCCTGAGGTTAAATTTTTTTTTTTCTTTTTTAAGTTTTTGTAGCTAACTTTCTCTCTCCATTGAACTCTAATCCCGTTTTCCTTTTTTCATCCTTCTCTACCAAGACTTCCAGATACTACGCGTCCAGAATGCTTTCTTACTTTTTGCACACCGACTATCCAGTTCCTGGTGAAACAAAACAAAATAACCCGATCTTCCTGGAGTGTTATCTCTCCTTCAGTGATAGCATCTTTATCCATGCAGTCAGGCAACCTTGGGCCTCTTCCTTAAATTTTCTTCTCCCTTGCATTTCAGGTGTGATTAATCACCCAGTTCTGTTTATTTTAGTTCTACCGTAACTCAAGTCCAGTCTGCCATCATCCCTCACTTAGGTCTCCTGCAGTAGCTTTCTTTTTTTTCTTTATTTTTCCCCTGCAGTAGCTTTCTAAGCAGTCTTCCTGCTTCTACTCTCGCCCTCCAGTGCATACAGCGTGTTCATCTTCTGCAAGCACAGATCTGTTCTAAACTCTGCTTACAACCTTTTACTAGCTCTTAGTTGCTTTTAGGGTAGGCAGAAATCTTAAACACCACCTAAAAGGTACTGTATTGTCTGTCTAATTCTCGAGTTAATTCTATATCACATGGTTTGCTCTTTGATCGTTTTCTGTTTCATTACATGTATCATGCTTCCTTCTGCCACAGGGCCATTTCACATGCTATCCCCTCATACAAGAACTCTCTTACTCCTCATTCTGTTTTTTTGTTTTTTGTTTTTGTTTTTGTTTTTTTAAGCTTCTCTTCCATTGGAACTTAGCTCAGTCACACTGTGTTCTCAGGAAAGCCTTCTTGGACCTTCCCTGATTTATTCTCTTCTCCCTATACACACTCATAGGGCCATGTGGTTTTCTTTGGGGATACTTAACCATTTATGCAAGATTCCTTGATGTGCAGGATTTGATACTCTTGATACACACACTAATTATGTGCGTATATGTACATGTGTACATATACACATACACAATGCACTCATTTAGAATTTGAGACTATATGTGTGTACATATACATATATGTGTGTGTACATATACATATATGTGTGTACATATACATATATGTGTGTGTGTACATATACATATACACATATAGTCTCAAATTCTAAATGAGTGCATTGGCATTATATGTAAGCAATTAGTTTCTTGTGAATTTGATTGATTAGTGGGTTCAATCCTCTACAGCCCCATTGACTCTGGACAAATGGATAAAATCAAATTCTTACACATTAAAAATAGATTTGACTCTGCATTCATGGTGAGAGCACAAATGATATTTTGTGAAACCTTGTTGTGAAACCTTGTGAAACCTTGCTTCTTATCTTTTTTGCTGTCTCCTAAAATGCAGTAGTGGTTATGTGTTTGCCCCCTAGACCAAGAAATTCATAGCTTGTTGGTCCTGGATTTCTAACTCATAATCTGTATATGCTCAGTATAGAACAGGGAACATTTTTATACAGTAAGTATGGAGAGGCAGAACTCAGGGCCAAAAAGATCCTGGGGATAATAGAACAAAAGTTACTATTGTACTTTCACTGTGTGAATTTGGTTAAATACAGTGTTTTACTTGGGATAACAGTTAACATTGCTGCTAATGAAAACTGAAAAACTGACAAAGGAAAAATGTAACAACTGGTAAAGCTGGGCAAAAATAGCATTGAAATCCTAATTTAAAAATGTGAAATGTGATATATGTTCATGACATGAAATCCAAATGGTGCTAAAGAATGTGTGATACAAGGCAAGTTTTCCTTCTACATTTGACCCCAGATAATTGGCTTTTCCGTATAAGCAACCAATGAGAAATTTCGTGTGTGTGTGTGTGTGTATGTATGTGTATGTGTGTAGAAATAGCATTTCTTTGTTTGGAGGGGCATTTAAAATGGTTTCAGTCTTGCTAATGTAAATGATGATACAATGAATATCCTTCTGTATGTTTTTATGCATGAGTAAGTCTATCTAGAATAAATTCCTAGAAGTGCAATTACTGGGTCAAAAGCTATGTACTATTGAAATTTTGATAGATACTGTCAAATTGCCTTCCATAGAGGTTGTAGCAGTTTGTGTTTCACTGTTGGTGTTGGGTGCTGACCCTCCACACCCTTGGTAATAGAGTGGGTTATCAAACTTTTTTAAAATTGCCAACTAGTAGGTGTATTTTTCTTCATCTTTTCAATAGATATAAGAACGGTATTTGTGAACTTTATTTGTAACATTTGCTTATATTTTTTATTCACCTGTTTTTTTTGTTGTTCATTTTTCTGTTGGGATGTTGAATATTTTTTATAGAAACTCTGTATTTTAAGGAAATTAGTTGTCTTTGATATGTGTTGCAGATATTTTTTACACTTTGTCATTTAGCTTTTACTTTGTTTCTGATATATTTTTTCAGCAGAAATTTAAAAATTGTTCATAGTTATAATTATCAATCCTTCGTTGTATTTTAACTTTTTGTGTCATAAGAAAGGCTTCCACTGTTTTAGCTATTATTTCTGATTAAAATGAAAAGTCTTATGTTTTTTCTTGGTACTTTTATGATTTTAAGTTAAATGTACTTATCTATACAAAATATAAATTATGTAAAGTATTAAGGTACGAATCTTTTATTTTTCCAAGTGGCTATGGAGTTATCACAGTATTGAAATACTGTCTGTAGGTACACTTAGTTCCTACATATGATTTGGGGTTCTTACTGGCACTTTTATTCTGTTCCATTGATTAGTTCACCTGTTTGTACCTTAATGACCTCATTCTTTGAGTATAGTCTTCTCTACTCTAGTTCCAGAGTTTTCCTGGATACTTTTGCTTGTTTAGCTCTTCTCCCCCATTCTGTTGTTGTTCTTATTGGTAGAGTGTTATATTTACAGATTGATTTAGAGATATTTGATGTCTTTTTGAGGTTCAAACTTCTGCTCAAGAACAGGGGATATATTCATTTCTTGTTGTTTAAGTCTTCTTTTGCATCTCTCAAGAACATCTTAAAGTTTTTTCATAAAGACCTTCCACATTTCTTGTTACATTTAACCCTTGGCTTTTTATCTTTTTTCTTGCTATTGTAAATGGAGTTTCTACTTTTATAATCTTTTATCTTGTTGTGCCTAGCCACCTTTAGAATTCTAATACTATCTATAATAGTTTTCCAGTTGTTTTTCTAGGGCTTTGCAGTTAAATGATCACATTATTACCAAATAAAGATAATTTTATCTACTCCTTTCCAATTTTTATACTTCTTTCTTTTGTCAAATTAATTTGGTTAGTACTTTCATTAAACAGTAAGACAGTAGAGGATCTTTCTCTTATTCCTGACTTCAGTGGGATTTTTTTTTTGCTTTCCTGTTAAGGTTAGATCTGACTTTAGATTGAAGTGTACCTGTTTTATCATGTTATATATTCCATGGTTGCCATTTTATTAAGATTTCTTAATATGGAAGTAAATTTTTGGATGCCTGAGTGGCACAGTCAGTTGAGTGTCTGACTCTTGGTTTCACCTGAGGTCCTAATCTCAGGGTCATGAGATTGAGCCTTATATACCGCTCCACTCTTAGCAGGGAGTCTGCCTAAGATTATCTCCCTTTCTCCATCCTGCTTATACTATCTTTGAAATAAAGAAATCTTAAAAAAAAAATATGGAAGTAAAGTTTGTCAAAAGCTGTGTCAGCTTCTTTGAAAATTATGTAATTTTAATCTTTTGATCTACTATTGTGATGAACTATACAATAGATTTACTATACCATCCTTGCATTCCTGAATCAGCTCGCTTGGTCACCGTGTATTATTATTATTTTAAATGTGCTGCTGGATTCTATTTGCTAAACTTTATTTAGAAACTTTGTATCACTCCTCATAAGCTAAATTACTTTGTAGTTTTTTGTGTTTTATCTTTCTTCGGCTATGCCACTTTCATAAAAATTATTTCAAAATTCTCTTTGTTTTTGTTTGTTTTCTTTCTTTCTCTGGCTAAATGGCATTGACGTTGAAGGTTTGATTAAATTGCCTGTGAAATCTTTTGACCTTGAGTGTTTGGGGGAAGAGGATCTCTTTGACCATTATGTCTACTTTTATGATAATTTGCTTACAATGTATATTTTGGGGGAAGCTTTGATAACTTACATCATCTTAGAAAATAATCCATTTCATCCAAATTTTCAAAATTATTTTGTGTGCAGTTGAGCAAGATATTCTTTAATGGTTAAAAACATTCCTTGGGGGACCTGGGTAGCTCAGTCATTAAGTGTCTGCCTTTGACTCAGGTTATGATCCCAGGGTCCTTGGATGGAGCCCCACATCAGGCTCCCTGCTTGGCAGGAAGCCTGCTTCTCCCTCCTCCTGCTTGTGTTCCCCCTCCCCCTGCTTGTGTTCCCTTTCTTGCTGTGTCTCTCTCTGTCGAATAAATAAATAAGATCTTAAAAACAAAACAAAACAAAAACTTCCTGGGTTATTTTCCTTGGTCTTTGGATTTTTGAACCAGCTCTTGGATTTTTAAAAAATTAGTTTTACTGTTTTCTCTGCTTTCTTATTTATTATTTTTTCTTTCATTGTTTTAATGATTTGTTTAGCTTTTCTTTGATTTATTTTGTGACTGTTTTTCTTTCTTCTCATGTTGGATGCTTAATGTTCTTTTTATTCTTTCTAAGTGTTTAAATTATAAGATTTCTTCTAGGGGCATTTGGTTGGCTCAGTTAGTTAAGCATCTGCCTTCTGCTTGGGTTGTGATCCCAGAGTCCCCTGCTCATGCTCTCTCACTCTCTCATTCTCTCTCAAATAAATAAAAATCTTTAAAAAATATATAAAAAAAGATTTCTTCTGAATACTGCTTTAGTTGTGCTCTGTAGGTTATAGGCTTCTGGTTGCATTTTTTTTCTTAATACCTTGCAATTCCATTTTTAATTTATTTACTTTAGTATAAGAGTAGTTAATCTTTTAAACTTTTTCTTAATATTTCCATTTATGTTTTGAATAGCTTGAGATATAATTCAAATGCCATGCAGTTCACCATTTAAATTCACTATTTAACAACCAGTGGTTTGTAGTATAATCAGATATGTCCAGTTATTACCACAGTCAGTTTTAGAACATTTTCGTCACCTCAGGAAGAAATCCCATATCTTTTAGCTACTATTCCCTTATCCTCCTTTTCGGTTCCCCATCCCAGACCCATTTCACCTCTAAGTAACCAGTAATTTACCTTTTGTCTCTGTGGATTTCCCTGTTACGGACTTTCTTATATGAATGGGATTGTGTGGTATATGGTCTTTTGTGACTGCCTTTTTTTTACTTTGCGTAATGTTTTCAAAGTTGACACATGTTAAAGTGGCAGATATCAATACTTCATTCCTCTTGTGGCTTAATAATATTCTGATGGTACAGATAAACAACATTTTGTTTATCCATTTATCCATTGAACATTTAGACTGTTGTTACTTTTTGGCTGTTAAGAATAATGCTGCTATAAATTGAATAAAGGTTTCTATGTGAACATAGGTTTTCATTTCTTTGGGGTATATACCTAGGAGTGAAATTGTTAGGTTATATGGTAACTCTGTGCTCTATGTATATTCATTTTAGGAACTGTCAAATTTTTCTAAATTGGCTGGAATTTTACATTCCTACCATAACTGTGTAAGGGTTCCAATTTAATCATGCTCTCTCCAACACTTGTTATTATCAATCTGACTTTTTAATGCCAGCCATCCTAGTGTGTATGAAGTGGCATCTCATTGTGGTTCTTGATTTGCATTTCCCTGATGACTTAAGATGTCAAGCATTTTTTCTTTATTTTTTCCTTGCTTTCTTTGTTTCTCTTCCAACTTTTTTGAGGTATAATTGACATTGAGCTTCTTTTCATGTGCTTGTTGACTAATTGTATGTCTTCTTTGGAGAAATGTCTTTTAGCTACTTTGCTCCATTTAATTAATTAATTAGTTAATTAATTAATATTTTAAAAAGTAAACTCTCAGGGCGCCTGGGTGGCTCAGTGGGTGAAAGCCTCTGCCTTCGGCTCAGGCCCTGATCCCAGGGTCCTGGGATCGAGCCCCATGTCGGGCTCTTTGTTCAGTGGGGAGCCTGCTTCCCCCCACCCCCGCGCCTGCCTCTCTGCCTACTTGTGATCTCTGTCTGTCAAATAAATAAATAAAATCTTCAAAAGTATACTCTCCACCCAGTGTGGGACTCAAACTCATGACTGCAAGACCAAAAATTACATGCTCTACCGATTGAGCTAGCCAGGGGCCCCTGCCCCATTTTTTTTTTTTTTAAGACTTTATTTATTTATTTGAGAGAGAGAGAGAGAGAGATCACAAGTAAGCAGAGAGGCAGGCAGAGAGAGAGAGAAGCAGGTTCCCCGCCAAGCAGAGAGGCCCGATGCGGGGCTTGATCCCTGAGATCATGACCTGAGCTGAAGGCAGAAGCCTAACCCACTGAGCCACCCAGGTGCCCCCCATGCCCCATTTTTAATTGAGTTGTCTTTTACTATTGAATTTAAGAGCTCATTACATATCCTAGGTACAAGTTCCTTGCAAGATACATGATTTGTAAGTATTTTTCATGTTCTGTGTTGTCTTTTACTTTCTTAATTGTTTTGTTTGAAGCATAAAAGTTTTAAATTTTGGTAAAGTCCAGTTTATTATATCTAAAAGTCTTTCCAAATTCAGGGTCTCTGTGTTTTTTTACATTTATGCCTTTGATTCTTTTTGAGTAAGTTTTAATGTTTGGTGTGAGGTAAGGGTTATCTCAAGTGACTGTCCTATTTTTCCAGCTCCATTTGTTGGAAAGACCGTTCTTTCTCCATGGAATAGTCTTGACATTCTTGCCAAAAATCAGTTGACCATAAATATTCAGGTTTACTTCTGGATTCTCGATTCTGTTCTGTTCATCTATGTGTCTATTCATTTGCCAGTACCACACTGCCTCTCATACTGTTACTTTGCAGCAAGTTTTGAAATCAGAAAGTGTGAGTCCTCCTACTTTATTCTTTTCCAAGATTGTTTTGGCTATTCTAGGTCCCTTGCAATTCCATATAAATTTGAGAATCAACCTGTCAATTTGTATGAACTCAGAGATTCTCATAAGGATTTGCGTTGAATCGGTACATCAGTTTGGGGAGTATTACCATCTTAATAATGTTAAGTCTTCCAATCCCTGAACATGGAATGTTTTCATTTATTTAGATCTTCCTTAATTCTTCATATTAATTTTTTTAAGTTTTATAATTTAAATCCAATTAATTAACATATAATAGAGTATTTGCTTTAGGGGTACAGGTCTGTGATTCATCAGTCTTATATAACACTCAGTGCTCATCACAACACATACCCCCCCCATGTCCATCACCCAGTTATCCCAACCCCTCACCCTTCTCCCCTCCATCAACCCTCAGTTTAATCTAAGATTAATGGTTTGTTTCCCTCTCTGGTTTCATCTTGTTTCCTTTTTTTCCCTTTCTTCCCCTATGAGCCTCTGCCTTCTTTCTTAAATTCCACATATTAGTTAGATCATATGATAATTCTCTTCCTCTGATTGACTCATTTCACTTAGCATAATACCCTTTAGTTCCATCCACATCATTACAAATGGCAAGATTTTATTTTTTTGATGGCTGCGTAATGTTCCATTATATATTCACCGCCTCTTCTTTATCCATTCATCTGTCGACGGATCTCTGCTCTCTTTCCATAGTTCGGCATTGTGGACATTGCTGCTATTAACACTGGATTGCAGGTGCCCCTTTGGATCACTACATTTATGTCTTTGGGGTAAATACCCAGTAGTGCAACTGTTGGGTTGTAGGGTAGCTCTATTTTCAACTTTCTGAGGAACCTCCTTACTGTTTGACAGAGTGGCTGCACCAGCTTGCATTCCCACCAACAGTGTAAGAGGTTTCCCCTTTCTCTGCATCCTTGCCACCAACATCTGTCATTTCCTGACTCGCTAAATTTTAGCCATTCTCGGGTGCCTGGGTGGCTTGGTGGGTTAAGCCTCTGCCTTTGGCTCAGGTCATGAGCTCAGGATTCTGGGATTGAGCTCCCTCAGCAGGGAGCCTACTTCCCCCACCCCCTGCCTACCTCTCTGCCTACTTGTGAGCTCTCTCTCTCTCTGTCAAATAAAAAAAATAAATAAAAATCTAAAAAAAAAATTTAGCCATTCTGACTGGTGTGAGGTAGTATCTCATTGTAGTTTTGATTTGTATTTCTCTGATGCCAAGTTATGTTGAGCTCTTTTTCATCTTCAAAAGTATGCCAGTTGGACATCTTTGCAAAAATGTTTCTGTTCATGTCTTGTGCATTTCTTGATTGGATTATTTGTTCTTTGGATATTGAGTTTCATAAGTTCTTTCTAGATTTTGGATACTAGCCCTTTATCTGATATATATCATTTGCAGATATCTTCTCCCATTCTGTCGGTTTTGTTGACTGCTTTTGCTGCATAAAAGCTTTTTATCTTGATGAAATTCCAATAGTTCATAGTTCATTTTTGCCTGTTTCCCTTGCCTTTGGAGATGATCTTCTTTAATTCTTTCAACATTTTACGGTTTTCAGAGTTCATTTGTATCTTGCTTGCTTTTCTCAGTCCTGTTGTCCATGTCCATTACTATGTTTTCAGCAGTGTTTGTACTCCTTTATGCTATGTGTGATGAGGATTTCATTTCTGTGTTGGCTTTATTTTTTCTTTCCATTTCTTTCCTGCTTCCAGTCTGCTTATATTTCATCTCTTCTATGGTCTATCTTCTTTGAGTTAGAATCTCTTAAACTTTTCTGCCTTTGAAATATCATTAAGACAGTACAGTTTACTATCTTCCACTTCCTACCATGACCACTATACAAGGAATCAAGCTCATTATTAAAATTTGGAAACTATTGAGTGAGAACTTGAAAATCATCCATACTAATTCCACTTAAAGACCAAGAGATCAACATTTTGATATTTTGCCTTCCTTTTAGTTCTTTATCAGTGAATTATGTTTTATTTAATACTATATAAATAGTTATGTATGACTAGCAACAACTAGGGATTCTGTTCAAAACTGTTGTATTTTAAAATGTTTTACTAATAAACACTCATTTATATTTTCTCTTATTTTATCAGGAAGAATCTATTCCTCCTCAATTTATTATATGTATAACCTTTTAGATTTTCTTCTAACTGATGTGCCCCGTTTCTCTCATTTACAGCCAAGCTTTCAGAAATAATAGACTCTTGGGTGGCTCAAAGCCTCTGCCTTCGGCTCGGGTCATGATCCCAGTGTCCTGGGATCGAGCCCCACGTCGGGCTCTCTGCTCAGCAGGGAGCCTGCTTCCCTTCCTCTCTCTGTCTGCCTCTCTGTCTACTTGTAATCTCTGTCTGTCAAATAAATAAAAAAAACTTTAAAAAAAAAAAAGAAATAATAGACTCTTATTTAATTTTTTTTCTCTTCAATCTATTGCAGTCTCACTTCTGCCTCCTTCATTCCACTCAAGTGCTCTTGTTAAGGTAATAACTTCCTAATTGCTAAATCCACTTAGATTTCTTGTAGTCTTCATCCTGCCCAACTTTTCTAGATTTTTATTTTGACTACCTCCTGTACTAAGTATAGTACTAGGTATAGAGCCCATAGAGCCTAAGAATACATAAAATTAGACAAAGTCTCTATTCCTGAAGAGCTCTTTGTTATCCTTTAGCCCTTGAACGTCTCATTAGTTTTCCTTTATTTGCCCCTTAATATTAGTATCTGAGAATATATGCTTGTTTATTTGTTTTCCCTTCCTACTCTTAGATTTTCCCTGGGTGATATACTAATCTCCAAACAATGCCTAAATCTGTCTCCAACCCAGACAGACTCTTGGTCTGTTTGGTAATGGCTACTAGACATTATCACCCAAGTTACTGAAGAGTGTCTTAAATTCATCATGTGCAAAAATAATTTCATCACTTTTCCTGCCAAACCTGTTCTTCCTTTTTGCTCCTTATCCTAACTAATTTCATGGCTAACTCCTCAATTTAGTGATTCAAGCTAGAAACCTGAGAATCACAGTAGATTCTCCCCTTTTGCTCATTCCTTATCCAGTTGGTTACAGATTTCTCCTGTTTACCCTAATTCTTCTGTTTGTCCCTTTTTAACCTCTCCAACTTCACCATCGATGTCTTTCATTTTATATTTCAGCTATATAGAAGTACTTGTAGTTAGTAACTTAAATTCTCAGAATAGGGTGGGGAGAGAGATTAAAAAGAAAAGTCTTATAATTTACTGCAGTTTCGCACTGTCATTATTCCGTGCACACCATTTCTTCTTCCCAGAGTTCCATTCTCCTATATATCTTCTAAGACCCACTCAAGTATACTTTATACAGCTTCTTAAAATTCTCTTTTTTAGTGCAAATAGGTTACTTGTACAGAGTAGTCACAGTGTATCTGTAAAATACCTGCTCAAGGTGTTGTACAGCCATCAACTTACTTCTCCTCATAACCTTGTGAGTAAGTAACTTTTACATCTTCTTTTCTGACAGGGAACTGAGGATAAGTGAGAGACTACATAACTTGTGCAAAGTTATGTAGCTAATAAATGTCAGAGTACAGATTCAGGCCAGTCTGTTGGACTTCAAAGCCTATGCTCTTGTGCCTCTTCTGTGTGCCGCCACCTTCCTACAAAGGATCATGATACTTAAGTATGCGGAATTGCGATTGTTTCTCAATTTATCTACATACTAAGTGTGGGTTCCTTAAAGACAAAAATAATGTCTTATTCCTTATCATCATATTCTACAGAAACTTAGAACACTGTCCAGCTTCTGGTAAAAAAAATTTATCGAATGAATAATTATCAACATCTGTAGTTATTCTTACACGAGAGCTATTTTACATTACACAGTCTAAAATACTTTTTTTTTTGACTAAGGAATTTAGCACATACAATTTTTTAAAAAGATTTTATTTATTAGAGAGAGAGAGCGTGTGCATGCACACAAGTTGGGGGCAGGGCAGAAGGAGAGTGAGAAGTGGATTCCCTGCTAAGGAGGGAGCACAATGTGGGGCTCGATCCCAGAACCATGGGATCATGATCTGAGCTGAAGGCAGATGCTTAACCGACTAAGCCACCTAGGTACCCCTAGCACATACAATTTTTGTATGGCTTTTCTAAATACTTTCTTTTTCCAAGTACACTTTTATGTTGAATATTATCAGAAAAAGTTGTAGCATTCTTCCATCTGTGCCTTTATTCTGTTCCCTCCTGCTTATTCAGAAAATTTACATTATCACTTCTCTGTTCTGTGACTTCAACCTTTTTCTCTCCATCAAATCATTCCTCTAGCATTTGAGCTTTCAGTTTCATCTCTTCTGATCTCTCCTTTTCCCTTCATATTTGTGAAAGCATCGACTAGAGTTGCTGTCTTAATCACCATACCTCCCCATCACATCTTTGAAGTTGGTTTTGTTAATGTCACAAATGACATATGTGTTGGGGCGCCTGGGTGGCTCAGTGGATTAAGCCGCTGCCTTCGGCTCAGGTCATGATCTCAGTGTCCTGGGATCGAGCCCCGCATCGGGCTCTTTGCTTGGCGGGAGCCTGCTTCTCTCTCTCTCTCTCTGCCTGACTCTCCACCTGCTTGTGATCTCTCTCTCTGTCAAATAAATAAATAAAATCTTAAAAAAAAAATGACATATGTGTTGTCAAATCAAATGGATGCTTTTCACCCTCCATCTTTCTCTTTATTTTATTCTATTTTTTTAAAGATTTATTTATTTATTTTAGAGCAAGCATGTAAGCAGGGGGAGGGGCAAAGGGAGAGGGAGCAAGAGAGGGAGAGCAGACTCTCTGATGAGCAGGGAGCCCTACATGGGGCTTGATCCCATGACCCTGAGATCATAACCTGAGCCAAAACCAAGAGTTGGCCCCTGGGGCGCCTGGGTGGCTCAGTGGGTTAAGCCGCTGCCTTCGGCTCAGGTCATGATCTCAGGGTCCTGGGATCGGGTCCCGCATCGGGCTCTCTGCTCTGCAGGGAGCCTGCTTCCTCCTCTCTCTCTCTCTGCCTGCCTCTCTGCCTACTTGTAATCTCTCTCTGTCAAGTAAATAAATAAAATCTTTAAAAAAAAAAAAAAAAAAAAGAGTTGGCCCCTTAACTGGCTGAGCCACTCAGGTGCCCCTCGCTTCATTTTATTCATTTATTTTTTTAAAAAGATTTAATTTATTTATTTGCTAGACAGAGATCATAAGCAGGCATAGAGACAGGCAGAGAGAGAGGAGGAAGCAGGCCCCTCGCTGAGCAGAGAGCCCCATGTGGGGCTCGATCCCAGGACCCTGGGATCATGACCCAAGCCGAAGGCAGAGGCTTTAACCCACTGAGCCACCCAGGCACCCCCCCTCTTCATTTTAAAGCATTCTTTTCCCTCAGCTTCTCAGGTATTAAGGTCTGATTTTCTTTTTATGACTCTGGCCTCTCATACTTAGTCTTCTTTGTCAACTCTTCTTTATCTTCCAGGCCTTAATGTGAGTTCTCATGTCTTGATCCTATACCTCCACCTTCTTTATTTCCACTTAAATTTCAAGTATTCTCTTCCAAATCCTTGGTTTTCAGTTTCTATCCATATGCTAGTAAGTAGGGCCACTTTGTAACTTCTGCTCCAATCTTTCTTGAAGGACATGTACTTGCTTTCTTCATGCCTCTACCTACATGCCTTATACCCCTCAAGTTCAGCATATCTAAAATTGAATTTGTGACCTTTCTTTATTCTGAAGGTGAAGGGGAGCTATTGGACAGTTTTAAGCAGGGGAGTGATATGATTAGCATACATTTTTAAGATGTTTCTATTTAAATTCTAGTTAGTTAACAGACAGTATAGTATTAGTTTCAGGTGATTCAACACTTCATCCATCAGCCAGTCCTCCTAACAAGTGCCTTCCTTAATCCCCAACCCCTATTTCACCCATCCTCCCACCCATTTCCCTCTGGTAACCATCAGTTTGTTCTCTATAGTTAAGAGTCTGTTCTTGGTTTGCCTTTCTCTTTCTTTTTTTCCCCTTCGCTCATTTGTTTTGTTTCTTAAATTCCACATATGAGGGGCATCTGGGTGGCTCAGTGGGTTAAAGCCTCTGCTTTTAGCTCAGGTCATGATCCCAGGGTCCTGGGATCGAGCCCCACATTGGGCTCTCTGCTTGGCAGGGACCCTGCTTCCCCTTCTCTCTCTGCCTGCCTCTGCCTACTTGTGATCTCTGTCTGTCAAATAAATAAATAAATTTTTTTAAAAAAATTCCACATATGAGTGAAATTATGTGGTATTTGTCTTTCTCTGACTGACTTAGCAGCTCCCTGTCCATCAACTGAGGAATGGATAAAGAATGTGTGTGTGTGTGTGTGTGTGCGTGTGTGCGTGTGCACATATACACACATACACTGGAGTGTTACTCAGCCATAAAAAAGGCATGAAATCTTGGCATTTGCAACAACATGGATGGAGCTGGAGAGTATTAGGCTAAGCAAAATGAGTCGGTGATTTACTTTCTTTTTTTTTCTTAAAGATTTTATTTATTTGACAGACAGAAATCACAAGTAGGCAGAGAGGCAGGCAGAGAGAGGGGGAAGCAGGCTCCCCACCCAGCAGAGAGCCTGACGTGGGGCTCAATCCCAGGACCCTGAGATCATGACCGGAGCGGAAGGCAGAGGCTTAACCCACTGAGCCACCCAGGTGCCTGAGTGATTTACTTTTCTTAAAAAGATTTATTTTTTTGAGAGAGAGCAAGTGCATGTACACAAGTTGGGGGAGGGGCAGAGGGAAAGAATCTCAAACAGACTTCTCATTGAGTGTGGAGGCCAACATGGGGCTCATCTCATGACCCTGAGATCATGACCCGAGCTGAAATCAAGAGTGGGATGCTAAACCAACTGAGCCACCCAGGTGCCCCAGTGATTTACATTTTTGAAAGTTCTCTGTAGCTGCTGGATGGAGAATGGAGTATGGGAATTGGTAAAAAGTGAAGCATAAAAGCTGTTTAGAAGACTTGAAGTAGTCTCCTCAAAGGATGATGGCAGCTTGGACTAGGGTACAGTGGTATAGATAGTGAGAAGTGATTGAATATGTGATGTATTTTCAAAATAGCATTAATAGGGTTTACAGTGAGTTATGAAGGAGAGAGAGGAATCAAGAAGACTCACACATTTTGTCTTGAGCAACTAGGTGGATGATGGTGTCATTAAATGAGATGGAACATACTGGAAGTAGCAGGATTGTGGGGGTTCTGTTTTGACTATATTAAGCATGATGCCTATTTGACCTCCAAGTGGAGGATACAGGGTAGGCAATCTTCATATATAAGTCAAACTCAAGGGAGAGGTAGAGGCTCAAAATATAAATTTTGGAATTATTAGCATACAGGTGATATTTAAAAGCCTCTGGACTGGATGAGATCACCAAGGAGGATTAAAGAGAAATAAGGGCAAAAAACTGTAACTTGAAGGTGAGAAGGAAAGGACAAACAGGCAAAGAAGGTCAGTAAAATAAGAGGAAAACCAGGACTGCTTGATTTCACAGAAGCCAGGAGAAGAGAGTATGTCAAGAAGGAGGGAGAGGTCACCTTGTCCAGGGCTCTAAAACCGTGGGCTGTGTAATACTATTATTACAGTACTATAGTTGTCACTGTTGGTATAGTAGGCTTTTGTGGGGTGGTCTAGGGACCTATTAATTATTTATAATGTGAGAAAAAATACTAGGTTTCATATCACAAATTGACATATAAATTTAGAATTTTGAAATGCTGCCTAATTTTTAATAGCCTCTATACTTTTTAAGGTTCACTTCATTTTTTTTCTCCCTGAACTGTTTTTAAGGCCTTTTTGAAAGTATTTAGTGATATTGAACCCTTAGATCATTAGACTGTTACCAGTTGTTTATACTGGGCAAGCTTATAGAACACATAAAAGGCTCAGAAATTTTTATTTCTGAGTAAAAAATAACATTTTATTTTGTTTTTTAGAATAGCTGTTATTTTTTAATATAATGCTTCAGGCAGGTATCTTACTGGCAGTCATGTCTCCTTTAGCAGTATTCATATCTATATTCTTTACTTTTGCACTGAAGTTTTTCTTATTGGCTCTCTGCTTGTTACATAATAGGATTGTTACCAGTGTTTCAAAACAGGTTTATTCTATTTATTTATTTATTTTTATTTTTATTTTTTAAAAAGATTTTATTTATTTATTTGACAGAGACACAGTGAGAGAAAGAACACAAACAGGGGGAGTGGGATAGGGCTCCATCCCAGGACCCTGGGTTCATGACCTGATCCAAAGGCAGATGCTTAACGACTGAGCCTTCCAGGCATCCCAAAATAGCTTGATTTTAAATGTTAAACTTTTAACAGGTTTTTTTTTTTTTTTGATTTTATTTATTTACGAGAGAGAGAGAGAGAGAGTGAGAGAGCATGAGAGGGGAGGTCAGAGGGAGAAGCAGACTCCCCATGGAGCTGGGAGCCTGATGTGGGATTCCATCCCAGGATTCTGGGATCATGACCTGAGCTGAAGGCAGTTGCTTAACGAACTGAGCCACTCAGGTGCCCTAAACTCTTTTAACACACACACACACACACACACACACACACACACACACACATATATATTTTATTTGCGAGAGAGAGAGGAAGAGAGAGAGTGCATGTGAGCAGGGAGGGGCAGAGGGATCAGGAAAGGGAGAATCCAAAGCAGGCTCCACTCAGCATGGAGCCCAACACGGGGCTTGATGTCAGAACCCTGAGGTCATGACTGGAGCTCAAATCAAGGGTAGGACACGCAGCTGATTGAGCCTCCCAGGCGCCCCTAAACACAGTTTTAAATTAGATAGAAGACATTAAAATTTTGTTATTTGGTGAATATTTTGTTGCTTTTTGCCACGTTTGGTTCAACACAGCTTTTACTGCCTTTGGTCAAGTCTGGGTATTTTCTTTGAACACACTGCATTTGCCAATAGAAAGTGGTAACCCAAGAGAAGGGAAAGTGAGTTCATAAAGAGCAGTTGTGTCTTCACTTCAAAATTGATTTCTTTTCTAATTTTAATCAGGGAACAGAATCAGTAGCAAAGTGATAAATGACATTTCTGGATAGACTCATTTAACTATAAAATTTTCAAATTTCTATCTGCTTGGTTCCTCAGTTTCACTTGCAGAAATAGGGAGGATTCAGTGTTTCTAAAGAGCTACCCATCTTTGGCGGTCCTTAAGGGAGGTAGGTTGCAAAATTTTATTTATTTATTCATCTATCTATCTATTTATTTATTTATTTTTAAAATATTTTATTTATTTATTTGACAGAGAGAGATCACAAGTAGGCAGAGAGGCAGGCAGAGATAGAGAGAGGAGGAAGCAGGCTCCCTGCTGAGCAGAGAGCCCGATGCGGGACTCGATCCCAGGACCCTGAGATCATGACCTGAGCCGAAGGCAGCGGCTTAACCCACTGAGCCACCCCGGTGCCCCGCAAAATTTTAGTTCATAATTGTCACAGTGTGTTGATTAAAAACAAATCTGTTTTTCATATTTAGTCTCTTATATTTACACTCACCCAATGCATAGTCTTTCTTGTTCTCCCTCAAGGATAATTTTTGGGAAGAAAGATCATTCTCTGGATACTGGGTACTCATTAGAGTGTAGGAAATCCACAAACAGGAAAAAACCACGTCATATACTCTGACTCCTAAGTGGGTTATTACTATACATAAAGAAACTGATTATTTTCTAGGGTTGTAGGATGTATGTCATATTCATTATTTTTATTTTTTAATTAATTATTTAATTTATATTCTAGTCAGTTGACATACAGTTCAGTTTTTTTTTTTTTACAGTTCAATTTTTTAAAAAAAGTTTTTTATTTATTTGACAGAGACATAGCAAGAGAGGGAACACAAGCAGGGGGAGTAGGAGAGGGAGAAGCAGGCTTCCTGCTGAGCAGAGAGCCTGATGCCGGGCTCAATCCCAGGACCCTGGGATCATGACCTGAGCTTAAGACAGCCACTTTAACGACTGAGCCACCCAGGTGCTCTGACATACAGTTTAATACTGATTTTAGCTCATTAAAATTTTTTTTAAAATTATTTATTTATTCATATATATATATATATATATTTTAAATATTTTATTTATTTATTTGACAGAGAGAGATCACAAGCAGGCAGAGAGAGAAAGGAGGAAGCAGGCTCCCTGCTGAGCAGAGAGCCCGATGCGGGCCTCGATCCCAGGACCCTGAGATCATGACCTGAGCCGAAGGCAGCGGCTTAACCCACTGAGCCACCCAGGCGCCCCTATTCATATATATTTTTAAAAGATTTTATTTATTTCACAGAGAGAGACACAGTGAGAGAGGGAATACAAGCAGGGGGAGGGGGAGAGGGAGAAGTAGGCTTCCTGCTGAGCAGGCATCTTGATGTAGGACTCAATCCCAGGTCCCTGGAATCATGACCTGAGCCAAAGGCAGATGCTTAATAACCGAGCCACCTAGGTGCCCCAGCTCATTGTTTTTTTTAAACAAAATTTTGTTAGGGATTAAAAAAAAAAAAGTGATATTAAATTAAGAAGAAAAGGCCCTCTGGCTATGGCTTTCATTTCAAGACCGGCACATTGACACAGATACACAGAGGCAAATGCAGGCAGGTTTTTTTTGTTTTTTATTTATTTATTTCTAAAAATTTTTTAAGTATTTTATTTATTATTTATTTATTTATTTACTTACTTACTTATAACAGATTTTATTTATTTATTTATTTGACAGGCAGAGATCACAAGCAGGCAGAGAGGCAGGCAGAGAGAGAGAGGGGGAAGCAGGCTTCCCACTGAGCAGAGAACCTGATGCGGGACTCGATCCCAGGACCCCAAGATCATGACCTGAGACGAAGGCAGCGGCTTAACTCACTGAGCCACCCAGGCGCCCTTTGTGTTTTTTTTTTTTTTTTTAATCTTAAACACAGAAAACACCTTTCAAGCAGTAAAAAAAAAAAAAAAAAAAAAAAAAGTTTTAAAATTAACTTTTTATTTTTTTCCTTTTTCCCCTTTTCTAGAACTTTTTAGAACCATAAAATGTTATCATTGAAAAAGACCTGAGAAATTATTTTATCCTGTCTTCTATCCAGTGTGCGAATCCTTCCCACAATAGCTCTAAACTTTTTAAAAAATCTCTATTTTACTGTATTGGGTTTTTAAAAAAGCAAACTCTGTGTACAACATGGAACTTCAACTCACACCCCAAGATTGAGAGTTGGATGTTCTAGGAACTGAACCAGACAGGTGCCCCTAAATCTCTATTTTAAAGAGGTCTACTTATTTTGACCTCTTAGATTAATGGGCTGCCCATTGTGTTGTGGAGAAAGCTCTCAGATTGTTGACTCTAATTATTACAAAGACTTGCTTTTAATTCACCTGCAAGTTCTAGGACTTTCTCCAGTTGTGTCTTCTTCTGGAGTATAGAGTAAATCTATTTCTTCTTCCATTTGACCACCCTTTAGAAAAAACATTTATAACATTCTGGGGTTGAATGTTTTTTTACTTTTTGACCTGGGGTTTACAGTTTAACCCGGAGTCTGTGGCTGGTCTTCAGGGAGTTGTATCAAATGTAAAATTGTGAGTATATATGTGCATTTTTGGGGAAGAGAGCCAATAATTTTTATTAGTCTCAATAGTACCTGATTCCCACCAAAATTAATATGCCAGACCTACCTGGATGGACCTGGTAATCTGCTTTTTTGTTTTGTTTTTATTGTTTGTAATAACTTGGGCAGTGAGCCAGCAAGTCCAGCACCTCACGAACTATTGCTGTAGCACCTCACGAACTATTTTTGAGATTCTTGTAGCATTTCTGATTCCATTGAGAATTGTAGAATTTTTAGAGCTTTAGAGACCATCTAATGTACATACCGTAGTTACTTTTTTCTATCAAAAGATTAAGCTGATCCAAAAGGGTGAAGTTTTTATTTAAAAATGTATTTCAGGGAGCGCCTGGGTGGCTCAGTGGGTTAAAGCCGCTGCCTTTGGCTCAGGTCATGATCTCAGGGTCCTGGGATGGAGCCCCACATCAGGCTCTCTACTCAGCAGGGAGCCTGCTTCCTCCTTTCTCTCTGCCTGCCTCTCTGTCTACTTGTGATCTCTGTCAAGTGAATAAATAAAATCTTTTAAAAAAACGTATTTCAGGGTCTCCTGGGTGGCTCAGTCATTGGGCGTCTGCCTTCGGCTTGGGTCATGATTGTAGGGTCCTGAGATCAAGCCCCACGTCGGACTCCTTGCTTGTCGGGAAGCCTGCTTCTTCCTCTCTCACTCCCCCTGCTTGTGTTCCCTCTCTCACTGTGTCTCTCTCTATCAAATAAATAAGTAAAATCTTTTAAAAAATGTATTTCAAAGCCTTGGCAGCATTCATTAATGTTAAGAATGTGGTGGTGCTGTTTTAAATCAGAAGTGTTCCCAAGATTTTTTTGTTATATTTAATATTTTAATCTAACAAAGTTTATGAATTATTCTTTCTAATTAACTTTTAATCTATAAAATTTTTAGCCTATTTGGTTTTTATGAATCCTAAGGAAGGACACTATGGCTTAGCATTCAGTCATTTATGAACACTGGTTTCAATACTCATCTAGGTTTTGGAACAGTTTGAGCCTAGTACAATTCCTCCTGTGCCTACTCCCCCCTTCCTCAAAGACAAAACTCCTCAACCAACAAGGTTTTTGTTTAGTTGAGTAACTAATTACATAAACCAAATGATAAAGAGCCTCTTAAGATTTGAAGACGTCTCTCAATGTGCTGTGATTACTTCACTTTTACAGAAGTTTATGATAGGCACACATTTTGCTATAAATGTCAGAGGAGTAAAGTCAGAAGAGACAAGAGACTATTGTGAAAGAAAACAATAATGAAGGTGCAGCAGGGGAAAATGAACATGTTTTAATAAACAACAGAAATGGTGAGCAACAGAGATGGCAAGAACCAGGATTTTTTTTTTTTAAGATTTTATTTATTTATTTGACAGAGATCACAAGTAGGCAGAGAGGCAGGCAGAGAGAGAGAGAGATAGGGAAGCAAGCTCCCTGCTGAGCAGAGAGCCCGATGTGGGGCTTGATACCACGACCTGGGATCTTTTTATTTTTTTAAGATTTTATTTATTTATTTGAGAGAGAGGGAGAGACAGTGAGAGGGAGCATGAGAGGGGAGGTCAGAGGGAGAAGCAGACTCCCCACGGAGCCAGGAGCCCGATACGGGACTCGATCCCAGGACTCCAGGATCATGACCTGAGCCGAAGGCAGTCACTCAACCAACTGAACCACCCAGGCGCCCCGGACCCAGGGATCTTGACCTGTGCCAAAGGCAGAGGCTTTAATCCACTGAGCCACCCAAGCGCCCCAAGAACCAGGATTTTCATTCATTTAACCATTTATTCCTCTCTTAGTGTTGGCTTATATATAAACAGAGATATATATGAAAACAATGTTTTAAATAAAAAGGGGCTCTAGGCTGGCTTAGTTGGTGGAATGTATGACTCTTGATCTTGAGGTCCAGAGTTCAAGCCCAGCATTGGGTGTAGAGATTAAATAAATAAAACTTTAGGGGCGCCTGGGTGGCTCAGTGGGTTAAGCCGCTGCCTTCGGTTCAGGTCATGATCTCAGGGTCCTGGGATTGAGTCCCGCATTGGGCTCTCTGCTCAGCGGGGAGCCTGCTTCCTCCTCTCTCTCCCTCTCTGCCTGCTTGTGATCTCTCTCTGTCAAAATGAATAAATAAAATCTTTAAAAAAAATAAAAATAAAAATAAATAAATAAATAAAACTTTAAAAAAATCTGAGGAAAAAAGAATGCTTTGAATAAATAGATAAGTAAATGGTTTAAAGACAGGCAATATAACATATCTGATATCTGGGGGAACATATAGGTGCTTTTGCCTCAATATTGCAACTCCCCTTAGGTGCCTGGGTGACACAGTCTGTTAAGGGTCCAGCTCTTGGTTTTAGCTCAGGTCTGGATCTCAGGGTCCTGGTAGTGAGCCCCACATCAACTCTGTGCTAGTGGGGAGTCTGCTTGAGATTCTCTCTCTCCCTTTGTCCCTCCCGTGCTTGCTCTCTCTCCTTCTCAAATAAATAAATAAATCTTTAAAACAATATATTGTAGCTCTGTAAAGATACATTCTTGTGTAAGCCAGTAAGTAGTCAATAGCTGCTCACACCCTTAAAAGAATCAGACTACATGTTTCATACAGTTTCATACATAACTGTTTGACTCCTAAAAACCCAAGGGTTGGGAAATACTAGTTATTTCATTCATTAAAGTGATTTGCTGTGGTTTTTATTTTAATAAGGTGGCAATATGATGGGATAATGGGAGAGAATACCAAGGTCTTGGGAAAGGAGAGCAAATTCTTTGGAAGGTTGGGAGAATGTACTTTTAGTTGAGAATTGTTGCCTTAATGTTCAGTCATTCATTCAACAAGTACTTATCAAGTGCCTCTATTAGATGCATTTCTCGGGTGCTGAGTTGAATTATGACTAAGGGCATTAATATAGAGTGGTTAAGAATGATTTTGATATAGGGGCACCTGGCTGGCTCAGTTGGAAGCCATATGACGCTTGATGTCAGGGTTATGAGTTCAGGCCCCCCATTGGGTGTAGAGATTACTTAAATAAATAAAATGTAAAAAAATATTTAAAGAGGGCACCTGCTGGATGGCTCAGTTGGTTAAGCGACTGCTTTTGACTCAGGTCATGATCCCGGAGACTTGGAATCGAGTCCTGCATCAGGCTCCTAGCTCCGTGGGGCGTCTGCTTCTCCTTCTGAACTTCTGTCTCATGCACGCGCGTGCGCTCTCTCTCCCTCAAATAAATAAGTAAAATCCTTAAAAAAATTTAAAGAGTGATTTGGATCTAAACTGTATGGGTTTGCATCCCAGATTTTTTATCTCCTTAGCTAAGTGACCTTGGGAAAATTACTTTATCTCTCTGTTTCTTGGTTTCCTCATCTATAAATTGGGAGTCATAATATTATCTATCTCAGAGTTGTGGCGGGGATTAAATGAGTTCTTAGAATAGTATTATTATTAAGGGAATGCAGTTGTTTTTATACCACACACAAACATATATATGTATATATACGTATATATGTGTAAAATGCTGTGATACAGTACAGTATAGCACTCTAATTTATATTTTGGTTTGTATTGATTTATATACCACTTTGTTTCAAAAAGGATTTGAGACAGAACCAAAACCTCCTAAAGAACACTCTATATTCCACCAAAACAACAGAACTAAGGTATGGTTTCAGATCTTCTTGCTTTGAAAGGCAAAAACTTAAAGTGCCTAGGAATAGATTCTCAGTAATTTTCCTGAAGTGCAAAAGAAAGTGATTTACTTAACGGGTAGGTCACTGCTAGCCCGAAGTGTGCCATTGTGCAAATTATTTAAAAATGCCTCTTCCAGGCATGCCTGGCTGGCTTAGTTGGGGGAGATTGACTCTTGATCTTGGGGTTGTGAGTTTGAGTGTCACATTGGCTGTAGAGATTATTTAAAAATTAAAAAAAAATCTTAAAAATAAGTAAATAAGTAAAAATGCCTCTTTTAGATAAACATAGTCCTTTGGGTGCATTGGAGAGTAGAATGGAGGCTGGATTTCAGCCCCACTTAGTCACTTGAAGCTCTTATGAAGTGAGCAATCTACACAACTGTGATTCTGAATACAGTATTAATTTGCTTCTCTTTTGAAATGACACTGAATTGTATAAAGCATTAGGAACATACCGTGTGGCATAGTCATCTAAATCAGAATTTTTAGGTCATGTTGAATAGTTCTGTTTGTTAGAATATTTGTAATTGTTTTAGACGTATCATTTTGAATGTAGTCTGTCTCATATCAACACAGTTTTTTTCATATTTTAAATTTTTTATGCTTTTTACTTTGAGATATTATAGACTCACATGTAGTTATAAGAAGTAATATAGAATGCTTCATTTACCCTTCATCTAGTTTCCCCAAATGATAACATCTTGTTACTATCGTATATAACACAACCAGAGAGTTAACATTGATACCACCCACTGACCTTACTTTGATTTCATTAGTTTTACATGCATTTATTTGTATGTATGTTAGTATTGAGTTCTAGGCAATTTTATCACTTGTGTAGGTTTGTGTAACCACCTAGTCAAGATATAGAACAGATCGGTCACAATGAACCCTTGAATCATCCTTTTATACTCACAGCTACTTCCCCTGGTAAACCCCTGGCAACACTAATCTGTTTTCCATCTCTAAATTTTGTCATTTCAAGAATGTAATGTAAATGGAATCCTACAATATGTAACCTTTTGTCATTGACTTTTTTCATTCACCACAATTCCCTTGGGAGCCATCCAAGTTGTTACACAGATCAGTAGCTCATTAATACTGAGTATTATGCCATGGTATGCATATACCACAGTTATATCACTCATTCATTGAAAGGTTGTTATCTGTTTCCAGATGTTGGTTATTCTTGATGAAGCTACTACAAACATTTGTGTACGGGTTTTTGTGTGAGCATAAGTTTCTTTTTTTCCAGTTTGCTGGATGTTAAATTTTATCAAATGCTTTTTCTACATGATTGATATGATCATATGGTTTTTCTCCTTATTCTGTTAGTGTGGTGAATTATACTGATTTTTTAATGTTAAATCGGTCTTATATTCTTGGAATAAATTTCACTAGATCCTGATGTATTATCCTTTTTATATAAGTTTGATTTTACTTGGTAACCTTTTGTTTCAAAGTTTTGTGCCTGTTTATAAGGGATTTTGACCTGTAGTTATTTTTAATGTCTTTATCAGATTTGGATATCAAAGCTCTATTAGTCTCACACATGAGTTTCTTTATTCTCTGAAAGCATTTGTATAAGATAAGTATTATATCTTCCTTCAGTGTTTGGAGTGAAGCCATCTAGTACTCTTAAATTTTTTTGCACAATGCTCAAATTTGTATTTTTCTATCAATGTCTATATTAATCACTTTCTATATCTTTCTTCTGAACAAGGGAAAGACTTCATCATTCTTCTGTTTCCCTTCCCGCTTTCCCTTTCTTACCCTCACAGTTATTCCCGTCAATATCACCTGAGATTGTAGTTTCTTGAAAATTAGTAAACCGTGTTTGTTCTTTTTCCAATCAGCACTTAACTTTAAGGCCTTACTGGTTTTTCTCCTTACCCTTTTCTTATACCTTGTTTAGTGTTTCTGGATTAGTTTTTTTTAGCTCCAGGTATATATCTTTGAGTAATTCTTTCACCAGAAATCTGAGGGAAACAAAATTTTTGTGTTCTTGTACATTAAAAGGTATCTTAATTTCACTCTCACAATTGAGAGTTTGAGTAGGTATCTGGACCATCAGTTGAAAAGACTGTTCTTCCCCATTGAGTAGTCTTATCACCTTTGTCAAAAATTCTATTCCATTGGGGCACCTGGGTGGCTCAGTTGTTAAGCGTCTGCCTTCAGCTCAGGTTATGATCCCAGGGTCCTGGGATCGAGCCCTGTATTGGGCTCCCTGTTCAGCGGGAAGCTTGCTCCTCCCTCTCCCACTCCCTCTGCTGTGTTCCCTCTCTCTCTGTCAAATAAATAAATAAAATCTTTAAAAATAAATTCTATTAAAAAAAAATAAAAATAAATTCTATTCCGTTGATCTATATGTCCATCCTTATGCCGTATCTTTGTAGTAAGTTTTGAAAGTAAGTCAGAAAGTGTGAGTCTTCCAGTTTAGTTCTTTTTCAAGATTGCTTTGGTTTTCTGGGTTCCTTGAATTACCATATGAAGTTTAGGATTAGCTTGTCCATTTCTGGAAAAAAGGCAATTGGAATTTTGGTTGAAATTGCTTAAATCTTTTATATCTTAACTTTGTGAAATACTTTCTACTTCTTTTTCCTTCTGTACCCAATTGTGAATTTATTGGCTCCATCTTTCATTGTACCAATTTAGTTTGTTCATTAACTATATCTTTTCAGTTCTTAAGTGTTTTAATTAAGTGATCAAAAATTAATTTCTGAGGGCTCCAATTGATTTCTTTTTTAAATAAATATATTATTATCTTGCATATCTCTGAGGATATTAATTGTACTTGATCTAAGGTCTTACCCTATTTAACCTGTCAACTCTCTTTGGGTGTGAGTTCTATTTGTCACATTCATGCCTCCTTTTTATGTTGGAATCTTGGTTTTATATTCATTTATCTTTGTTTGAGAGTCCTTGTTAGCCTTCCAGTAAATGTTACATCTATTACTGCAGCAGGTCTCTGCTGATAGTGGGTAGAGATGGAATGGGATGGAGTGTACCATTGCCAGTCTTCTTTGTAGTAGTGTCTCCTCTTCTACCTGGAAGTCAGTATCCATCCAGGGTTCTGTCTTATCTCTCTGATCCAGTGTTTATACTCCTTGTTCCTACCTGGAGAGTGACACCAGTCTTGTTTGATGCCACTATTCCCATCTGGGAATGCCTCTCTCTATTCTACAATGTTTATCCCAAAGAGGTAAATGGGGGAGAGGCTGATCTGCTTTGTAACTTCTGTGCTACCCCCCTAACCTGTAAATTCTGTAAGTTGTTTCCGTTCTTCCTGCTGTTTTCCACCTCTGGGATTATTTTACTGTGGGGCTGTTCTGACCACTTGCAGTAGCCCTCTACTCTAGGTGTATAGGACCATGTTTTTGTATTTCAGCGATTCCTCATACTGTTAGTCCACCCAAAAACATTTCTTCTTTTGATTATGGATTTTTTTCTTTGAAAAAATAGCTTCTGTGTTATTTGCTGGCCTTTGGAGAAAGGGGAGTGTGCTCAGCCTACCCCCCTATTTCTGTTAATGCCTATGTCATATTTATAAAGAAGTAAATTTAATAGAAAGGAAAAAAAATTAAAAGTTAGCAAAAAATAGGGGTGCCTGCTAGCTCAGTTGGTAGAGCATGTGACTCTTGATTTCCGTGTCCTGAGTTCGAGCTCCATGTGGGGCATAGAGATTTCTTTAAAAAAATTGTAAACATTAGCAAAAAATAAATATTGAAGAAATTGTGCTTTTTGTTTTTGTTTTGAAGGGTAGAAGCAATCACAAATGAAGATTGGAAGTTTGAATATATAAAAATCAATGATTTATTGAACAAAACTTCAGACCAGGAATGTACCTATATGAAATTAGAAAGGCACATAGTTGCTCTGTTGCTAGTTTCTCTCTGTTTCTAGTCTTCGGGTAAAGGAAGAAAACGTGGGTTCTGAAGCCAGGGCCTAACCTCTGTAGAGTCAACATTAGCTTGTGCCTATGACAGATGTATGTTGGTGGCTGAGAGAGAAACAGGCCAAAGATGTTTGACAGAGCTCTGAGAAAACATCAAAAAGATTTTTTTATTGTAACTTTGGTTCAGTAATTTTCAGTATTATTCCCTTAGTACTATTCTAAATTTCTGTATCTTTTTCCATTATAAAATAAATCATGGAGTTTTTGGATACTATAAAAGAGGAAGTAATCCTCAACCTTAATCATAACCACTGTTAACACTTTGGTATGTTTCTTTACAGTATTTTTTTAACACAGTTTAAAAAAAAAGTAATATAATATTATTTTTCTTCCAGTCCAAAAGTAATGCCTACTCAATGGGAAAGCTTGGAAAATAAAGACCAGCCTTAAGGAGAAAAATCCAAAACTCACTCATAATAACCACCCAAAGATAACCACAATTAAAATTTTATGTATATGCTTCCTGTATTTTTCATGAACCTATACAAGCACTTTTTTCTTTGCTAATATGGTATCATACTTTGGTACTATTTTGTATTTGCATTTTTTGTTTGCAATATATTGTGAATGTTTTCTCACGTTAATAAATATTCTTGTATATACTTCTTAGTGTATGGAATTTGAACATATTTAAGTATGTTTATTTAGCATACTTACTTAGCCATCTCCCTATCGTTGGACATTGAAAGTGTTTCTAATTTTTTACCATTATAAATAATACCATAGTGAGTATCTTTGTCCATACATCTTTCCATGCATCTGTGGTTGTTTCTTTAGGAATAAATTCCTAGAAGTGGAATAGCTGGGTCAAAGGGTATGTACATTTTAACACTTTTGATACATAAAAATGTCAAATTTTAAGCTAATCACTTGTTATATTCTGTCTTGTATTGCTATCTAACTGTTTTATGTGTCTGTCTTGTCTCCCTAATTCGAATATAAGCTTCTTGAGGTCAGGGGAAGTTTTTCATAAATTTTATGTATCCTTTGACAGTATGGTTTACAATGTTGGACTTAGGAGTTAATCAACAAAAATTGTGTTGATTTAAAGCTGTGGTTCTTCAGATTTTGGATGTCATTAACTTGTAATTTTAAAAATACATGTATTTTGGGGCTACACATAGACTTGTAAATTTCTGTTTTTCCAAGAAAGAATGATAAAACCGAAACCAACTATGCATTTCCTATCACCTTCATTTCATAAAATAAAGCATATTTAATAACACAAAATTCCCAATCCCTGAAAAAAAGGACAGGCCTTTAAATGGAACATTTTACCTTTTAAAAAACCAAAACAAAACATTGCCTTGTCCACTTTTTTCTCATTTTGTTTTGGGCTGGTCAGTCTTTATCCTAGCCTAGCAGTAGTCTGTAGACCAACATTTGGGCATTGCTGTTTTAAAAGACTTGGACGATTAAAAGATAACCCTTTTGTAAAAATGAATACTTCTTTCCCTTGCCAAGGAGTCTGTCCTCTCCACAATAATAAGTACATATGCACCAGTAATGCGATTTCATCACACACTGTGTGTCTCTGTGTACAAGTACAACAGTAAACAAACCAGACCTTGCTGATAAACATCTAAATGTATTTTCAGTTGCCAAACCCAAAAGCTGTACACTTTCTAAGGAATTTGAGGCAGGGTAAGTGTGGTATAGTATAGTGGATAAAAGGCTGGTTTTTGTTTTTGTTTTTGTTTTTGTTTTCAAAGTCAATAGAAGGCTGGTTTTAAAGTCCGGCAGGCTGAGCTTGGATGCTGGGTCAGGCATTAAGTCACTTAATGTTCCTTTGGCTTCCTGACTTATAAAATGAAGATGATAATATCTTCCTCAAAGTGTTTTTATGGCTACTGTTACGGCAGTTACTTCACTGTAATATAATTATTTGTTTAGACATCTGCCTTCCTCACAAGACCAAGAGCTCTTGAGGGTAGGAGTCATCTCCTTCTTGCACTACCCTAAGGCCTTGGCTAGGGTTCAAGGCATAGCAGATACTTAATGAAATGACTGTTGAATCCATATAGAATTGTTGTGAGGATCAAATGAGGTAATATGTGTGGAATCTCTTGGTAAACTTTAAACTCTATACATACGTTAATTGTATTGCCAGTTAAAGCTATCTTTGGGAGCTATCAAACTTCGGAAAGAGACAAAATTATCCCACTTACCAGTTCAATAATGCTTTATATTTTTCTACTATATTATAAGAAAGCAAATTTTAATTGGGATTAATATGGAGCTGATTCGCTTCCTGGGAAGGCAGATGAATTTCCTTTTTTCTCTCCCCCAGTGGAAGTGCCAAGATATTAAATGTTTGCTTTATTTGGTTGTCACCTAACATTTTAATCAGCTTATTTCATATGCAAAGAATGGTGCCCATTGCTTTATCCTCTTAACCATTTAACTGATAAAAGAATACCAAACCTGGAAGAAAACAGAAGCCGACATTATGCCAAATTAATTTTAGCCAGAGCTGCTTTTTTGACATTCACTGATTTTTAAAAATGTCATAATTTCTAATCTGTTTGTAAAGCTCCTGGTGAATTTTTGCCACAAGATGGCATTGGTGATTATTGAATGCATGTACTGTTGAACCAGAATTCTGAAAAATGGTGTACATGTTGTTCGTACTCTTTGGGGATGAGTTGAATACCTTCATCACTGCTTATATATTAATTTAATTTTGTTTTGACTTCCAAAACAGGGTTAAATGCTACTTTACATCACTTCTTTCTGTATTCAAGTATTGTTTTGTTTCCTGTTTTTCTGTCTTTATAACTACAGTAACTATGTATTATTTGCCATGTGTTGTATGTGTCTGACTGATTGCTGATAATTGTGGTGACAGGTAAGAAGAAAATACGATGGGACCCAGTTAGGAGGCGCTTCATTCAGTCCTGTCCCATCATAAGGATCCCTAACAGGTTTTTGAGAGGTGGGTGATAACTAGCAAGAGATCTCTGCTTCGTGTGGATGGGGTAAAGGGAGCTTTGAATTTTCTAAACTCAAATATCCGGTTTTTAAAAATTGTCTAAACAGCTAAAATTGGAGTAAGAAAAGTCTAGAACTTAATTTTAAACTTGTGTTTCATGTTGACCACTGTTGGAATTGTAATTATAAGTTTTAGGGAGTTAGAGTCAATGTGTATTAGATTGTAGATGGTGGAAATAAATCATCTAACTGACATCAGTATTATTCTACTGTAACTGTATGAGAAAGAACTTTGAGTGAATATTCTGTAAAATATGGGTGTGGGAAAGAATTTTCTAAATATTCTAAGGAAGAAATAAAGATTAATTTGTTTGATTATATAAAATTTAAAACCTCTTACGTCAAAAACTATAAATAATGGCAGACAGTCTCTCCTTTGCTGTCCTGCCCACCATTCCCTTGCAGTGTATTCAATAAACTTAAAAATTAAATAAATAAATAAATAAGATAAATTAAAGAGGGTACTATTTTTAACAAATGGTTACTATCATGAATATACAAAGAGTTCTTATAGATAGTTTAAAAAGCAAATAAATTCCCACTAGAAAAATAGGTAAAAGGACATGAATAATCAATTCATAGTCAATAACTATGAGCAAATGCTCAGTTTTACTATTATATATACTATATACTATATATAAATCGACAGTTTAAAAAGCAAATAAATGCCTACTAGAAAAATAGGTAAAAGGACATAAAAATCAATTCGTAGTCAATAACTATGAGCAAATACTCAGTTTTACTATTATATAAACATGATACTTAAAATAATAAGATATCATTTTCACCTATGAGGTTGCTGAAGACTAAAAATAAGAATGCCCAGTGTTGGCAAGGGTATGGGGACATGAAGCTCATATGCTGAGGGAAGTGAACATTTAACTCAGCTTATCTGGATTCAGTTTGGCAATATAATGTAAAAAAAAACTAAAAATGGTGACATCCTTTGACCTAGTAATTCTTACTTTTAGAAATGTTGCATTCCTTCTATTTCTTATTTTTTCCACCAAAACATACTGTACACTGGAAAAAAAATCTGAAATGAGGGTTGAAAATTGGTTCACGCTATTTTTTCTAGATATAACAAATTGTCAGACAAGTATGCTTAATGTGCTTTAGACTTCATTAAATTATAAACCACTATGTCTAATTTTAACTGAGGATTATTTAAAAAAAAGTCTTCAGCTGCTAGAGATGTTCTATATCTAGTACCTAATCTATTTCTAGCACCATGTTCCACAGCATGGAAAGAATAAAATCTAGACTAAATGGGTCAGGATAAGATACTTAGGGTAGTGTGCTAGCTTTTAGAATAAATAATAATTTTATTGATACAAATTAAGAAGATATAATTTTAGTATTATGTGGCATGAACCATTGTGCATACATGGCCAAGCAGGCACATCAAATTCTATAATTTTTTTTCCCATTTATGAACTAGAATGCTAATTTATTGTTTTACAATGAGAAAGCTAACTCAGGCTGACTAAATTTAAGTACAATTAAGAAATTGTTTAATTAGGATGTAGAATTTAATGTAGTACCAATTTTGTACAACTATAAATATAAAAAAACAAAGAAAGCAGTGAAATAGCATCATTATCTGGTTGTGAGATGTTATTTTCTTTTGAATATTCTGTTTTTCAATTTTTTAATAATGGAAAAAAGAGATTAGCACAGGTAAGTTGCACACCTTTGATTATTTTGTTAGCCCTAACTTGCCTCCAACAATGGCTGAGGAAGATGTCTCTGCCAGTGCTGAGGGAGGCGGGGGTAAACCCAGCATCACCATCATCAGTCACCAGTGACTGCCTCTAAGTCAGTGGTCTTGTCTTAGTTCTCGCCTTCTTTGACCTGTTTGTAGTGTTTGATGCTGTTGACCACCTGCACCTCTTAAATTTCCTTCTTCTTTTGGGTTACTTTACTGTACAATCCTAGATGTTTTCTTCTTCTCTTTGATTGTTCATTCTGTTTCCCTCACTAGCTTCTTACTTCCTACCCACTAGAGGTGGGTATTATTCCAACATTCTGTCCTCTCCATTATCTCCTTTGGTTCTCTCATCAGCTTTCACAGACTTAATTCTCTTCGTTCGTTCGTTCATTCTTTCATTCTTTTAGTATTTCTTGATTGCCTCCTGTGCAACAGGCAGTGTACTAGCTCAATATCTAGATAGTAGAGAATCAGATAAAGGAGCAATTACAGAAAATAATTTGAGTGTAATTCTTTGTGATAAGTGTCCTGATGAGGTGGTATGGTATGGGATTACACAAAAGACGTACCTGACTCAACTTGTGGGGAGCAAGGAAAGGAGTGGCCAGCAGGATGACTTCAGAGGAGATGTACTTAAAGGCTGAGTAGGTGTTAATGAGCAAGGGAGGGTTAGAACATCTCAATCATGGGGACCACACAGCTTAAGTAAAGGCAGTTAGGCAAAATGGCGCACAGACTCTCAGAGAACTGTAGGGGGTTCAGCATAGTGGGAAAGAGTATGGAGAGAAGAAGCCGGAGAAGTCCCAGATCAAGAAGAAGCTGGAGAAGGCCCAGATCAAGTGGTGGGGGTACCACCCAAGGGGAGTTTTCAGAATCATTTTGTTTTTTTAACCAGTGAAGAGATTTAACAGAAAGACCAGCTATGAGGTTATTTTAGTTATCAAGGTGAGCAGTGATAGAGGCTGCAGCGAAGGCAGAGGGTAGGGAATTGATTTTAAATATAAGAGAGAAGAATTTGATGAGACTTGATTGATTTGGCTAATATTGAAGAGGAGGAGTGTTCTGTGTGGACTGTTGTGCTCTTTAAATGTGTTATATAGGTGGATAGTGGGGCAGATTTGAGAGAAAACATGATACATTCAGTTTACAATCTCCTCAAACCAATAATAATGTATCCTTGAACCCTCAGTGTAAGAGTTATTTCCAGGGAAATCTCCTTCGAAGGCCTGTCTCTGTTCTGATCCCACCCTTGGTGTACCTGCCTGTATCATAGCACTTATCACACTGAATTATAGTTGTTGGTTTCCTTTTCCATGCCTGCCGTTAGACTGTAAGCTCTGTAAGGGCAGGGGTAGTGGGACAGTGCCTTTCATTTCTTTATCTCCAGTCTGTAGCACAGTACCTGTGGTAGGTATATCATGTCTATTTCAGTCCAGCTGAATTTTTTTCTTAAAGATTTATTTATTTATTAGAGAGAGAGAGATTGAGGGAGAGAGAGCACATGAGAAGGGAGAGGTTAAAGAAAAAAAGAAAAAGAGCAGGGAGAGGTCAGAGTGAGAAGCAGACGGGAAGCCTGATGTGGGACTCCATCCTGGGACTCCAGGATCATGACTTGAGCTGAAGGCAGTTGCTTAACCTACTGAGCCACCCAGGCATCTCCCAACTCAATTATTTAAAAGGCCCCTGTCAGGAAATAGGATGGGACTAAACTTTTCATATGTTCTCAACTTCTCTTGGTGGTGTGACAGTAAGCTAATGAGTTGTTGAGAACACAAAAATGCTGGTGTTTATTGTTTTCTTAGATTAAAAAGAATCTATGCTTTTGAAATTGCCACTTTTAAGACTCATTTTGGGAATCCAGTACATTACCTCTGTTCATTCTGATTTAAATAGTTTCAAAGGGCTCATTTTCTGTCACTGGATTCCTTCACGAGATCCTGCATTTTCTCTTAAAGCTATTTCTCATTTCTCATAAAGCAATTAAAAGTGTGGTGTGAAACAATACTGGTAAAATAAAAACAATGGGTTTCCATTACAAAATGATGGCCTAAATGTACCCATTTATGTTTCCATGCTTCTTAATATCATTGCAAAAGACAAAGTAAACATAAGAAGAATAACAAATCATAATTGTAGAAAAGGAAAGCTTTGAAGCCAGATTATCTATGTCTGAATCCAGGCTCTACCGTTTACCAACCATGTGGCTTTGGGCAAGTTCCTTACTCCTTTTTTTTTGTCTTCAGTTTCCTCATCTGTAAAATAAGGATGATGATGGTAGTACCTGCCTCCTAGGGTTACTGTGAGATCAAGAGAGATATTATGTGCAAAGCACTTTGAGTTTTTTACATTTAGCCAATGTTGAATTAATCTTAGCTACTTTCATTATTATTTTATAATGCCAGAAATTCTAAGGAATTTCAGGGCAATAGAAAGCAGTTGGAATTATATTGATTGAGAAACCAGAACAGAACAAAATGGAACCCAAAGTAGGTGTTCCTGCTGCACGCTGCAAGTCAGAGAATTCTTAGTAGGGCCTCTTTCCTGAAACTCCAGGCCCAGTGTCAGCAAGTATGGGAATAGGGAGCAGGTATAGGAAAAGTGGAACATCAAGGCAAATTAAGGGTCTTCCTCCAAAACAGTTATTTCCCTTACTTCTCTCTCTTCACACAAAGAGCTCTGGCAAGAGCATTAGTTCCTAGGATAAAGCTATGAGGACAGCTGCTCAGGCAGAGTTAGGGGATTTGCCCTGGGGAAGGTTGAGCAGCCTGTGTTCACATGGACTGGGATTGGAGAGAGAGTAGGGGCACAAAGCAGAACTTTGGATGAGGGAGGTGGAACAGGGACAGGAAAAGAAAGGGAGCTCCATCAAGGTGTGGTGTACATTAAAGGACCATACCATCGAAACACAGCCTTTCTCATTCGGGCAATACCAAGGCAAAGCTCCTCACCTTTTCTCTCCTCCTAAAGGGCAACGTGTCTGTCAGTCTACCACCTACCTGCAGAGGCCCACCGTGAGAGGGACCTCCCATTTGGAGGTTTGGAGACAAAGTATTACAACTGTTGAGGAAATCCTTGTCTCTCACAATTACCAACCAATGTAGTCCTTCATTTATTAATATAAATAGGTGATCAAGGTCCATCAGACATC